>NC_136160.1:843700-861200 GCF_965212315.1 Lampetra planeri
GTCACGCTCGCGGTCGTTATCAATGGCGAGAGAATTTCACGTTGCTTTGGCTCTCACGGTGTCGGAAACTGAATAAGAATGATGATCATCATCATCATCCGTGAGTGGTAACTCCGCGTGCAAACCGTGGCTGTAATACTCGGAGCGAGTTGTCCACCAGCCTTCTGCTGTGTAACTGCTGTGCATCATGCGCGTGTGCCTCTACCCACCGCTCTTCAACGTATGCAAGTGTGGCGTGCGACTGGAGGTGTTTTCATTGCGACAGTCAAACTGCGCGCGCGTGCGTGTCCGGGTATCCCAGTGCAGAGTGTGCGCATGCAGCCTGTGGCGCGCGAACGTGAGAGTGCGACGGTGGCGAGGCAAGAATACACACGTGCGTACATGTGTGGAACTTCTTTAGCACCGTACGTAGCCCTCCGTGTTAATTGCGACAGAGAGAGAGAGAGAGAGTTGGGGCGGGGAGGAGGGGGTGATCGCATGATCTGGGTCGTGTAGTCACATGATCTGGGTTGGGTGGTCACATGATCTGGGCTGTGTGGTCACATGATCTGGGCTGTGTGGTCACATGATCTGGGTTGGGTGGTCACATGATCTGGGTTGTGTGGTCACATGATCTGGATTGTGTGGTCACATGATCTGGGTTGTGTGGTCACATGATCTGGGCTGTGTGGTCACATGATCTGGGCTGGGTGGTCACATGATCTGGGTTGTGTGGTCACATGATCTGGGCTGTGTGGTCACATAATCTGGGTCGTGTGGTCACATGATCTGGGTCGTGTGGTCACATGATCTGGGCTGGGTGGTCACATGATCTGGGTTGTGTGGTCACATGATCTGGTCTGGGTGGTCACATGATCTGGGCTGTGGTCACATGATCTGGGTTGTGTGGTCACATGATCTGGGCTGGGTGGTCACATGATCTGGGCTGTGTGGTCACATGATCTGGGCTGTGTGGTCGCATGATCTGGGTTGTGTGGTCACATGATCTGGGCTGGGTGGTCACATGATCTGGGCTGTGGTCACATGATCTGGGTTGTGTGGTCACATGATCTGGGCTGTGGTCACATGATCTGGGTTGGGTGGTCGCATGATCTGAATTAGGTGGCCACATGATCTGGGCTGTGTGGTCACATGATCTGGGCTGTGTGGTCACATGATCTGGGCTGTGTGGTCGCATGATCTGGGTTGTGTGGTCACATGATCTGGGCTGGGTGGTCACATGATCTGGGCTGTGTGGTCACATGATCTGGGTTGTGTGGTCGCATGATCTGGGCTGTGTGGTCACATGATCTGGGCTGGGTGGTCACATGATCTGGGCTGTGTGGTCACATGATCTGGGTTGTGTGGTCACATGATCTGGATTGTCCCAAAACATCCTCGTCGGTCGCTCGTTTTAATTCACAACTCGCCGGGAAAAAAACAAAAGGTGGGGACCCTCGTCGAGGCTGGCTTTGCCGAGCGAGAGCAGCGATTGTTGTTCAGTCGCTCGCACGTTTAGCCTCGTCGAGGTCAAGAGGTCAAAGTGGCCGGTGCCGTTGATGCCCCTCATCGATTCCCTCCTCCTACGGATCCTTCAATTGCCGGAAGATTGACCTGTGAACCCCAGCGACCCCTGCGAGGGTATTCCAACAGCGTCGCTTTACCCCTTGGGTCTTCCCCTTCGCTGCCATCATTGTGTTTTGGTTTTCGCGCGTTGTGCCTCATGGACTCTCCGGATGCGGTCGTACCGCGGGTTGTTCGGTGCGATGGATGTCCGACGTTTTGCTCCACGTGCTGGGAGCCTTATTTGGGTGAACATTGGGTAATGCGGAAGCCATCCCACAGGACGTACAGCGAAACGTCGGACAACACGTGGCACGTCGTGCGTGGCGGTCACAGGCACCGTAACCACGACGACCATTCCAAACCCATCGCTCCCCACCCACAGCGCCCTCCTCAACGACGCATGCTCGCAACATCGCTTCTCTTGAAGCATCGCTAATAAACATCGCTTATCATCACAGCCCCCCTCCCCCCTCCCCCCACCCGGGCCACATTTCCACGAAGCATGTCGCTTAACCGTGCCACGCGATGGCGCCGCTAACTTCCTCTGCATGCGCCTCAGTTCGAAGGCCACAGGAAGCTTGTCTCCTACTTTAAAGTCCGACTTTCTAGGCCGCACGAGGGACAGATGTGACCCCCTTACCCTGAGCTCCACCAGAATCACCGCTCGCCACACCCGATGCGAGAAAACCACTCTCTCACGATCACCGTGGGTGCCGCGTCGTGTCCAAATCTCACCCGGCGGTCGTGAGGCCCGTGGGTCCAAGGGGGACGGAATGCAGAAATGAGACTTCACGCAACTTGCGATGACATCTCGTTGTGACGAGTCTACAGTTATACAATAAGGGGAGCACTTTTCCAATACTCTGCCATGAGGTCGGTGTTTGCCATATGACGCTCAAACAGATGATTTAATGCTGACAGATGAAACTTAGTCAAAGCAAGAATCCACATTCCGTGTGAGTTGAGCGTGTGTGTAGTACATTGGTGGGGGAGCGGTGGTGTAGTGGTTAGCGCACTGCGCCACCAACACGGCCACCTGACTTCGATATTCGCAATAACAGTTTCGAATATCTGAGGCGGTTCTGGGCCTCCCCTAGGTCGACTCAGCCTTAAATGAGTGCCTGGTGTGGTGTGTAAGCATCAGCTCTGGGGAGACAAAGGCGGCCAGGCGCGGTGTTGGTCACCCACCCCCCAGTGTTGCGGTGCCGGACTTCATAGGTGCTCGCTAACAGCACTTGCCTCGACAGTTTGCTAAAGGCTTTACGGGGGATCTTTGTCTTTGTAAGGAATTCGCGGCCATGAAGTCGCAACATTTTGAGAATCCGGTTTTAGTCAAGGGCGGATGAAATCCAGATTCGGTCCCAAGATCTCAGCGCCCTGACCTCTGAACCGACGGGGTCACCTCGGGATTGACAGGCCGGAGGTTCCGCGAGCAATGCAGCTTTGTTTTATGAGTCTAAAACTCAACTTTCGAACCACCTCCTCGTCACCTCCTTGAAGGAGAGTCGCAACTCGTCGCATTTCGACCCGAGGTGGCATTGTGCCAGGCGTGGAGGATGGTGTTCGGACGTAAGTCGTCGGGATGTTTAGCGAATGTTAAGCAGCGTGTAAGCAAATTGTGTTCAACTCTCTCTCTCTCTCTTTATTGCCTCCTGACCCTTCACCGACCACATTTTTAGTTTTGAAAACCGAATTGAGTTATTTATTTCGGACCAGAATTCGTGTTCAAATATAGCATTATTTGAAAATTGATATCAATATAAATGTAAAAAAATATATATTACTGTATACAGAACAATAAACGAATACTGATTGAAAAAAAGACCGCGTTCTAAATCTGTGTTTTGTTTTTCTGTTAAAGAAAAGTTACAGCCAAACCCGCATTAGGAAAGACACCAGACTAATCAAAAAAGGTGTCGGCGTGACAACGTTATAGGGCACAATTCAACAAACCACATATACCGCTTTGGCCTGTGTTAACGACGTCGTTGTCCTATGAAGAGACCGGCCTCGGCCACGGGAACGTGGAATTCCCATCACTCGTCCAATCGGGCAGTGTGTCATGGAAGACGAGAGCCTGCCAACGTGTCACGCCGTGCGTGCGAGCTTGTTTGTTATCGGATGCCGTGGGGCTCCGTGGCGGATGGAGCTCCGTGCGGGCCCCGTGCTTCCGTTGTCGAAGTTGGCAGCCTTCGCCAACCCGACGCAGACAATCTTGCGCGAAGCTCATGGGCAACCCTGGACCGCATCCACACTCGGGCGCCTCGGTGGCGAGGAGATGTTCACTACCTCGCCTGGTATGCAGGATGTCGTAGGTTTGATCCCGGCCCTAACGCCTCATTATTTGGAGTTCGCGTGTCTCTCTCTCTCTCCGTGGTCGCGTTGATTTTTCTCCGGGCTCTCCGGTTTTCCCCTTCACATTTAGAATCAGCGTCACGCTTTTCGGGTATTTGACTGCTCCACATTTCCACGTGACGAGCCAATGGGCTATCATTTGTGGCCAGGTCGCTTCTGGAATAGAGCTCGAAAGCTCAGTGGGCCTCACCTGGCAAAATAAAAATAGTTTAGTTTTAGTTTATATTCCAAGTTTTAAATATATTTACGTAAAAAAACACCTCTAACACCTCGAGGTGTTAAATCCAGTGTGAAAAACAGAAAGGGCGACACGAGTGAGTTAATGAGCTCGATGTAGCGCACACTTTCGTGCCAGCTCAAAACGAGATCCTTGTTTACAAACTCGTAGCCACTCAGGTTCAAGGAAGAGTTGTGTAAAGGGATGCTACAGATGTTTGTAAGTCATCAAAAAGTCGTCGTCGTAAACTAGAAGTAACATCAATCTGCGTGTTTTATTTTATTTTTAAGATGAATGTTTAAAGCGTCACGGACAGGCGAGACGAGGAACAGGAATGCATTACCGATGGCCGCTACGGCACAAAGCAAACACATTGACAGTATTAATAATTCAAATAGGGCAAGTTAGATTATTTGTTTGACTTGTCATGAGAAAACAATAAAAATGTTGAGGCTGGGACAATTAGAGGCATCACAAGAAGTCGGCGAAGACAGCGGTAAGCAGGTTGAACACGGTCAGCCGATTGAACAATTGGATACAGCTGGGAGGAGTATGTAATGCAACGTGGCATCAATGAGTGTGAGTTTAACCTTGATAGATTATAACATTGCCAATCTATAAGAAGGATAGTATTATTCGGGGCTAACCACGGCTGGAAATATTGTGCAGTCCTGAAGTTATTTTGTGGGAATTGCTGGAGACTCAAAGAGACAAACTAAAAACTCAACTAAACTTCATGGGATCTACTTTGCCAGTACCAAAATATGAGAATAGGTTTTTCCATTTTTCTGGCAACAAAATAGGTGTTAAGATGTTAAAACACCAAACTGAAACATTTTACAAGGAATCATGTCTGCATTAACCACAATGCTTGTGGTCAGAATGCAAACAAAAAACATATCAAGGACAATGCATTATATTATCAGAGTGTGCTATTATCACTAAACTAATCTCTTTTTATTTTACGAGGTAAGGCCCACTAAGCTGTATAGTTTTACTCAGAAGCGACCTGGCCACAAATGACAGCTCAACGAAGTGGTTTATTATCACGTGGAAATGTCTAGCAGCCGAAATACTTTAAGCGCGTGACGTTGATTCTAAATGCGGAGGACCCGGGGAAAAAAATCCACGCGACCACCGGGAGAGAGAGGCACGCAAACTCCATATATACCGCAGGCGTCAGAGGGTCTGGGTCGGACCAACGACCTTCTGCATACCAGGCGAGGTAGTTAACATCTCCTAGCCACCGTGATGATGATGACAGAGAGAGACACGCAAACTCCAAATATACCGCAGGCGTCAGAGGGTCGGGGTCGAACCAACGACCTCCTGCATACCAGGCGAGGTAGTTAACATCTCGCCACGAACTGAAACGGTACAGAGACACAACGTCGAGTTGATTTCCATATTTTTATGTATACCACGTGGGTAATAGCAGCAACTACATCCCCTCAACACGTTCAGCAATCGCACTGCCTATGTTAGAGGCCATTTGTCCGAAACGTCGCCTCCAGGGTCACAGCGTTGTTGACGATCGTGTTGAGTCTTTGTTGTTGTTGTTGTTGTTTGTGTGCCACTGCCAACGCAGCAGCAGCAGCAGCAGCACACAAGACATGACACGGATGAGTTTAGAACTGTGAGTGGGCAATGTCAGGTTCTCCTGATGCCGGCACGTCAGCCGGCATCAGGTGCGGGGGGTGGTGACGGTGGCCGTCGGTCGCGACTCCGAGCCGCGTGAAGCGACGCTGGAAGTAATTGCCACGGCGACGATAATTGCTGGCGAAGTGTTCTCAGGCTGCGAACTTCCACGGCGTGAGTTTTAATTCACTCCGTGTGAGTAGCTCCGCTTTGCTCGCCTAAGACGTCGCCGGTGCGCTGACAGGCCGATAAAAAGCCGCTTGAGTTGTCAGCGTTTGCACATTGCCGAGGAAATACCATCACCAGCAGTAGCAGCAGCGGCAGCAAAAACAAATATTCAACAAAAGTTAAAGCCACAGGGTCTCCACGCACACTCGTGGACCGGTTTAGATATATCTCACCACTGATATCACTCACCACTGATATCACTCACCACTGACACCACTCACCACTGACACCACTCACCACTGACATCACTCACCACTGACACCACTCACCACTGACGTCACTCACCACTGATATCACTCACCACTGACACCACTCACCACTGATATCACTCACCACTGATATCACTCACCACTGACACCACTCACCACTGACATCACTCACCACTGACACCACTCACCACTGACACCACTCACCACTGATATCACTCACCACTGACACCACTCACCACTGACGTCACTCACCACTGATATCACTCACCACTGACACCACTCACCACTGACGTCACTCACCACTGACATCACTCACCACTGACACCACTCACCACTGACATCACTCACCACTGACACCACTCACCACTGACATCACTCACCACTGATATCACTCACCACTGACATCACTCACCACTGACACCACTCACCACTGACACCACTCACCACTGACATCACTCACCACTGACGTCACTCACCACTGACATCACTCACCACTGACGTCACTCACCACTGATATCACTCACCACTGACATCACTCACCACTGACACCACTCACCACTGACACCACTCACCACTGACATCACTCACCACTGACACCACTCACCACTGACATCACTCACCACTGATATCACTCACCACTGACACCACTCACCACTGACGTCACTCACCACTGACATCACTCACCACTGACACCACTCACCACTGACGTCACTCACCACTGACACCACTCACCACTGACGTCACTCACCACTGACATCACTCACCACTGATATCACTCACCACTGACACCACTCACCACTGACGTCACTCACCACTGACATCACTCACCACTGATATCACTCACCACTGACACCACTCACCACTGACGTCACTCACCACTGATATCACTCACCACTGACATCACTCACCACTGACATCACTCACCACTGACATCACTCACCACTGACACCACTCACCACTGACACCACTCACCACTGATATCACTCACCACTGACACCACTCACCACTGACACCACTCACCACTGACACCACTCACCACTGACACCACTCACCACTGACATCACTCACCACTGACACCACTCACCACTGACACCACTCACCACTGACATCACTCACCACTGACATCACTCACCACTGACATCACTCACCACTGACATCACTCACCACTGACGTCACTCACCACTGACGTCACTCACCACTGACACCACTCACCACTGACACCACTCACCACTGACATCACTCACCACTGACATCACTCACCACTGACATCACTCACCACTGACATCACTCACCACTGACGTCACTCACCACTGACGTCACTCACCACTGACACCACTCACCACTGACACCACTCACCACTGACGTCACTCACCACTGATATTTCTCACCACTGACATCACTCACCACTGACACCACTCACCACTGACACCACTCACCACTGACGTCACTCACCACTGACGTCACTCACCACTGACATCACTCACCACTGACACCACTCACCACTGACACCACTCACCACTGACGTCACTCACCACTGACGTCACTCACCACTGACATCACTCACCACTGACACCACTCACCACTGACACCACTCACCACTGACGTCACTCACCACTGACGTCACTCACCACTGACACCACTCACCACTGACGTCACTCACCACTGACGTCACTCACCACTGACACCACTCACCACTGACGTCACTCACCACTGACATCACTCACCACTGATACCACTCACCACTGACGTCACTCACCACTGACGTCACTCACCACTGACACCACTCACCACTGACGTCACTCACCACTGACGTCACTCACCACTGACACCACTCACCACTGACGTCACTCACCACTGACATCACTCACCACTGACACCACTCACCACTGACGTCACTCACCACTGACGTCACTCACCACTGACACCACTCACCACTGACGTCACTCACCACTGACGTCACTCACCACTGACACCACTCACCACTGACGTCACTCACCACTGACATCACTCACCACTGATACCACTCACCACTGACGTCACTCACCACTGACACCACTCACCACTGACGTCACTCACCACTGACGTCACTCACCACTGACATCACTCACCACTGACACCACTCACCACTGACACCACTCACCACTGACGTCACTCACCACTGACGTCACTCACCACTGACATCACTCACCACTGACACCACTCACCACTGACACCACTCACCACTGACGTCACTCACCACTGACGTCACTCACCACTGACACCACTCACCACTGACGTCACTCACCACTGACGTCACTCACCACTGACACCACTCACCACTGACGTCACTCACCACTGACATCACTCACCACTGATACCACTCACCACTGACGTCACTCACCACTGACGTCACTCACCACTGACACCACTCACCACTGACGTCACTCACCACTGACGTCACTCACCACTGACACCACTCACCACTGACGTCACTCACCACTGACATCACTCACCACTGACACCACTCACCACTGACGTCACTCACCACTGACGTCACTCACCACTGACACCACTCACCACTGACGTCACTCACCACTGACGTCACTCACCACTGACACCACTCACCACTGACGTCACTCACCACTGACATCACTCACCACTGATACCACTCACCACTGACGTCACTCACCACTGACACCACTCACAGCTGATATCACTCCGATTAGCACGGTTGGCTATGTGCGGTGCGAAAGAAGTTCAGCATACATTCATTAATTCATTCCATGTTTGTCAAACTCATGGGGAGGGGTAATTTGTAGCAAGCTGTTGAGACTCAATTAAAAACGGAACGGCGAGCGCCTGGGTTGATAACCCGCCTGGGTCGCCTCGCCCCCACTCCAATTGGCGGTGTCAGCGAGGCAGAATGGGCTCCACTGAAAGGAGAAACGGGTAATTACAACTTCAATAAGCAACAAATAATGACGGCCGAACAATAAACTCAGATTTGCAATCGGTGTTACTGTTTGGAGCGTGAATACAGAATGCCTCGCGGGGCTGCGAGTGCGTTCGCTGATTAATATCCGCGCAGAGAGAGGGGCTCCAATTATAACCCGGAGAGCTCCTCGTTTGAATACTCAGTTCTTGTCACTTGTGTTCAAGTGAGAATCCGTTGAGATCTATTTTGTTACTTTGTTAAAGGGAATCTAAAACAAGAGCGTACATAGACTCGTGTTGTCTGCCACAATTAATTCGTGGGACATTTTATTTTCTCAACAAGTTCTCTCTGTAATTCTCAGCGGTCGGCGCCCAGGATAGAAGGCGCAGCCCAGCAAGTGCCGGTTCACACCACTGCTGGCGGAAGGGTTTCGGCCAGAGAAAGCTCTAGAGAGCACCTCCATGAAGGGTGTTTGGCCTACTCTTCCACGCTGGCTAGACGTTTTGGAAGAGGTGGAAGCACCCACACTTTACCCCACCGCCACGCGACCTGCCCATCGACTAACTGCGGCCGTGTGCCCGCGTGTGGCACCACTGGGGGTTGTACATCGAAAGGCGCGCCGCGCTGGAGAGGCTCCATCTCCGTCGTGGGGCGAGCTTGCTGTGCGCGTGAAGCTCATCACCACCGAAGACGTTCATGCCACCACTCCTCGCCAAAGCCCCCCACCCCCCACTCCCCCCCCCCCCCCGCTCTCCCCATCGTTCCCCACAGTGGACACGCAGCGACCTCCAAGATCTGGCTCCTATAACAATCGGTGGGCTCGCGGGCCAACCCACAGCGCAGGACGTCACTGGTGAAGAGAGCAGACACGCAATTAGCAATAGCTATACAGGTGCGTGTGTATACATTTATTTTACACGATTATTTCGTGAGATTTGTTTAAATATAAAACGTGGGTGGTGCCGAGGCTGCTGTCTGTGCTTCGCAACTACTCGGGGTGGGTGGGGGGGGGGTTATCGCGACTTACGTAAAAAGGCATTTTTAAGAAGGCTTTTTTCATCATTGGGGTTTTAATAAAGGCACGGCATTGATTTTTTTTAGAGTTTCATTATGTTTATGGGAAGCCATCGGTGCTTTATTAAGTCATGGGGTAATTAACTGACCTTTAAAAAAGAGAGACGCATGGGTGGATGTATTCGTAGATTATCCCAACGATTTCTGGGCAATTCCTGCTGAGAAAAATCTCATCGCTCGAATTTATCCCGCAAGACGCTCTTCGTATGAGACGCGCGTTTCGGAGAACTTGACATTCCGCATTCATGATAAAATATAACTCACACACACACAGACCTCCCGAAGCACACACACAGATCAGCTGAAATACACACATAGACCTATTGAAACACACAACAACAACCGCCATTCGCCACTATGTGGCGGTGACGTCACCACGACGCTTGTGCCAGGCCATGTGCACCTTGAGGCCACGTGAAGTGTCGAACGCCCGCTGGCAGGAGGAGGTCACGGGGCAGACCCTGCAGGTGCCACGGGTCGACTGACTGAGATGACTGCTGGCCGATGCACCACCTGTGTCTCCTACTGTGCCAACTTGCTGTGCTTTATCCACCCGGCGCTCCGCTCGTTGTTGTGAGCGTCGCTCCTCCACCCTCCGTTGTTGTTGGAGGGCGACTGCCTCCAACTGCCCAGTAGCGTCCTTCACGAGCCTCCTCCACAGAGGCCGATCTTGACACCGCTGGTACCAATCATCGGCAAATCCACACACACACGGACACACACACACACGGACACACACACACGGACACACACACACACACATGTACACTGGCCAGGCGCATGTGCTCAATTTTCATTGTCGCGTCGTACGCATCGGTCACTGAGCTCTGGGAAACTCCTGCGCCGCCGCTCGGTTTGCGTTCAACGCCGTGGCCACGCGCACGGTCACGCGCCACGCGTGGCCACGCCTCGTCGACGCTTGCGTCCTCCACCCGCCCCCGTGGATCCGGCTTGAATGTGCACCTGGCGTTATTGTCCGCCGTGTGGGTAGATGCGCGTCCCTTGTGCGGGAGAGTCTCATCACGCGGCGTCGGGACCCGTCTTAAGTGGCCGCTCTATTGACAGGCGCATTCACTGCGCGGCTTTGTTGCGCGACGCGAACGGCGCGCGGATTTGTCGATGGCACGAAGGCTCGCGCGGCTCAGTGTACCCCCCAATCGCACGATCCTGCGTATTTACAATTCACTGAAACATGCTCGAAAGAAGAGAATTTTCATTTTTGGGGTGATTTATGCCACGTTTTTAGTTTACCAATTATGCTATTGGAATTTTGCCACGAGGCAGAAAATATATTCAGCCTCGTGGCAATATATTGTGATAGAGAACGTCCGAAGCAGAGAGGGCGTCACTTGCCCAATCGCTCGGCACGTGAGAGAAATGCTCATCGCGTGACAAACAGCGCTAGAATTCGTGCAACTGAAGTGTCGAGACACATTTATTTTTATTTTCCAATACATCTAAAAACTAAATATGAATTAATGACGTATATATCAACTTGGAAACATTCAGTGCGTCATAGTTCAGCAAGGAGTTCGGGAAACGTGGTGTCTCTGACTCAAGGTGGCCACTCCCCTGAAATAACACGAGTGGGAGCAGTCAGTGCGCTCACAGGTCGCGGTGCACATACTTCGGGCTGGTGGCAAAGGCCATTCCTTGTCCTGGTGCCCACACACGCGCCATGCCATCAGCCACGACCGCGTGGAGGTGCAGATTTGGCGGCCCCCTCTTCTAGAGGAGGCTGCTGCTACTGCTGCTGCTGGCAGTGTCTGCAGCTCGACAGACGAAGCGCTTTGTGTACGTTGAAACTTCGTTGGCACCGTACGTAGCCAACGTTGTGAGCACCGGGACGAGCAGGCCGCTCATTAGGCCCCACTCGCGCGATCCTCCATTCCACGGGAGAGCGAAGGTGGGGGGTGTGGGGTTGACTTCTCGCAAACAAAGGCCGCGTTCATCTTCTTGGTTCTTTCGGTAAAGTCACGTAGAAGGGAAGTAATAAAATAATAAAAATAAAACATAATGAAATAATTCTCACGACGTTTCGGCCACAACGCTGTCTCCCCGACAGACCTGGTCTTCACCTGAGGACGGCTGCTTGCGTTGTGGCCGAAACGTCGTGAGAATTATTTTATTCTTTTATTTTTATTATTGTATTACTTCCCTTCTACGTGACTTTACCGAAATAACCAAGAAGATGAATCCCTGCAGTCACGAAAGCTTTAAATCGAAATTTAAAGGCCGCGTTGTTGATGCACCGTTCGGGAAACCAGAGGCGCTCCCACGCCTAGCAAACGCCCGCTGCACAGCTAATTAACTCGGGCGCAAAAGGCGAAATGGAACACTAAAAAAGCGCCCTTTTAATGCCGAGTCGAGCAAAACTACGGCGCTCAAACGAGAATGCTGCTCCGGCGTGAGCGACACGCGGCTGCTTCCCGCAATCAGCTCCGTTCGCCCCCCCCCCCCATCCCAAGCGACTCATCCGCCCTGGCGCCACGACGAGTCCCGAGGTCTTTCTTTTAGATTCGCGCGGCGGCGTCGGCTCTCTCCGTGACACCGCCTCGCCGCATTATTTGCGGGCGAGCGGTGAGTGATGAATTATGGATGCGCTGGAAAATACAGATGTGATGTGCCTTCCTCCTCCCACCACCTCCACCCCCCTCCCTCCAGAAGTCTCGGTGGAGAGATGTCCTCGGCGTGAGTAGCCACGGCGGTCCGGGAGCGCGTTACTCTTCATTTCCGTTCGTTCGTTCTTTTGCATGCGTCCGTCTCCCTCCCGTACGCGTCCATCGGGCCGTGAGTGAAGCCATTCGGCGGCGGGGTCACGCAGCCGCGTTCGCGCTCCACTTCGCGTGGGAAGGTTGGAAGCCGCCGGTGTCCTCATCGCGGGACCACTCAATGACTCGAGTTGCCATCGGCACTGCAATCGCCACAGCCACCATCATCATCATCGCAATCACCATCATCATCACCATCACCACTATCATCATCACAATCACAATCACCATCATCAACATAATCGCAATCACCAACTTCATCATCACCACATTCACCACATTCACCATCTTCACCATCATCATCATCATCATCACAATCACCATCTTCACCATCATCATCATCATCACACTTACCACCATCATCATCACAATCATCATCTTCACTATCATCATCATCATCACATTTATAAGAATTCAACAGTGGCTAATCCTGTAGATAGTCCAGTTCCCACCACAGAAATGTGGAATTCCCACCACATGTTTAGGACCACCAATTAGGCACCGACTTTGACGTGACCGCTTGTTCATTTAGCACCTGAATGTGATTGGGTTCTAGGTGATGATTCTATGAATGAATGCATTATTTCATCCATTCACCCAGTCCTCATTAGTTCATTTGCCGTACCCTGTGCTTGAGTCATTCATCAGCGTACACTCATTCATTCATTCATCGATCACCAACAATTCATTTTCATTACTCAAGTTTTGGCTGCGAGGAAAATCGATTTGCATTGTCTCGGTCTGGGTGTGCTCACACGCACATCAAGCATTACTTTAATTGTTTTTATTATTATCATTTTTATCGATGCACCCAGGTTATGTAATGTTAACAAGGTGGAGATTGCAGTGCGTTAGTGAGTCTGCTCGTTATGGAATGTCACGGTGGGGGGGGGGGGAGATTAACGCCTCGTAGCAGGAGGAGGCTTTCGCGACAAATATCATCCATGGTCGAGGTTCGTTGGGTGAGATCGCGTAAATATATAAATGTGCCGTTAAACCCGCCACCACCCGACACGGCCAACTAGTGAGGGTTGTCACGTAAACAGAACGTGGCCAATTCGTCACTCGTACAGCACTAGTGTGTAGTGTATAGTGTAGTGTATAGTGTAGTGTATAGTACAGCACTAGTGTATATAGTAGTGTATAGTGTAGTATACTAGTACAGCACTAGTGTGTAGTGTATAGTGTAGTATACTAGTACATCACTAGTGTGTAGTGTGTAGTGTCGTGTATAGTAGTGTATAGTGTAGTATACTAGTACAGCACTAGTGTGTAGTGTATAGTGTAGTATACTAGTACAGCATTAGTGTGTAGTGTATAGTGTAGTATACTAGTACAGCATTAGTGTGTAGAGTATAGTAGTGCATAGTGTAGTATACTAGTACAGCACTAGTGTGTAGTGTATAGTGTAGTGTATAGTGTAGCCTATAGTAGTGTATAGTGTAGTATACTAGTACAGCACTGGTGTGTAGTGTATAGTGTAGTGTATAGTGTAGTATACTAGTACAGCACTAACCGGTGTGTTGGAGAGCCAAGCCACATTTATTACAATCTGAGTACGACGTTTCGCCAGTAATTACAACTAGCTTCATCAGGCGACAGCCAGATTTGTGGAGAAGTCCACCTCTTTCGTTCCTTACATCGAGCCGTAGATGTGGTGACCACGCTTCTGCGCTCTTCTTGTGCAAAGTGGGTGTGTGTGTGTGTGGGGGTGATTAATGACTCGGCGTACGTGGTGGGTGCCTATTGATGGTGCCGTACCTTTGGAACGGGCCTGAGAAGAAGCGATGCTCAGAGTGAGAAGGAACGAGAGAGGAGAATGGAGGCAAGAGATGCAGATGTCGTGAGATGAGAGGGATGTTGCTGAGAGGCGGAGTGAGACGACATGAGAGATTGACGCTCTCCCTCGCTGTGTGCGGGTTCGTCTTGTGCGGTATCACGCTCTCTATGCGGCGATCCGATTTATACCCAAAATGTGCTCCGCTGTGTCGTTTTAATTAACTTGACGTGCGGCTATGCGGTTGGACGTGGAACAACGTTGTGTGTGTACTTTGTGTGTGTATTGTGTATGTACTGTGTGTCTACTATGTGTGTATTGTGTGTGTACTGTAAGGCTGTAATTATAATATATATTGGGGGACACCCTCCCCCCCCAATATTCAAATATGCTCAAAATGCCCCCCCAATATATTGCTATAAACGATATAAAAAAAGAATAATTGTTATGCTATGTAAATTAAACAACAATTTACTAAACCTTGGCCACAGAGTCTGCCTGTCTTTGCGACAGACATGTTCTTCACCTGAGGACGGCTGCTTGCGTTGTGGCCGAAACGTCGTGAGAATTATTTTATTATGTTGTATTTTTATTATTTTATTATTTCCCTTCTACGTGACTTTACCGAAAGAACAAAGAATATGAATCCCTGCAGTCACGAAAGCTTTAAATACAAATTTAAGTAGAACGTGTTGTCTACATTCATTTAAAGTTGCGCATTTTGATGTGACGTCACATTTCTCAAACCCCCCCTCCCCCCATTGTCACACATCGTCACAAATGTCTGACCCCCCCCCCCCCCCAGGTGCGTGACGTCATTTATGGACTAACCTCCCCTCCCCTTGACAGCTCCACGACTGAGACGCCGCCGCTGTGTGTCGAGGCCGAGGTGGAACCCATCGCGGCCAGTAAACAAACCGTGCACGAGATGGGGGCATTTGTGGCTGCGGGGAGACCACGCGATGGGACGGCGTCTCTCCCGACGGAGACTCGAGCGCCTGCTCCTGCCACGAGGCATCGCACCCCACCCGACCTCCCACGTGCCCTGCTGACCCGCCAGTAGCACCCCCCCCCCGCCCCTACCACGCACGCCTCGTGGATGTTGTATTTCCACACACGGCGTTGTCATATCTGCGCCGTAGCATCGCCATCCGTCAGCGAGGCCGTTCGATAAATGGGGCAGCGATCGGCCGAGCGATGCAGACTCGGCTCGCTCGCTCGTTCGCCGAGGTCACGAGTTCAAGTGCCGGCCAAGATCAAATTGGCCTCTTCATCGTGGCGGGGATTGATGAAGAGCTTCATCAAGCATCCACCAATGATCGTTATCATCAAATAAGGCTATACATCATCATTAATCGCCGATCAATCGTCGTCATCATTAATAGTCATTACTATGTGTGAATAATTATCACGATACATTGATAGTAATTATCAGTGAATCGTGTTAATGATCATGTTAATGATCATCTGTAAATAATAGTTATCATGATCAATAATCAAATCATCATCATCATCATCATCAATGAATATGATCAGTGCCAATGTAAATCGTGAGTCTGCAGGGATATCAGCAAAATTCCACAGTTCTATGGCGAGAGCCAGTCTACTCTATGGTGATCGTGGTAACGATCAATGTGATAATTGTGATGCTAGTGATGGTCGTGGTGATGGTGGTTGCAATAGTCGTGATGGTGATGGTAATTTTGGTGGTGGTTCGGGTGGTGATGATGTTGATGATCATGATAATGAAGAAGGCAGTGGTGATGTTGATGATGATGCTGTTGGTAACGATGATGGTGATGGTGGTAATGATGATGATAATGATGGTGAGGATGATGGGGGTTAGTGGTGGTTGATGATGGTGGTGATGTTGGGCGATAATGAAGGGATGGAGAGTTTTCCCTGCTGCTCGCTTTGCCAACCAAGTGGATTCCCTGACACAGTAAAGCGCAGGTAACAATATGTAACACAAGTTTTGCTCCTGGGTAGTAAGTGTTATTTCGTAATTGCGTATGCCTAAAAAGTACATAAAATGGCTATTTCCCCCCACAAACTTTGCTTTTGTGACCAGGACAGTGATATTTTGAAGTTTACCTATTTTCAATGAGAAAACGGGCGAATTTGTGTCTTTTTGGTCGCATAAAGTCAGAAAAAACAACGTATGAATCAAAATTAACATGTATTTATACTAAAGTAATAAAAAAATGGCTACAAAATATTTAGAAGTGAGTAGTTTTTCGAGATTAACCATTATACTGTAAATCACTTTCACGAATCATCCCCCAAATGTAGTCTCCCATCATGTTCTCGTTATACTGTCCTTGGTAGCGGTGTTTAAAGTTCAGTATATCCTGGTGGAAGCGCTCGCCTTGCTCCTCCGAGTACGCTCCCATGTTCTCCTTGAATTGATCAAGATGAGCATCAAGAATATGGACTTTGAGGGACATCCTACAGCCCATTGTGCCGTAGTTCTTCAACAGAGTCTCAACCAGCTCCACATAGTTTTCGACCTTGTGATTGCCCAGGAAGCCACGAACCACTGCGACAAAGCTGTCCCAATCCCCTTTCTCCTTACTAGTGAGCTTCTTGGGGAATTCATTGCACCTCAGAATCTTCTATATCTGTGGTCCGACGAAGACACCGGCTTTGACCTTTGCCTCAGACAGTTTAGGGAAGAAGTCTTGAAGGTACTTGAAGGCTGCCGACTCCTTATCTACAGCTCTGACAAATTGTTTCATAAGGCCCAATTTGATGTGCGGTGTTGGCATCAGC
>NC_136160.1:866200-966200 GCF_965212315.1 Lampetra planeri
TGTGGAGAGACAGAAATATGCAGGAGTCTGCTTATCGCTTGTGATTTGGGCTGTGGGTCTCTGCGAGCGAGATTGCACTGCCACCGTTCCCACAAACCAACAGCGAACATCTTTCTCACTCGTGGCTCTGCTGCAATGAAGTTGAACGCAGCATCACCGGCACCGGACGTGGGCACAAATCACCTCCCAAGCAGGGCCAAACGCAGACAGGTGACAACCCCACCACGTGAGCCGATTGTGATGGTGGTGGGGGGTGGCTGGGGGTGGCTGGGGGGGGGGGTCTAAGCGTGTGACGATCACTCCGCTACAACAATGCCCTTGCTGTGATGTACACGTCTCGGCCGAGGCTGGCGCGCTCCAACTTTTCTCGTGAGTATTTGTTTTACGCGATTTTTGTATTATTAATTGTTGTTGTTGTTGTTTAATAACAGACATATATATCCTCATCCTGACAGTCTGCCTTAGATTGATTCAAGCAAGCCTGATTCAATACACTGTTATTTTGAACAACAACAACAACAACAAGTAATTTTATATTCTTAGGTTTTTTCGGTAAAGTCACGTAGGTAAAAAATTAAAATTAATAAAAGTAAAATAAAAATAAAATAAAAATCACGACGTTTCGGAGGCAACACAAGCTTCCGTCTTCAGGTGGAACCGTCACAGCACGATAGCTGTATCAAGTGAGAGAAATTCCAAGAAACAGTCCTTGTATATATACTGGTTGAGGGTGGGAGGAGCCAAGGTAGGCCCTGAATATTATTTTTGTGAGGTTCGGTGCGGCTGAAGCACGCTGTTAGGAATAATAACAACAAGAATAATAACAACAAGAATAATAACAACAAGAATAATAACAACAACAACAACGACGATGACGGGGTGGACTGCCGGCTCGTGCCCTGGTGAACTCATCGGCCGTGAGACGTCGCGGGCGATGGTGTCCTGCAATCTTGGTGAGCCGTTGGCTTGATAATTGTTTTTTTTACCCTTTTATCTGGCAACAAAACTGACACCTTTTTTTTTTACAAGGAGTCATGTTTGCATTGACCACAATACCTGCGGTCGGAATGCAAATAAAAAACACACAACTCTGATAATGTATGCACTGTCCAACACCATGTGAGACTGGGCTCTAGGAATAGCTGTCTCGGGTGTGGACCTGTTAATTTCAAGGACAGTGCATACATTATCAGAGTTGTGTGTTTTTTGTTTGCATTCCGACAGCAGGTATTGTGGTCAATGCAAACATGACTCTTTGTAAAAAAAGGTGTCAGCCGTTGGCTTGTTTGTGACTTTATGTTTGTTTGTAACTTAATGTTTGTGTGTAACTTCATGTGTGTGTGTAACTTCATGTGTGTGTGTAACTTCATGTGTGTGTGTAACTTCATCTGTGTGTGTAACTTCATGTTTGTGTGTAACTTCATGTGTGTGTGTAACTTCATGTGTGTGTGTAACTTCATGTTTGTGTGTAACTTTATGTTTGTGTGTAACTTAATGTTTGTGTGTAACTTAATGTTTGTGTGTAACTTAATGTTTGTGTGTAACATCATGTTTGTGTGTAACTTCATGTTTGTGTGTAACTTCATGTTTGTGTGTAACTTCATGTTTGTGTGTAACTTAATGTTTGTGTGTAACTTCATGTTTGTGTGTAACTTCATGTGTGTGTGTAACTTCATGTTTGTGTGTAACTTCATGTTTGTGTGTAACTTCATGTGTGTGTGTAACTTCATGTTTGTGTGTAACTTCATGTTTGTGTGTAACTTAATGTTTGTGTGTAACTTAATGTTTGTGTGTAACTTCATGTTTGTGTGTAACTTCATGTGTGTGTGTAACTTCATGTTTGTGTGTAACTTCATGTTTGTGTGTAACTTCATGTGTGTGTGTAACTTCATGTTTGTGTGTAACTTCATGTTTGTGTGTAACTTCATGTTTGTGTGTCACTTAATGAATATCGCTTCAGCGCTGGCACTGCGGCTTACGCTGAACGCAATCCACAGCGAGGGCGAAAGGCGCGGATTAGTGGCTGGGAGGCGCGGATGAGGCCGAGGGAGCTGCTTGAGCCGTCTCCACCCCGGGGCCAAAACCCGCGCGTCCTCGTGCAGCGAGCCTCCGTGCCCGCGGGGGTTGCGTTTGAGCGCCACGGGATTAAAAGGCTCCAAAGTGGATTACAAGCGGGGAGTGACAATACCGCCTCGAGCGCGCCGGCTCCCTGCCGCGCGCTGAGGGTTGTTGGAGAGATGGGCTGGGGGGAGAGCAACTCCCTTGCACTCGAGGAAGCGGTGATAATTAATTTGAAGCAACAAACTTGGAGAGTTGTTTTCCACGCCACCCACGCCTGCCCGTGCCATGCGCTTGCTCTGTTGCAGTTTGAAGGCAACGCCTCAACATTTACCGGCTGCTCAACGGAGTTGAACAACGCAATCGGCTTCGAGTGGAATAGACGCTGAGGAGGAGGGGATCCTGAGTGAGTAGGTGAGTAGGTGAGTGAGTGGGTGAATCGTAGGTAGGATGTCACTCAATCCACATCGAGTCTTGAAATGGAGGGATAAACGCAGACCACTGTGAGCTGGCAGGCTGTGACGATGATCAGAGTCGAGTGAGATTCCCAGCTGTTGGCTTTCACACAGAGAGTAAGAGCTTGCGGTGAGAAGATCCCATCGACATCGCTGTTCCGTCAGCAGATTGAGTGGCAGATTCGTGTGCCCCCGTACCGCGCTGTGCACGCAGCTGTCCGTCAGAATATCCTCAGATTTGCCTCGGAACCTTCAATCGAAAAGATCCCTCCAGGTTCGTAGCGCGGTGCGTTAGCCACTACACCACCGCCCCCCCCCCCATGACAGAAAGCACACACACACTATGACTCATCTCTAATCCTATCGAAGAATGTTTCTGTTTTTTTTCTGGCCAGATCGCTTTTTTCTTTTCGGACTTGAAGCATTCCCAGCGGCCTGTCGACTACAATAGGCAAAGCTCTGCCACGGGTCGGGCCTTTGAGCAAACACATTTTGTTACACGCTTTGTATTAACTCACTCCGTCTGTTGTTGTTGTTGTCATTGTTGTTGTTGTCGTATCCTCAAATCTTGTAACTCAATTTTTACCCACTTCCCAATGTGGTATCGACTGCAAACTTGGTATACTTATGTCAATCCGATGACAATACGATATTCTATTAAAAAAACATATTTTAAAACATAATTTTATACGTTATGTTTCGGCTTGGGTCTAATTGTCCACGGTCAACTGACGGTGGCTGTAATTGGCCACGGTCCCTTACGTTATGGCAAGCTTCGGGGCCACTTCCTGGAGTCGTGGAGTTTTTCCATTACTAGTACGGTACATTTCATTAAAGCGTGTTTAAAAAAAAGTTTTTTAAAATATTACTTATTTCTAGACTTTACCAGAGCTTTGGTGTGCCAGTGTTTGTCAGTGTGGGTGGTGTTACGGTGCTGAGGTAGCGGGGAGCGGTCGTGTAGTCGTCAGCGGGCTGCGCTACGAGTTCAAATCCCGTTCACGGCCGCCAACGCAAGTGACGGTGATCCGGACCGGTCCTGGTCCTCCTCTAGGTCGACTCAGCCTCAAATGCGTGCCCGGTGTGGTTTGTAAACATCGCCACGAGACGTCTTGCGGTGCGCGTACCAACGTCGACGATAACCGCGTCGTCTGCTTTGCGATGAAAGCATCGCTACATCGCGATTGCCGTTGGTGTGTTCTTATTTTGACGCGTGTTCTTTCCCGAAACAAAATATTTACGGAATCACAGTGAGGGCGACGAATGAGAGTTGGAAGATAAATCGCCGTCATTCGTTGCAACCAGCGCTTCTCAACCTACAGAATCATAATCTTGATGGACATTGGAGGAATCCGATGAGCTACAAAGCTCTCTCTCTCTCTCACACACACGCACACACACGTGTCCACACACACGTGTCCACTTGAACCGTTGCTCACTCCGCGGCCTCTCGCTGCCACCGGAGCCGGCACGACCCTCGTGGCGCGCGCACACCGAGGGGGTTGAGAGGGACGGGGTGGTGGGGGGAGGGCTGGATCGGCCACTGAACGGCACGGAGAGAGAGAGAGTTCGTCTGTCCGAGCGTGGGAGCTCCCTCTCCGCGAAGGGCCGCCCTCCCTGCCGCACTGAGCACGATGCGTCCGCACGAAGCGTCGCCGTTTAATGTTCGGACGACCTGTAACCTCGAGTGCGAGTGACGTGTGGCGTGAAAAGTGAAACAAAAATGCAACGCGGATTTATTGGTTTGTTTGGGAGCGTTCGGCTTCACATTTTCAACTTGCCGCGCCACCGTCGAACATCAGCTCAGAGTCAAGGCTTGCGTTGCGCTGCCAATTTAATAGCGATGCGTGCGGAGAGATCATTTATAGATCAAAGATTTATCAGCGCACTTCTCGACAATTCCCCAGCGCGCGTCTCCCCCAGGGCCGTTAGATCTCTCCCCGCGCTGCAAAGAAAATGTTTGGTTAATGAAATGCCTTCTTCTTTAAAAACAAAAACTTAGTCTCGCTTTCTTCTCGGGGCCGAATTGAAAGAAACGAAACTAAAAGACAAAACGGAGAGATGCTGAATAAAATGAGTGGTTTTAGAAGTGAGTGGCATCAATATTCAGCTGTGGTTGTTGTTTGCTGCATGCAGACCGCACTGGAAATAATAATAAAAATGATGGTGGTGGTGATTCTAATCTATTCTTGCTTACGGTGGAATTATGGTTCAGGAGCCAGATGCCAATATCGAGGTCTGCCAGCCACGACGAGAGGGCTTCCTTGAAGAGAGTTCGTGTCGTGTCGTGTCTCTGATCCTCCTCCTCCGTTGAAGGAGCGCAACCCACAGTGGGTTCACTGCGTGCGTCCGCAGCTTGTGTTGCATGGCCACAATCCCACTCCTGTGACGCGTCTCTTTAACTCTCCACATATAGAAATGTGCGCATCGCTCTGCTGATGTTCTGATGCGGTCGCTGGATCCCAGCACCGGTGTCTTCGAGGAGGAGGGATGCCAAAGCCGGGGGAGGAGTTGCAATGTGCGCGCTATTCCAGGCGTCCACGTCGCCAGGTTCATAGAAGAGCGGTGCGCTAGCCACTGTGCCACCGCTCCAGCATGACATTCATTTGAACAAACACTAAAATAAAAAGTGAACTATTGTGTTTACCGGGTAAAGCCCGCCGCGCTATGTAGATATTTTTCAGAGGCCACGAAGTGGCTTATCATCATCATGTGGAAATTACAGCAGCCAAATATTCTAAACGCGTGGTGAAGGAAATAAAAACCGTAGCATCCGGAGAAAATATCCACGCGACCACGGGGAGAGAGAGACACACGCAAACTCCAAATATACAGCAGCAGGCGTCAGGGTCGTGATCGAACCCACGACCTCCTGTACACCAGGCGAGGGAGTTAACACCTCGTGACACAATTGAGAACTCCGTTGAATCATAGCTGGCGAACGGTCTAGCTTGCAAACACACCGTCTCTGCAGTGTCAGTGCCGTGCTCTGCCGATGATGACGAAAACAGGAACAGGAAAGCCTCACCGAGTCTCGATAATCTTCTTCGGAAAGTCCAGCGCTGCGATCCTGAGGCTCTTACCCGATCAAAGTGTCACCTGGATTATAATCAACAGAGCCATCATCAGCCACCATCGATCCACCGCTGGATGAAGGCCACCGTTCTACGGCAGAAGGTCGAGACGTGAGTCTCCAGCGGGCTCGGCTTCTGTCGTCCCAGCGCGCATTGACAATCACATCCACGGCGGCGGGGGGTTCCGTGAGGGCTGAAAGGTAAAGATGGTTAAAGCGCAGCCCCTGCAACTGCTCGCTCACGCCACTGCTGGCGGAAGGGCTTCCGCTCAGAGGGAGCTCGGGAGAGCCCCCCATCCTCCCCCTTAGAGGGCATTTGGCCTACTCTTCCACACTGGCAAGACGTCTCGGAAGATACCCACACTTTACCCCAGCACATGCCACGTGTCAGAGCGGCTCGCTGTGGTGCACACATGTGTATGCTGGGTGGACAGAGGCAGTGGGAGAGAGGATCTTACATGCCGCGCCGGGACGGTGAATACTCCTCGTGACGGTCTCTCACTCGCGCTGCATTCACGACGTAGAGCCCACTCTGAGTGCCTGCCCGCACGCACGAATGCATTTATTGAAACATTTATACAGCTGCTCTACTTCATGGTTCATATCACACACACGCACACACACAATGCGAGCGTTTGTTAGAATTCTCTCCTTGTGAGATACGGGAGACGATAGCACAATAGTTCCGTGCATAGCCCAGTCAGAGATGTGTGAGTGTGTGCAGACGTGCCCGTCTCTGCGGCAGCCCCGGTCGCCATTGGTCCACTCCCTGCCCCTCCTCGTGCTCTCTCGCTGTGTCCCACGTGGATGTGTGTATGTATGTTGTATGTATGTTGTATGTATGTTGTATGTATGTTGTATGTATGTTGTATGTATGTTGTATGTATGTTGTATGTATGTTGTATGTATGTTGTATGTATGTTGTATGTATGTTGTATGTATGTTGTATGTATGTTGTATGTATGTTGTATGTATGTTATATGTATGTTGTATGTATGTTGTATGTTGAACTTCTTTTGAAGCGTACGTAGCCAACCGCGCTAATCGGAGGCGCGGGGGAAGGACAACAAACTAAACACTGCTCGACTGATTCGGAGTGAGACCTCTGCTGCCAAACCAGAGCCGGTCACAGGCGCACTGCCCAGGTATGGACACTTTTTCACCTTCTCCACAACTGGATCGTGGAGAAGGCGCGGTATATGATGACTTAACATATTCAAGCAGGTGCTGTACTTTGTGATGTTGATGATACGGCCTCATATCATGGTAGCACGCTTCAGGATCAGCCGTGGAGTCTCCAACTCCTGTTCAGAATGAGCAAAAATTACCAGATCATCAGCATGCATGACATGCTTAACCAGTAGGGAGGCATTTCTTGACCGCACCCGGGCATCGATTAGCCTCCCATTGTATCTGTGCGGAATGAAAATGAATCTGGTACGGCGATGGAAAGTGGTCAAAGAAGATGTTAAATAGTGTTGGGGCCAGAGGACATCCCTGCCGCACCCCAAGGTGAACAGGAAATGGCCCTGACTTCCACCCACGCAGTTTTACCCGGGCCTGCCAACCATCATGAAGGTCTGGAATGATTGTGAGCAGAGGGTCAGGGATCCCGAAAGCATCAAGATTAACCCAAAGCCCTGGTCTATTGATGGTGTCATTCGCCTTGACCAGGTCAATAAAGCAGACATTTAGGTCCCTGTGTTTAAATTCTTACACCTCTGCTGTAGCAATCCGAACACAGAGTATGGTATTTGAAACCACATTGGGGTTCCGAAAGCCTCTCCTCGGCGTGTCTGGAAAGGTGATGTTGAATAATCTTTGCCAAGACCGTTGGCAGCTGAGAGGTGCAAGAATGGCAGGCCCATCTTACAGATGACAAGCCGATAAGCATCGGGCAGATCAGCGCCATGGCCGTGGGCCCTTGGTGTCAAGGACACGGGTCCGTATTCGCTGTTCCGTCACTATATAGTCCAGCAGATGTCATTGCTCGGAGCTCGCGAGCTTCCACGACATTGTGTGGAGCCGCCAGCGTGTTGGTGATTGCGTGGGCTGTAGAGAAGTCTAGCAGCCTCCTAACTTTGTCACTGAGTTGATCTGGCCAATGTAGTACAATCACTTCGGCCCAGGTGCCTTTGTGGGGGTCGCTAGCCCCCGAGATCCCTCCCTCGATAATACTAACGGCCGGACTAACCTCATCAATCGCCCCCCCGCTGCTAAGCGAACCGCCGCTAGGCTCCTCACCCAGGGTGTGGGAGCCGTCACCCGAGGGTTCCCCTCCCCCGCGGGTCCGCGTAGCAGGCATGGATAACCACGCACGCGCACACCCACACACAGCTCTGCACGGCACTCACCCAACCCTGACCACTCACGTTAGGATCGCGCACCTGTGTTACACACGTCGTGAACGTGCGCGCACACACGCATACAGCTCCACACGCGATACCCACTCCTGCGCCGCTCTGCGCCGCGCTGGCCGCCCACGTTACGATCGCGCACCTTGGGCACGCCGATTACGCACGCCGAGAGCTTACGCAAGTAACGAGCGCACGCAAGCGGGGCACACGCCGACACGACGACTCGTCCCCTCCCCCACTCGCGCGTGCACGTCAACACAAATATCGTACAAGGACGATTCTCCTCTCACACGGCTGCGTAGTCACGCCAACACACCAAAAGTGCTCTCCCCGGGCGTTAACGCACACACCTCCGTACCCGCACAATCGTACAGAGACCACGGCCTTTATGCGTACAACGACCACACACTCGCGAATGCAGTGCACGCTAATACCACGTTCCAAAAACACCCAACAACACGGTTTTGTTACTACGCTCGAGATTTTATTAGCCCTTGCTAACCAACCGAGCCACCCGTGTGTGTGTGCGGGACAGCAAGGCGCTTCTAACCCACACTCTGGTGCCGTGTAGCCCTATTCTATGCTGCGCTCTCTGCTAAACCGCTTTCCTACTCGTCCTTACCCCGAACTAACCCTCTCCTACGGATCCTACCCTCCGCTCTGAGGTGTTGTAAGGCGCGCAACACGATACCGTCTGTAGTCCTTGGTGACCTTGCGGCGCTCAGATCGTCCTGCAGACAATCTAGCGGCTCGCCCGATGACTCCTTCGTCGCTGACCCCGTGTCCAAACTCCAGAAGAAGAGAGTTCCCTACTGCCCCTGCGTTTTCTTTTAAACTATTCACATCAAAGGCTAGGCGCCCCCGTCCCGACCGCCTTGGTCTCTCGACCAATCCTGAGCCTAGGATTTCCCGCTCTTTTGCGATCCCGCCGGCCTTTGAACTTTCGACCAATCAGTCGTCCCGGCTCCTGATCCCAGCTATCTGCCTTGCTGACCCGTGTTTGTGTTTGTATGCGTTTCTAACTGCGGGGCTCTCTGAGCTCGCCGTGGTCGTGCGATCTCAAATCCGCCCACGGCGCCGCAGTGTTACTTGGCCTGGGAAGGGTCCTGTCCAATTCCCTGGCCCTGAGAAACCGTGGGGTAACCCCCCTAGGGGGCCCTCGGGTGAAAACTCAGGGTAGGTGACCCGACCACGAGGCCCTACGTGGGTGCGGGTGCGTGTTTATGTGGGGGGGGTGATGGGGGGCAGTGCGGCGGTGGAAGCCGGGCGGCTCCCTGGCTCGGCCGAGCGGCCCCGTCGCTGTGGCACCACATAGCCCCCCGGGGTGCCAGTCCCCGTCCCGGGTTGACTGGAGCACCTCGCCTGGGTTGCCCCCACGAGGTATCGCCGCGGGGTCCGCGGGATTCGCCCGGCCCTTGTGGCTGGCCTCGGGGGTGGCGGCTCCGTCTCCTGGGGCTCCGGCGGTGGTCTCCTCCTCCATTCCAACGGCTCCCCTCGGTCTCTGGCACCTGCGGGCTGGGGAACAAACTCAGAGGCGGTGGGGTTTAAGGGTCGCCGTCCTCGTCGCCCCCGGCCCCGTCCGGGGCCCCTCGGAGCCCGGGGCTCCGTGGGGCCCATATACTGCGCGAGGCCCCCGGGCACGGGGGGTAGGGGGACCCCGGGGTTTCGGGGTACTTGGACGGCGGGGCTCCCCCCCTCGGGGGCTGCTCGCCACGGCTTCAGTCGGCGGATGTTGACCACCATCTCCCGGCCCCTCTCTCCTCCCTGAATCAGCACCGTCCATGGTGAGATCTGCCGTCTCACAATCCAGGGTCCTCGCCAGTAGGTGGTCAGCTTCCCCACCTGTCCGGCACCGACGCGGGGAGTGTACAGCCACACCTCGGAGCCCGCAGTGTAGAAGGGGGGCTCCATACGGGGTCGGGCGCCCTGCTCTTGCCGCTGGTGCGCGGCCTCTCCGTGCGGGTAGGCTCGGCCCCTGGCCCCTCGCAGGGTCTCCAGCAAGTGCTCCACGGGGTGGCTCCCTTCCTCCCGTTGCGGCGGAGGGACACCGAACAGCAGATCTGCGGGCAGGCGAGACTCGCGACCAAACATCATTAGGAACGGGGTCTGTCCTGTAGATGTGTGAACGGCGGTGGTGTAGGCGAACAGGGCATAGGGGAGGTGTTCGTCCCAGTCCTGTTGATTCGCGGCCGCCATGCGTTTAAGCTTCCCGGCCAGAGTCTGGTTCATCCTCTCTACCATCCCGTTCGCCTGGGGGTGATATGCCGTGGTTCGGTCCTTCTGGATCCCGAACTCTCGGCACAGCGCCTGGAATAGTTCGGCCTCGAATTCACTACCCTGGTCGGTAATGACTCGTTCGGGGATCCCGCACTTAAGTACGTAGTTTTCCACGAAGGCCCGGGCCACTACGAGGGCTGTTTTATCCGGGATAGCCACCGCCACGGGGTAGCGGGTGAAGTACTCCACCGCTACAAGAATATATCGGTTGCCCCGGTGGGATCGTGGAAAGGGCCCTTGCAGGTCGATTCCGACCAACTGATTCGTCCGACTGACTCGGAACGGCCTCAGGGGTACCTGGTACCTCGCCGGCTTTTGCCCACACTGCTGACAGGCCCGGCAGCCCTGCACCCAGGCGGCCACATCTTGCGCCAATTTAGGCCAGAGATACTGGCGACGCAGAGTCTCCCGGGTGCGCCGTTCCCCATCATGGCCCCCGAGCGGGTGGTCGTGTACCAGTCGTAGCAGCTGGGGTCGCACCTGGGCAGGAACACAGATACACCCCGGCTGGCCGGCCTCGGTTAACTCCCGTACCACTCCGTTCTGTACACACAACCGGGCATACAAACCGCTCCAGGGTCCTGGTAGGGCGCTCTTTTCCTCCCGCAGTGCCGCCTCCACTGCCGCCAGATCCGGATCTCGCTGCTGGGTCTGTCTCAGCTGCTCGTCGTTTAGGCCCGGGAAGGCACAGCCGACGTCCTCCTGGGTCCGTCCGATCGGGTCCCGAGCCGCGGGTCCCGCGCTTGCCGGGCGGTCGACGGGATCCTCAGTGCCACCTGCGAGGGTCTCTGTGGCGCACACTGCACTCTCTCTCGGGGGGGGGAGTTTAGTTTCCGCGCGCTCCTTGGGTTCTGCTGCCTGGCGGCAGCGTCCCCCCGTGAAGCACGGGCAGGCGTCTCCCTCCCTCGTCTCAGCGCGCACCGCGGGCCGT
Source organism: Lampetra planeri (assembly GCF_965212315.1). NCBI lineage: Eukaryota > Metazoa > Chordata > Hyperoartia > Petromyzontiformes > Petromyzontidae > Lampetra > Lampetra planeri. The sequence continues at coordinate 877,349 of NC_136160.1, forward strand.
CTTGACAAGGCGTCCGCGTTCGCGTGTGTCCGCCCCGCTCGGTACTCGATCTGCAGGTTGTACTCCTGCAGCTGCGCCAGCCATCGAGCCATCTGCCCCCGCGGTTCCTTGAATGTAAGGAGGAACTGCAGTGCATAATGATCGGTGCGCACACGACATTTCCTGCCGTACAAGTACGGTCGGAACTGTTTACACGCGAAAATTACAGCATACAGTTCCTGACGGGTTACACAATAGTTCAGTTCGGCCCCGCTCAGGGTCCGACTGGCGTACGCGATGACACGCTCCGTCCCACCCTGCACTTGCGACAGCACCGCGCCCAGCCCACTGCTGCAGGCGTCAGTGTCCAAAATAAAATCGGTGGTGAAATCTGGGAAAGCCAAGGTGGGGGTGTGGGTGAGGTGGTCTTTGAGTGTGGTGAAAGCCGTCTGGCAGGCCTCCGACCACTGATAGGGGTTCTTAGGGGAGGTGAGTTGGGTGAGGGGGCGTGCAATCTCACTGAATCCCTTTACAAATCGACGGTAATAAGTGGCGAGTCCCAAGAATGACCTGATCTCCGTCAGGTTCCTCGGCCGCGGCCAATCCACTACGGCACGCACCTTCTCGGGATCGGTGCTCACCCCTGCCTCGCTGACTCGGTGTCCGAGGTACCCCACCTCGCGTTGCGCAATGTAACACTTACGTGGCTTGAGCTTGAGATGGGCTGCTCGCAGTCGCTGGAATACTTCCCGCAGCCTGGACCAGTGTTCGGACAGCGACCTACTGAACACTATTACGTCGTCCAGGTAAATCAGGCACTGTTCCCACTGCAAGCCCCGCATCACCAACTCCATCAACCGCTGGAACGTCGCGGGCGCGTTAGTGAGTCCGAACGGCAACACTCGAAACTCAAACAGGCCCATCGGGGTGGTGAATGCTGTTTTTGGCCGATCCTCCTCCGTCATCTCCACCTGCCAGTAACCGGACGCCAGATCGAGGGTGGAAAAATACCGCGCTCCTGCGAGACTGTCGAAGGTGTCGTCGATGCGTGGGATGGGAAAAGCGTCGCCGAGGGTGACTGCGTTCAATTTTCGGTAATCAACGCAGAACCGAGTCGATCCGTCCTTTTTCGTTACCAGTACCACCGGGGCAGACCAAGGGCTCGCGGAGGGCTGGATTATGTTATCGCGTAGCATATCCGTGACTGCCTCTTTGATCTGGGTCCGTTCAGGCGCGCCCACTCGGTATGCGGGGAGTTTGATGGGTCGGGCTGCACCTGTGTCAATTTGGTGCTTGACCAGGTCGGTCCGGCCCACGTCCGAATCGTGCTCACTGAACACGTCGGCGTACTCCCGCAATAACCCGCGCAGCTGATCGGCCTCCCCCTTAGGTAAGGCTGCCCAAGGCACATGTAGCGCATCCTGCAGGGGAACAATCTCGGCTCGGGGGGTCGGGCCGACTCGCCAGGCCAGATCCTGGCTGTCCTCGGGGCGGCCAGGGTCCTCCGCCCAGAGTGCGAACACCGAGTCGTTCGAGTGGCGAGCGTGCAGGGGGTGTACGGTGGCTACCGGGGTGCGTCGTCGTATCATTGCCGGGGTACTGTGTGGGTTAAACACACGTATAAACAGCCGGCCCCCATCTGCGTTTACCAGTGTGGCTGACCCTACCACCCCGTATCGCGATGCCAACTCCGGGTGAGGAGTCAGCATTACCTCGCCCGATGGTCGGTGGGTTGGGTCGGTGGAGAGGGTTGCCACTGGCACCAGCATCTCGGCGAGAGGCCCGATGGTGACGGCCGACACCAGCGTAGCGGCCACGGGTGTGAAGCGTGGGCGATTCGGCTCCTGTCCTAGGAACGGAATCCGCTCCCCGCTGCCCTCCACCGTAGCGCATCGTTGCCGGGGCTGTACGTTAAGTCCCAACTTTTCCAGGAGGTCCGTTCCTGCAATGCACTCGTGGCACAACACACTCGAAACGTAGAATTCCTGTGTGCACACCTGGTTTCCTAGACGGACCTCGAGGGAGACCTTCCCCAGCAACCCCATCCCGGCTCCGCTTGCCGTGTGCAGCGCGCGATCCGGGGCCTGCAGGCAGCCCACGTCCACCCCGAGCATGCTGCAGTGCGCGGCGCTCATGAGAGAGGCCACGGCGCCCGTGTCCAACAGGATCCGGGTGCGCTGCCCGTTCACCTGGCCTTCCACCAGCGACGTGGCTCCCGTTATCCCTGCCACCAGCTCCCGCAGCCAATCGCCCGAGGTCCATGCGCCCTTGGGTGTTGTCGTTGTAACCTGTTTATGGATCACTCGCTCGCCATTATTATTACAGCTGGTTTGGGTCGGGTCTACGTCGATTTCATCCCCTGGTGGTCCCCTCTCTAGGGGGGGCTTAGTGTTTGACCTATGCATCGGCCTCGCACGGGCGCGCTGAGGGCAGTCCCTCATGAGATGCCCTCGACGGTCGCACACATAACACGTCCTGGGAGGAGTGGCGGCTCTGTGGCGAACTTTCTGCCCACTCCCTCCTCCCCCCGTGCGCTGTTGCTCATACTCTGCTTCTAGTCGGGCTATCCTCCCAGTTAATCCTCCTACCTCGGCCTGGACCGTCTCTACCATTGTCTCCAGCGCAGTCATGTGTGCCCGTACTTGGGTTACCTTGTTGTCTACTTGGGTTACCCTGTCACCTACCTGGGTTACCCTGTCACCTACCTGGGTTACCTGGCCGGAGACATCCTTTATACCCGTTTGTATACCGGCAACCCATCCCGGGGTTGTCTCGCGGGACACTGGAGGCTCTCTTTCCCGGCCCCTTACCGTCCTCGCGAGCTCCTGTTCCTCCTCCTCGTCTTCCGAGAGCAGGCTCGCAATGGCGCGCTCTCGTCCCAGCCCCCGGAGCTGCGCGCGTTCGCTGTGAATTCTTTCACACTTACGTGCGCGCTCGACAAGGGTGTTAAAGGGAAGACGTGGGCAGCTCATGTCTGGCTGCCACCACGCCGTGCGAGACAGGTACCGCTGGATTTTCTCGGCAGCCAGTTCCTCAATAACCTCAGTTGCGTACCCCGGGCGTGCGATCTTTGTTAACTCGCGCACATCCTCGGCGTAATCACGGAGATCTTCGCCAGGTTGGCGACGGCGCGCCTCTAAGGCCGATTTTGCTTCCTCCTCGTCACGCGTGCCAAAACGCTGATCGAGTCGGCGCATCAGCTCCTCTAGCTGTGTCTGTGCGCTCGCGGGTAACGCTTCTACAAAATCGGCTGCCCGCCCATCAAGATTCATATTAAGTTGACGTACTGCCTGCGCGTCCGTCCATCCATTAATTTCCTTGGCCCCTAAGAGATTGCGGGCGAATGCCTTCCACGAAGGGGCCCCCCGGCCGGTAAATATCAGTCTTATTTTAGCGTGAGGTAACGCGGGGGTCCGTACCGCTTCCGACACCAATTTGTGGGGGTCGCTAGCCCCCGAGATCCCTCCCTCGATAATACTAACGGCCGGACTAACCTCATCAATCGCCCCCCCGCTGCTAAGCGAACCGCCGCTAGGCTCCTCACCCAGGGTGTGGGAGCCGTCACCCGAGGGTTCCCCTCCCCCGCGGGTCCGCGTAGCAGGCATGGATAACCACGCACGCGCACACCCACACACAGCTCTGCACGGCACTCACCCAACCCTGACCACTCACGTTAGGATCGCGCACCTGTGTTACACACGTCGTGAACGTGCGCGCACACACGCATACAGCTCCACACGCGATACCCACTCCTGCGCCGCTCTGCGCCGCGCTGGCCGCCCACGTTACGATCGCGCACCTTGGGCACGCCGATTACGCACGCCGAGAGCTTACGCAAGTAACGAGCGCACGCAAGCGGGGCACACGCCGACACGACGACTCGTCCCCTCCCCCACTCGCGCGTGCACGTCAACACAAATATCGTACAAGGACGATTCTCCTCTCACACGGCTGCGTAGTCACGCCAACACACCAAAAGTGCTCTCCCCGGGCGTTAACGCACACACCTCCGTACCCGCACAATCGTACAGAGACCACGGCCTTTATGCGTACAACGACCACACACTCGCGAATGCAGTGCACGCTAATACCACGTTCCAAAAACACCCAACAACACGGTTTTGTTACTACGCTCGAGATTTTATTAGCCCTTGCTAACCAACCGAGCCACCCGTGTGTGTGTGCGGGACAGCAAGGCGCTTCTAACCCACACTCTGGTGCCGTGTAGCCCTATTCTATGCTGCGCTCTCTGCTAAACCGCTTTCCTACTCGTCCTTACCCCGAACTAACCCTCTCCTACGGATCCTACCCTCCGCTCTGAGGTGTTGTAAGGCGCGCAACACGATACCGTCTGTAGTCCTTGGTGACCTTGCGGCGCTCAGATCGTCCTGCAGACAATCTAGCGGCTCGCCCGATGACTCCTTCGTCGCTGACCCCGTGTCCAAACTCCAGAAGAAGAGAGTTCCCTACTGCCCCTGCGTTTTCTTTTAAACTATTCACATCAAAGGCTAGGCGCCCCCGTCCCGACCGCCTTGGTCTCTCGACCAATCCTGAGCCTAGGATTTCCCGCTCTTTTGCGATCCCGCCGGCCTTTGAACTTTCGACCAATCAGTCGTCCCGGCTCCTGATCCCAGCTATCTGCCTTGCTGACCCGTGTTTGTGTTTGTATGCGTTTCTAACTGCGGGGCTCTCTGAGCTCGCCGTGGTCGTGCGATCTCAAATCCGCCCACGGCGCCGCAGTGTTACTTGGCCTGGGAAGGGTCCTGTCCAATTCCCTGGCCCTGAGAAACCGTGGGGTAACCCCCCTAGGGGGCCCTCGGGTGAAAACTCAGGGTAGGTGACCCGACCACGAGGCCCTACGTGGGTGCGGGTGCGTGTTTATGTGGGGGGGGTGATGGGGGGCAGTGCGGCGGTGGAAGCCGGGCGGCTCCCTGGCTCGGCCGAGCGGCCCCGTCGCTGTGGCACCACACCTTCATCACGACCAACTCGGGCACTGCAGTCACTCAATAAGACGCACAAACACTCGCTCATACGTACACACGCTCGACAAAAACAAAATCACCGTACAGCCTTCATAGCCTGTTGAGCGAGTGCTGTCAGAGAGCACCCATGAAGGCCGGAACAGCGCGGGCGGTGGAGGGGGGTGGCCAAAATCAGACCAGCCGCCTTTGTCTCTCCAGGGCTGGTGTTTACGCACCACACCGGGCATTTATTTCAGGCTGAGTCGACCTAGGCGAGAGAGGTGGGGGTACATTCACACACACACAACTCGGCGCGCTGGTGCGTGCGCTGATACGCGCAACGCCTTTGACACCGCAAACACATTGCGAGCTCGACATCATCAAACATTTACTCTCAACTCGTCACCGCGCGCATTGCTATTGCCTCTGCGTGCCTCGTGCCAGCGTGGCTCGGAGCAATCATTGCAGATAGCCCTCGGCCGGGGCCCTTCTTGAACAGTGAACCGTCTCTCGCGCTCGCCGTTCACTTCTTGAGCTGCTCGACTTGCCGATACGCTGCGGGACACACGGTAGCACGTGTCTCCCCGTCCCTGCGGGCATCGAGGGAGGAAGCGTTTGTGGGTTCGTCAGCAGGGAGGCAGTACAGCAGAACATGTGAACTTCGCCTGGTCCATCCGTCTGGGATCGAGTGGTGCCCCATCGCACGCGCGTGCGGTCTTCTTCGGGTGCTCCCGTTACGCCACACAAGTAACCACGCTCATTGATTGGTCGACAACACCGTACTAAATAGAGGACCGCAGAGCGTGGGCAACTGTTGGCATCGGCTCACCACAGCGTGGCTGCTGCGGCCTTCCCTCTCGTGTGCTCCTCCTCCTGCTGCGAGTCGTTCTCTCTCGACGAGAGCGATAAGCGAATTCCGTGCCGGTTTACAAGTTGCAATGATGATAACTGTATAATTGTATGATAATAGGGGTTTCCCCCTTTTTCTGGCAACAAAACATGTGTTACGATTACACTATGAGATCTCTTTTACCAGTGGCAAAATATAATGGTAGGTTTTTACCCTTTTAACTGGTACAAAACTGACACCTTTATTCAAGGCATCATGTTTGCAATGACCACAACACAAGTAGTCAAAAAAGCAAACAAAAAGAAGCAACTCTGATAAGGATAATAATATGCACTGTCCTTGAAGTTGATTGGCCCACACCCGAGACGGCTTTCTTTAGAGCCTAATCCCCATTGGTGTAGGGCCAGATGACACCAGAAGGCGTACAACTCAAAAACAGTGCAATATCAGAGTATTGAGAGTTCGGGGTAAACATTTACACTATGAGATCTCTTTTACCAGTGGCAAAATATAATGGTAGGTTTTTACCCTTTTAACTGGTACAAAAACTGATATTGCACTGTTTTTGAGTTGTACGCCTTCTGGTGTCATCTGGCCCTTCACCAATGGGGACTAGGCTCTAAAGAAAGCCGTCTCGGGTGTGGGCCAATCAACTTCAAGGGCAGTGCATATTATTATCCTTATCAGAGTTGCTTCTTTTTGTTTGCTTTATTGACTACTTGTGTTGTGGTCATTGCAAACATGATGCCTTGAATAAAGGTGTCAGTTTTGTACCAGTTAAAAGGGTAAAAACCTACCATTATGTGTTACGATGTTAAAACACCAAACTGAAACCTTTTACAAGGAATCATGTCTGCATTAACCACAATACTTGTGGTCAGAATGCAAACAAAAACATGCTCTGATAATATATGCATTGTCCTTGAAACTGATTGGTCCACACCAGAGACAGCTTTCTTTTGAGCCTCGTCTCAAACGGTGTTAGACCAGAGGACGCCTTTTGGCTGTCTCTGGTGTGGACCAATCAGTTTCAAGGACGATGCATTATATTATCAGAGCATGTTTTTGTTTGCATTCTGACCACAAGCATTGTGGTTAATGCAGACATGATTCCTTGTAAAAGGTTTTAGTTTGGTGTTTTAACATCGTAACACAGCTGTTTTGTTGCCAGAAAAATGGGGAAAATCCTATTATCATATTTTGGTACTGGCAAAGGAGGTCTAATGTATAATTGTATTTCGCATGGTTTTTGTATGCTGTGCTACGCTATACTCCCAGTGCGAACGAAGATGACTTAAATAGTTATTCAGCTGCAGTTCAGCCGACATGAGCCTGCCACGAGTCTTTTGACCACTCTAACTTTACGATCTGTATTGCTGATGATGCTTCCGACGCACATGCGTCCAGTTACACCGGAGACAATTACATACATCGAGATACAAAGAGGCAAATGAGAGCATGATTGGAATACGATCATTCGTAATAAAAGTGTTTGGGTTAGATCGCGTGAGTATATTATGTGTCGTGAAACCCTCCACCACTCGACACAGCGAGTAAGGTTTGTCACGAGAATGTTTCGCTCCGGATGACCGCTGCAAAGTATGATCTCGTGTTTCGATTTAGTGTGCTGATCTTTAAAGGTGCATTGAAAAATGTTGACACTCCGACTGATGTTCCTGCTGTTGTGGAGTGACTCATGCAGGCAGCTATGGCTGCAGAGTTTGGTGGTACATGTTGTTCATGTCGTTTATTGTGAAAATTCGGTCACAGTTCCTATGATAACTGTTACATTGCTTATATGGCTTTATTTTGGTGATTTCAAAAATGTTTTTTGGTTTGGCCATGTTTGTTTGTTGTAGTACGGAGTTAGAATGATGGCTTTAATCTAAGTTGTCTTGTGGTTGTTGTTGTTGTTTGACTTGCATCCCACTGGGATTTTTGCACAGCGTTGGTGTACGGTGGGGTCAGACATTTGTGACGATGTGTGACGAGGGGGGGGGGGGATTTGAGAAATGTGACGTCACGTAAAAATGCGCAACTTTAAATAAATATGGAATTGTTATAACAACACTAATTGTTATAACAACACTCATACAATGTCAGAGTGCAGCACCACATTAAATACGCACTACAATGACAATAGTCTAAAGCGATTTGAAGCACGTTTTATTTTCAAAATTGAAATATGATTTGGGGGGGGGCATAGCTGTGTGACGTCATATTTGAGGGGGGATCTGACTTCTTGTGACGCCGTGTGACGAGGGGGGGGGGCAGAGCTTTGTGACGTCATATTTTAGGGGGGGTCTGACTTTTTGTGACGCCGTGTGACGAGGTGGGGGGGGGGGATGGGTAAAAAATCGTCCAAAATCGCTTGACGTCATTTATGGACGGCCCCTAAAGCCAGCGGTGTTCTTGACATCGTCCGAGGTCGACCTCTGCCTCCCTTGCTACCTTCTACGTTCCCCAGCAACACCGATCCCTCTCGGTGCAGAGGTCAGTCGCAACGTGCCCGAAGTATGCGCATGGATGGCATTGGTCGCGACAGGCCGCCTGCGCATTCACTGAATAATACATCGAAGTTTCTCTCCCATCGGCGCTAAAAATAGATGACCGTCAATAAGATTCTGTGGATAAGGGTCTGGTAGATGTGAGAATCGCCGTCCTGCCTGGACCTTGGCTGGCTCCGAAGCGGCATCTTGAACGCGGTGGAAAGCGCGGCCCGAATAGAAACACAATTTTTTTTTCTTGTTAGAAGCAACAAATTGATGATAACAAAAAAAAACAGTTGGACTGCGCAAAGAAAGTCGTAAAATACATACAAATGATTTATTCCGAACAAAAAAGTAACACAATGTGATTTTTTTATTAAAAGAAAATCCTATTGCCTTTGTGCGTGTGTTTGTGTGCTCCTCGTGTCTTTGAGAGCGAGTCACGTGACCATGCCACCTTTTCTGCGCGTGCCAGAATCGCGTTTTTATTCGGGTGATGCGCTGATTCATTTTTTTTATTTTAGTTGTACGCTCACGGTATCCGCAAAGATTCATCTTCAATTTGGGCGATGAATACAAACAAAGCCATTGTTCGGCCTGCGAGCGACATCGTCGCTTTCCGTTCCATTTCTGTGTTGGTCCAATTCAGCCGGGAAAATGAAAAAAAAACGAAATCTCATTATTTCACTGCGGTGCATGCATTGCCCTCTTTCTGTTGACAAAGCCCGGCAGTGAACACTTTTTATCTGTGAAGTTGGAAGGACGAGACTCTACGGCGCGATGCGCTTTTACAGCCATGCATTTATAAACATCCGCCTGGCCGTCCCTGCGGTGGCAGAGCGGGTCAACAACAACAAAAACAACAACCAGTTGTGGACTCCATGCGTGAGCCGGCACGACCCAATGCTACGATTCACAATTCGTCTCTTCCGGCGCGAGATCGTCGTACAGGCGCGATGCCATTGTCCACTCGTTGACTATAACCCTCCACCACCCGGCAGAGCCATCCGAACGAAGCTGTCACCGCGGGCAAATTCTGAATGCTGACACTTGTATGGGGAACGACGTTTCGCTGGAGATTGTATGCGGCACCTTCGTCAGAGATGAACCCTCGCGCGACAGAAGGCCACGTTCCGGGTACATAACGAGCAGGTGCCATGGCATCAGCCGTGCGGGTGAATCGTGTCAAGGAGCTTCATCGCTGTCGCTCCGTCTCCGCCACGGTCGTCCTCCTGGGCGGGATGATTGTCTGCTCTGGTTTGCACTCCGTCACCAGTCCTGTCCACGAAGCGCCATGCCGCCCGCGAGCGACTCGTCCTGCCCGAACCCACTGGACGTTCTCTACAGTCAACACGACGTCTCTGATTTCTATTTGTTCAATGGTCCACGTGTCTTCCTCCTCGTCTCTCGGTGCAATTCGAAGCGCGCACCACCACCACCTCGCCACGCTTTCCGCGTGTGTACTTTTCAGATTGTGTGTCGGAGCACTCAACGACATTTTTAAAAAAAATATATATTCTTTTGTGTGTGTGAGGTTGGGATACGACTGCGAACACCCGCAATGCGTCCGCCAGATTACTGGAGGTGGACCGGTTTCAGAAATGATGAAATGAAGATGCGCGGTAGATTGCTTTTGGAAGGTTGAATCTGGCGATGAAATGAAACGTGATTCATCGCAGTTTGTTTGTTGTGTGTCGTACACCCTCCTCCACCCGAAAACGTGTGGGGGAGGGGGTGCTATCTTCGGCTCTCGTTTTTCAGGCTGAGTCGACCAAGGGCAAGCCTGCTACCAAGCTCCCACGTGGTAAGTCAGGGCTCAGGTGGAATGTTGATGACCAACAGCGACATCAAACGCAGCGACGACGCGGCAGCGCGCGGCGCGATGGCGCAGCGTTGCATATTTATGGGAAAGAAGACAACTGTCGTGTAAGATGTGTGTTTGTTTATAAATATTATATTATATATCGCACCTTCTTCCACGGGAGATTGGTCATTCCCAGGTATTTCCATTAACCTTAAAATACTCAGAGCAATGTGAATATGCTCTTTGTATGCACGCGTGTGTCTGTGTGTCAATGCGTGTGTCTGTGTGTCAACGCGTGTGTCTGTGTGTCAATGCGTGTGTCTGTGTGTCAACGCGTGTGTCTGTGTGTCAACGCGTGTGTCTGTGTGTCAATGCGTGTGTCTGTGTGCCAATGCGTGTGTCTGTGTGTCAACGCGTGTGTCTGTGTGTCAATGCGTGTGTCTGTGTGTCAATGCGTGTGTCTGTGTGTCAATGCGTGTGGCTGTGTGTCAATGCGTGTGTCTGTGTGTCAACGCGTGTGTTTGTGTGTCAATGCGTGTGTCTGTGTGTCAATGCGTGTGTGTTGTCCGGCTACTTGTGGTGCAGCGGTGAGCGCTACGCCCGAGTTCGATTCCCGCTCACGGCCGACACCAGTGACGATTATCTGAACCGGTCCTGGGCCTCCCCTAGGTCGACTCAGCTTCAAATGAGCACCTGGTGCGGTGTGTAAACATCGCCACTAGGGAGACAAAGGCGGTCGGGCGTGGAAATGGCCACCCACCCCCTCGTGTGCCCTGCCGGCTTTCATAGGTGCTCGGCAACAGCACTTGCAATGGTAGTGTCGCGGTTAGTGTCGCTGCGCTGTGAACCCTACGATGCAAGTTCAATTCACGCTCACAACATCAGGGACGAATATCTGAACTGGGCCTGGCCTTCCCCTAGATGGACTCAGCCATAAATGAGTACGTGGTGCAGTGTATAAACATTTGCACTGCTGGCAACATCACACCCCCTCGTGAGCCGTGCTGGCCTGCAAAAATGGTTAGCCTGCAGCACTTGCCCCAGCAGTGTGCATCTCTATAAGGTGCGTCTGGGTTTTGTGTTTCAATTTGAAACATTGGAGACATTTTGGACGTTAAGGACATTATGGTGGCTCAATTTAAGACTTTTGTTCCCAGATTTTTCAGATAATTAAACAATTATTACGTTTTAATCATTTTAATTATTTAGTCCATGACATTAAATTTTGTAAAAAGAAATTAAAGTACTGCATTTTTAAAAATATTTTTATTATGCTAATCATTTTAAATTTTTATTATTATTACTTCCAAATTGTAATCTTAAAAAAATATATTTATTGGATACATTTAGACTTTAAACATTGCAATATTTTAAACAATTGTATTAATTACATTTAAATTGGTCATATATTGTTTTTGTTTACCCACTGCTCCGTTCAATATTTAAATCTTGGCTTCATTTTGTGTGGCGATACTAATGCAAGCTAATAAAAAAGCAGCACGAATACGAATCAATTTCCCCAAGAGAACCTCGCGGAGACTCAAGCCTATTTCTCAAGAGCCTCCTCACTCTACCGCATTTGCAAGACGACATTGTCCCCAAGGCACTCAATTGTCGTTTCCCCAGCCACTCGTCGGGAAGAGTCGCTGCTGCTGCTACTGCTCTTCGTCTTCTTGTCGTTGTTGAAGCGGTCGACGCACCGAAGCTGCCACACAGCGGCCGCCAGTTCCATCTCCGCGCGCGGCAGTGGGAACCACGTGGCAAGTCTCCTTCGCCACCCAGCGGCGCGCGGTGCGTGAGTTCGAGAAAACGCCGTGAGACGCGGCGGAGATCACGCGAAGAACGTCGCCACACCGCAAGACGCCTCCGCAGCGAGACCTGCAAGCGCCGTCTGCTTGCCATCAAGTCACCAGCTGCTGTTTGGCCCCCGTCCGAAACGTTTAGAGCGATTGATCGAGCATCTTTTCTCACCCCCGGAAGGCGTGTCCCACTGCAGAGGCATCTGGCAGCGCTACTTTAATCACATCACAGTTTGTCGACTGGTCGTGTACGGTGGGGTAAAGTGTGGGTACATCCCACCTCCTCAAAGACGTCTGGCCAGGATGGAAGAGTAGGCCAAATACCCTCAATGTGGGGCGCTCTCCAGAGCTCCCTCGAGAGAGGAGCCGTCTGTCAGCAGTGGCGTGAGCAATACATTGCAGGGCTGTGCCTTTATCTAAAGCAAGAGAAGACCGGGCGGATTATGACCAGCAATTGAACCCCATGGCACCGGTTCGTGTGGTGTGTGGTGTGTGTGTGGGGTGTGTGGTGTGTGTGTGGGGTGTGTGGTGTGTGTGTGGTGTGTGTGTGGGGTGTGTGGTGTGTGTGTGTGTGGTGTGTGTGTGGTGTGTATGTGTGTGGTGTGTGTGTGTGTAATGTGTGTGGTGTGTGGTGTGTGTGTGGTGTGTGTGTGTGGTGTGGTGTGTGTGGTGCGTATGTGTGTGTGTGTGGTGTGTATGTGTGGTGTGTGTGTGTGTGGTGTGTGTGGTGTGTATGTGTGGTGTGTGTGTCTGTGCTGTATATGTGTGTGTGTGCTATGTGTATGTGTGTGGTGTGTATGTGTGTATGTGTGTATGTGTGTGGTGTGTGGTGTGTATGTATGTGTGTGTGTGCTTTGTATGCGCGTGTTATCTGGGAGGGCATGGGGCAGCAGAACATGATTCTGGTCAGTTTGTGTTCTAATTTATTTTTATTTATTTCTCTCCAGGAAATGAGATTGGGGGGAGGGGTGGAGACGAAATTAATTGTCGCACGCGCACATTAAACCGGCGGTTCGTTTTCACGGTGAAGAAAAAAGTTAGCGTCTGTGCTCTGCCAGTTAAATTGCCATTGATTTTAATTGGTTTCGGATTGATTTGTTACCAAATGACACGGCCCATAGGACATTAAGGCCCCATCTGCCCAGCCAGACTTAGCCGCGCCCAAATCATTTTTTAACAATAAACAGGCGTCTTGCGATTCACCCGTTTGCAAATCACGCGTCACAATTTTTTTTCGTCTGAACTCACGCGGAATTTATACGAAGCCCAGTAGGTTGAAGGGCTCATTTTGAAACGTCAAAACATTCGTGTACTGCAACGTGTTTTTTTTTTATATGATTATCCCAGACAACCGTGGGTAGGTTGGCTGGGGACTTTCAGCGAGCAAATTAAAATAATTGATTGCGGATTTAAAAACCCAAATTGGTTTGAGTTGTTCAAACGTTGCATGAGAGGATGAGGGGGAGGGGGGGGCAATCAATAGGTATTTACGGCAAATCAGAATCGACTTGACGCGATGTTCCACCAATTAGAACATCGCGTTCTCGTATTCGCGGCACCTCGAGCTCAAGGCCGCTTGCCCGGCCATGCACGGAATTCGAAGCATCGCGACTTTGACACGCACGCTTTCGCGACCAATATAGTTCACGATAAAAGGTGTTTCGGGGTTTAGGTCGCCCGATGTAATTGCCCGTGAAAGGTCACAGCACTCAAATTGTAAATGCTGTGGACTTACTCTCCAACACAGCGGTGGGCTGAAGTCGTCACTAATTTGCACGTTCTTGTTTACAGGACCACTCTTGCTAAATGGCTGCGTCGGGTGTTGGCTGGTTACGACCCATTTATAACTAAATAACCAAATGACCGGCCGTGGTGGTGGCGGCGTCTACGCTGCTGAACGTGGCTGCCTGTAACCCCGCACTGTGGAGGCAGCAGCCAGGCAGGGTTGGTGGATCACGCACAGACGTTGTTGTGAAACTCCCTCGTCACCGTGGGCGGCGAGGAGGAGGATGAGGCGTGACCCAGGCTCGCCAGGAGACGTGGTTCAGACACCGTGAACTCCACCTGCCCCGGCTGTCTGGGCTAATGGAGGTCGTTGCCCCCCCCCCCTCTTTGCATGCGTGGGTTTTCTGCGGGGTGTCGAAAAACATCTCAATGCGTAGAGGACTGCAGAGCCTGGGCATTTATCGGCGCCAACTCACTGCGCGGCCGGCTTGCAGCTTGGCTGTGGTTCACTCTGCGATTGTGAGATGCGATTCACTTGAACGATCCCACGTGAAGCTTTACATTATTACGTAATCATATTGACTGTTGAATAACGTCAGTGGGCGGATCTTAGCCAATGGTGATTCTAAGTCTGCTATAAGCGTCTTATATCCGTCCCGGTGGCTTGGTACAACTCCGATGGGAAATGTGGATTCACATTTTGGCTGCGAGTCAGGGCGATCCATCGTCCAAGCGCGCTTGATACGAGCAAGCAGCGACATGGTGGTGAGTGCTCTTCTATGGAGACACACATCTCCGCCACACACGTGGGTGGGGTGTGGGGGGTGGCTCAGCCTCAGCCAGGCGCAGGATGAGCGCTGCGCCCGTCTGTGTGTGTGCCGTGGACTTGTCGCGGCCCCTTGACAGATGTCACCAATGCAGCTGCACCGAGCGCTGTTTCGTTCCCCAATGCTTTCCAACTGAGGTCGCAAGCACTCGTGTGCATGAGCTCTTTAGCTCTGTCTGTCAATCCATTAAGGGGGGGGGGGGGGTAGGGGAAGGGGGCGAGCGTACGACGAGGAACCTGCAGCGCTCTGTTGAAGAGGAATCGAACTGACAGGCGGATGTCGCAGCGGTGGCGTGGCGATGTTATCTCGCTTTGCCTGATGCTCAGGCAGCGAGCTGTGGGTTCGATCCCAGACCCTGACGATGCCTGCTGTATATTTGGGGTTAAAAACAAATAGTGGTCGTGTTGATTTTTCTTTGGATTCATCTCCCCTCTCCCCCACATTTAGAATGAACGTGCGTTGAGATTAGTTGGCTGCTACTAGGAATTGCCACGTGTGGTGATGATGATGATATTATCAGCCACTTTGCCGAGCCATCATGAAAATGAGCTAATAGCTCCGTGCACTTTACCTGGCAAGTGAAATGTTTTAAAAAATAAAATAGTTTCGTCCGAAACTTGGAATAAATAAACCAGGGGGAAACAAAATCCGCAAATACGAAAATGACATTTTGCCCCGACAGAGAATTAAATACTGCCGAGGATAATCGCTCCGTAAATTGTTGTTCGTTTCTGCACTGGTCCTCGTGGTCACCTTAGTGAGAGCAGCAGCAACAGCAACCAAAAACACAACGCTGGCGCTTCACTTATGCCGCCAGAATTATTCTGTATAAAACAACGATTTTAAAAAAATAAGAAAGAAAGAAAGGAAGAATAAGGAAGGGAAAAAAAAGAGAGTAACGAAAAACAAAATCTTCGTGAAAGATTGCTGTGCAAACAAAAATGTCGGCAATAAGAGTTCGTGATGAATGAACGCCAATGCATCTGCAAGGCGCGCTTCCCCGCGCCTGAATTAGTTTGTGCGTCGAGGGGACGTCTCAGCCGCCGCAATAATTACCGACAATCTTCACCCCCAAACGCGAGACTTCCTCCCGAGCATTCGACGCCCCGCTCGCAGCGTCGAGTGATTGATGGAAATTAATTTTCCCAAATTGATGCCCCGCGGTGGGGGGGGGGTGAGGGTGGGGGTTGGGGGGGTGAGGGTGGGGGTTGGGGGGTGAGGGTGGGGGGTAAGGGTGGGGGGGGCTCTGAAGCCAGCACGCGGCACGTGACCTAGACCGTCCCTTGAAACGAAACGAACTGAAATCGTCGCCGAGGCGAAGCGTGCGCCGCCGTGTTGCGTTTGGAGCCCCCCAACTCGCAGTCGTCACCTCCTTCGGCCGGCCGGTGTCAACGCAGCGAGTCCCGCCGGATCGTGGCGATGCGATGGGAGCGAGCGGTGTTGGTTGGGACGGCGAGGAGGATGGTTTGAAGTCTCTTATTCTTCCAGAAGGGTGCTGAGAGGTGGCCACGTGACTCAGAGCCCTTGAGGCAGCATCACGGAGAACCCGGTTTCGAATCCAGGCAGCCGCCTGTAATTTTTGCCAGACTCTCAACCTGGTCACCAATGACTGCGCGTCATAAAAAATAAAACTCGACAACAGCCACGTCGCGTTAAATTCGGCTAAATTTCAGCTCTGAGAATTAATACATAACTGCGGAGGGAGCTGGTAGAAACGTTGGGTTGCTCGGTCAATGGCCAGGGTCAACGGCGGCGTGGTGTATTCCGCAAATATGGCCGACTGTGAGGGCGGGCACAAGTCGGCGTGAGTAGGTTAAACGTTGAGTTTTATAAGGGCACCACGGGGTGACCAGCCCCTCCCCACCCAGCCCCACCCCTCCCACCCCCACCCAGCCCCACCCTCCGCACCCAGCCCTTCCCCACCTAGCCCCTCCCCACCCTCCCCTCCCCTCCCCACCCAGCCCCTCCCTCCCCACCCAGCCCCTCCCTGCACGACGGACACAATAATCCCCTATGGGCTGGTGTAACCAGGAGCTTCCTAGCAGTACAATCGTGGCTTGACTGTTACGCGCTGGACATTGCTCACGATGCTGCCGAGTTGGATGGGACCGAGCTCTCGCGTGCCGAGCGCAACAGAGGCCACCACGAGGGAGCGATTTCGGAGGTGGCTCCGTGAAATCCGCTTCTGTGGGGCGTTGTTTCTCACACGCTGTCATTTAACTCACTCTGCCTGTTGTTGTTGTTGTCGTTGTTGTCGTTGTTGTCGTTGTTGTATCCTCAAATCTTGTAACTCAATTTTAACCCACTTCCCAATGTGGTATCAACTGCAAACTTGGTATACTAATGTCACACTGATGACAATACTATATTCTATCATAAAAAATAAAAATATATATATTTTTAAACAATATTTTTATATTTTATGTTTCGGCTTGGGTCTAATTGTCCACGGTCAACTGACGTTGGCTGTAATTGGCCACGGTCCCTTACGTTATGGCAAGCTTCGGGCCACTTCCCAGAGTCGTGGAGTTCTTCCATTACTAGTACATTTCATAAAAGCGTGTTTAAAAAAAGTTTTAAAAAATATTACTTATTTTCCCTTCTGAAGACGAAGGGTCGCCCGAGACACCCACGTGACGGATTCTTCGCCTCCTGGCCACGCGGAGTCGATCGCGGGATAACCTCGCGTGGAAAATGACAAACAATAATATAAGAAGTAGTAGCATATATGACCAATTATTATTGTTTGACTGTTATATTTCTACACTTGTAATCTTAAATAAAAGTAATATCAATCACCAGAACGAAAAATCTAATATAAAACTGTGATGTTTTTGTTATTTTATAAACCACCATCAAAATGAAATTGCATCAAAGCTTCTCGATTTCTTGGTCAAACATTTGTCTCCCGTTTCACGATGTATGAGCGCGGAATAAGTTGGGATTATTATTACGAGCAAAGAACTCGGATCTCTGCAATCGAAAATAAGACAGCTGACGTGTTACACTCCTCTCACACGACTCCTGGACTCGCAGTATCACAAGCAATCAGATTTTTTTTAAAATGTAATAACAACATGCCAAGATAATATGTATTGTCAGTTTGTTTTAATATATAATATTCTCTAGGATTGAAAGAATATTCTGGCGAAAGTAATCCATTTATAAGCTGAAAAGTTATAGCGATTCCAAACGAACCGTGCCGTTCTTCTGTATTCATCATTGTTTTGTGTCGTGATCTCTGAAGTCTTCCGAACGCCTTCCACCGTTTACATTCAAACCGATTCGTTACACGGAAGAAAACAAAATCCCATTTAGCCAGTTACCCAGCCAGCTTCGGTGGCAACGGCCCCGCAGACATTAGTTGGTGGCCATGGACAGGAAGCCAGCCAGCAGCCAGCCATGAAACGCGAGCCATCGATTATACTTGGCGGTAGTACGATCGCCGTTGTGTACGCAGAGAAAATACTACAATCGCAAAAGTGTGGATACTTTCCAAGGCTCATCTCAAAAGCACATCTTCTTAAGTAAGTTTATTATATGTATCTTCTCTGTCTCTCTTGACCCTTCCTTAGCCTCGTTCTTACACGGCGCCCTGAGACATTAGCGGCAGGCGCCTTCCAAATAAATGTAAATTATTATTAATTATTGCGTTTCCAGCAGTCGATGTATGAACGCGCTAATGAGTTAAGCTCCCTGATCGCAATATCGGCGGACGTGGCGACGGAAAACGTGAAACGCAACGCGGGAGGGGAGGACCCCGGGTGACAACCACAAGAGAGGGATTTGAGGACGCGCCTGGTTGTTGTTGTTGTTGTTGTTGTCGCGCTAACAAATCATAACGCTCCCGTCAAATCAATTTAGCGATTCCGCCTGCAGATGGCCGCGCTTGGCGCGAGTTCACCTTCGCCGCGTGGATTTTAAACAACAACAACAATAACAACAACAATAACAACAACAATAACAATAAAAACAACAACAACAATAACACTAATAACAGCAACAATAACAACAACAATAACAACAACAATAGCAATTAAAACAACAACAACAACAATAACACTAATAACAACAACAATAACAACAACAATAACAACAACAATAACAATAAAAACAACAACAATAACACTAATAACAACAACAATAACAACAACAATAACAACAACAATAGCAATAACAACAACAATAACAACAACAATAGCAATTAAAACAACAACAACAATAACACTAATAACAACAACAATAACAACAACAATAACAACAACAATAGCAATAACAACAACAACAATAACACTAATAACAACAACAATAACAACAACAATAACAACAACAATAGCAATTAAAACAACAACAATAACACTAATAACAACAACAATAACAACAACAATAACAACAACAATAACAATAAAAACAACAACAACAACAACAATAATACTAATAACAACAACAATAACAACAACAATAACAACAACAATAACAATAAAAACAACAACAATAACACTAATAACAACAACAATAACAACCACAATAACAACAACAATAACAACAACAATAACAATAAAAACAACAACAACAATAACACTAATAACAACAACAATAACAACAACAATAACAACAACAATAACAATAAAAACAACAACAACAATAACACTAATAACAACAACAATAACAACAACAATAACAACAATAACAACAACAATAACAACAACAATAACAACAACAATAACAACAACAATAACAACAACAATAACAATAAAAACAACAACAACAATAACACTAATAACAACAACAATAACAACAACAATAACAACAACAATAACAACAATAACAACAACAATAACAACAACAACAACAACAATAACACTAATAACAACAACAATAACAACAACAATAACAACAACAATAACAATAAAAACAACAACAACAATAACACTAATAACAACAACAATAACAACAACAATAACAACAACAATAACAACAATAACAACAACAATAACAACAACAATAACAACAACAATAGCAATTAAAACAACAACAAACACGGCGCGTGCGACCCTAAAAGACGGCGGCAGCGTCAACTAAAAGTTGACTCGTCGCCTGTAAATGATCAATGTTTAGTGACACCCCAGCGGCACTTTGTAATTAAGTTTACGGGTTAGGCGCGAATTAGAAATTGCGATATTTACAAGGGTTGGGTAAATCGAAACTCTGATGCGGGTCATGCATTCGGTCGTGTTGTGTGTAAAGTTTAAAAGGCGTTTGACGTCACGATCTACGTGTATGTCAATCAATCAATCAAGTCTTTATTTCTATCGCCCTATATCGTGCAAAGGATGCCATTCAAAGTGCCGTACAGATAAAAAAAAAACATTGTTTAAAGATTAAATCACAAGAAGAATAAAAGCTATTTCCATACAAAACGAAATAGCATTATAATGAATTGCCGTTGAAGGCATATTAAAAATAACACTATACAATAATCAAGAGTAAGAGCAAGTTTAAAAAGGTGAGTTTTTAGATTGTACTTAAAATGTATTAATGTGGCGAGTGTGCAGAGTGGTGACGCAGTGGTTAGCGCGCTGTCCTACGAACCCGCCGGCCCGAAATCGATTCCCGCTCAGGACAAACTTCAGCGAAAAATATCTGAACCGGGTCCTGGGCGTCCCCTAGGTTGACTAAGCCTTAAGTGAGTACCTGGTGCGGTGTGTAGTAAGCATCAGCACCGGGCGTGGTGCTGGCCACCCAAAGCGGCCTTTCGTCGTTGCTCGCTCACAGCACGTGGCGCGTTTCAGATTCAGCCAAAAAGAGTCAAAGCGACCCCTTAATGCGCGCGCGCGCGCGCGCCACGGGAAAGAACGGAACCTCATCGGCAGCCGCGAGTCGGCCTAGACAAATACCACCGTGACGCCTGGGTGCCGCGGTAATTCCACCATCACTGCGCAATTTAAAACAAAAACACAACACTTTAACACGGAGGCTTTCGCGACCAATATCATCCATAATAGACGTTCTTTGGGTTAGATGGCGTGAACACGCGATCTACCCCCCCCCCACCCCAAAAAACCTCTATTATGAATAAAACAGCACTGCAGTGGCAGCGACAAATTAACAGAGGTGGGACAAAGTCATTGTTATGCAAGTCCAAGTCGAGTCGAAAGTCATCAAATTCATGACTCGAGTCTGACTCGAGTCCAAGTCACATGACTCGAGTCCACATCTCATAGGTGGGACAAAGTCATTGTTATGCAAGTCCAAGTCGAGTCGCAAGTCATCAAATTCATGACTCGAGTCTGACTCGAGTCCAAGTCACATGACTCGAGTCCACACCTCTGCAAATTAAGATGCCGTTCGTTCTGCTGCTGCTGCTGTGATGCCAATGAAGATGCCAATGAAGATGCCAATGAAGATGCCAACGAAGATGCCATTCGTGACACCGTCCGTCCCTTGCTGCCGACGCTGAGACACCGAACTCAATCCTCTGCCAGATCCCACAGCTGCTGCCCGATAGACACTGGGCGACCTCCAACCATCTGACCCTGTCAGTGATCCCTCTATCTGCTCCCAGGCCTTCTCCTCGCGGGATTCGTCGAGATCCGCTCCGACGTTGTGGTGGGAGATGTTAACTCCCTCGCCTGGCGTGCGGGAGGTCGTGGGTTCGACCTCGACCCTGACGCCTGCTGCTGCTGTATATTTGGAGTTTGCGTGTCTCTCTCTCCCCGTGGTCGCGTGGAATTCTTCTCCGGATCCTTCGGGGTTCCTTCCACATTTAGAATCAACATCACGCGTTGAAAGTATTTGGTTGCTCTACATGTCCACATGATGATGATGATGATGAGCCACTTCGTTGAGATGTAATTTGTGGCCAGGCCGCTTCTGAAAAACAGCTACATAGCTCAGTGGGCCTTACTAGGTAAAATAAAAAAGAGTTAATAGTTTTTTTTAAACGGATTTTAATTTAGTTGTCTGCCTTGGCAATCGGCCCATCCTACTTCAGGTGACTTCCACGTAGCACCCAGCGCAGCCGTTGCTGTTGTTGTTGTTGTCGTGTGTGTCTAATTACGTCTAAAGCACTCGCCCGGCATGCTACCTTTTGTGGACTTTGGCATATTCAGCTGCTCTCTCTCCCGCCTTGCCACGACCTTCCCTCGGCCTCCGTCTCAGACACCTGCACTCGAAATGGCGAGTAGCTGGCACGGGCTTAAGGGATTGGTGATTGAGTAATCCTCTGCTCTGCTCTGCGAAGTACCGCCGTTGTGCTATTGTGTTCGCTTCTTTGGCAAGCACCCGAGCAGACGGCGCTTCTGAACGCCTCGGCCTGGATATCAGTTTGAACATTTCATTACTTTTTTTTGTCTTACACCCCCCCCCCCCGCCATGATCCCTCGCTCTGAAAGATGAATCCAATATCTTTTTGAATTATCTACCTTCTAACAATCACGTTTTGCGCGGTGTTTGTCAGCGTCAAATATAAAGCGTCTTTGTCGTGGTAGGATTTAACTCGGCGTTGTGAACGCGCGCGCGCGCACGTACCTGTGCAGTGAACGCGCGCGCGCGTACCTGCGCGCGTGCACGTGCACGCGTTTACGACAGGAGCGCGCGCGTGCAATCTGTTCTGATTTAAAGTTAATATCCCGTAGACAAAAACAAATTCAATATTTAATTAGCTGGCTATATATATATAGAAAAAAGGTTGTTTTAATCGATAGTACATTGGAAAGTGGTTTCAAACAAACCATAATGCGCGTGCGTGCGCGCGCGCGTCTGTGTTGATGTAATTAATGCGTCCAGAGAGCAGCCAAAGACGTTCGTGGAGACAGTTGCCCTCTTGACATTCGCGGATCCCGAGGAGCTTCCACCGGTTACACCGAGAGCCCTGCTCCAAGTCGAGGCGTCAACGGGACCGATGCCGCTTCAATTTCGATTTAAAGCTTCTTTCGTGACTGCAGGGATTCATCTTCTTGGTTCTTTCGGTAAAGTCACGTAGAAGGGAAATAATAAAATAATAAAAATACAACATAATAAAATAATTCTCACGACGTTTCGGCCACAACTCAAGCAGCCGTCCTCAGGTGAAGAACAGGTCTGTCGAGAAGACAGAGTCTGAATGTCTTCTCGACAGACTTGTTCTTCACATGAGGACGGCTGCTTGCGTTGTGGCCGAAACGTCGTGAGAATTATTTTATAATGTTTTATTTTTATTATTTTATTATTTCCCTTCTACGTGACTTTACCGAAAGAACCAAGAAGATGATGCCGCTTCAGTCAACGTTCTGGCGATCGCAGCCGAGATGAAGAGTTCTGAGTGTTTCGTTTCATTGGGCCCCTTCTCGGACAACGTGATCAATGTCACGTGGGGAACGGGAAGCCCTCTGGCCGAATATAGAACGAGTGGGCCCCGCTGTAAAGGGAACGCCTGCGGATAAAAGTAGAATTGCACGTGTTGGTTGAGGTCATTCCGTTGTCGGTGCCTTACCTAAGCGATGGTGAGACACGTGGACGAGTACGTCGGCGTGTGGAGGCAGAGCCTCACTCGCCAGACGAGGCTACACGGTGCTGCAGGGAGGGTGAAGTGATGTCAGCGGTGAAGGAGTCGTGTGAGGGGTTAGACGAAAGCTGTTCAGGTGGAGATGGAAAACGACTGGGGAGGCATCGATAGCGAATCCAGTGCTCTTGAATTCGCCACGAGTTCAGGCCAAGGTTAATTTGCGTAGCCAGCTGAGAACGCAAGAGACCAGGATGAGTCTCATTTGCGAGAGCGCGAGCGAGTGAGTGAGCGAGCGAGTGAGTGAGCGAGTGAGCACGCTTTTTGGCGATATTGAGACTGAGATGGTGGGTGAGTTGGTAAATGATTGAGTGAATGAATTAGTTCATGTTTCAAGTTTATTTTCTTGAACCAGGTGGGATTTACAGAGACCAGGACATTGGCTCCACTCAACTCTCCATTGAAAACTCGTCTCTTTAGAGCTACTTTTTGTTTTCAGTTTGTTGTCTTTCCCTCGCAGCTCCGATCAACACGCTTGGCTACGTACGACGCGAAAGAAGCTCAGCATGCATACTACATACAACATACAAAGATCCCCCGTATAGCCTTAGCAGACTGTAGGGGCAAGTGCTGTTAGCGAGCACCTATGAAGGCCGGAACGGTACACGAGGGGGTTGGTGGCCAGCACCACGCCCCCTAGTGGCGATGTTTACACAACGCACCAGGTACTCATTTGAGGCTGAGTCGACCTCGGGGAGGCCCGGGACCGGTTTAGATAATCGTCACTGGTGTTGGTCGTGAGCGGGAATCGAACCCGGGTCGCCGGGTTCATAGCGCAGCGCGCTCACCGCTACACTATACAACAATACATAGATACACACAACAATGACGACATCCAAAACAAAGTAGTGATATTTTTTTAAAGTGATAAAAGAAAAAAACACACTACGACACACCGAGGCACGCGAGAAATACAAAATATCGCACGCACGTAAATTAGACTTGGTGACGGCTCAATGCAAAAATTCCCCGCAGCGCAAATCGGCTGGGGCAGATTCAACCTCCAGATGGATCATTGCACAATTTCCTTCTTCATGAAAACGAAGACAAAGCTGCAGAAACACGAGCCCTTAAACAGGCGACGCCTGTAAACAAACAAGGATGCACGCTACGTCGAAAGTAATTATCATAAAGAACAGACAACGTGACGTCTCAACAAGGAACCTGTGTCTGGCACGTTGGGAGCAAATGCGTGAGAATCAGGAGAACTTTATTCCTTTCTTTGACCATGGAATTGCCGATCAAACTCCTCCTCCTGCAACGAGAACAGCGTCAGTTGATTTAACAATTCGTTACGGCTCCAAATCATTGAACATGCTGACATTCGAACGGAGTGAGTCGCTCTTGGCGATAACGTCACGAGTCCATTCAAAGTCGCCCAGACGGTAGACTCACGCCGCAGTGGCAGGACACATCGCTGCCGAGTGGACTGCAAATCTCGCTAATCTGTCGCTTTATTGGAGAGGGCGTTGCTATAAATGGGCCATCGGGCGTTTATGTTGCCATAAAGTAGAATGCTATCCTTCATAATAATAATGTTTCATAACTATTCGGAGGTGTGCGTGTGTTTCAAAGCAGGTTTATGGTAAAGCCGGTGGTCGTAGCCAAGATGTCTACTGGCAAATGCCTTCTTCATAACAATGGGGGGGGGGGGAGGGGGAAATAGACATTTCAAAATGCACAGATTCCTCTGGGTGTTCTTGCGCGCAGCGATCGGTACAAGCGCGTAATTTTTTTTTTAAGAAAAAAATGTTGATGGAGTAATTTAATTATTTCTCGCTTTCGCCCGCGGTGTCCGGGAGGTGGGTGTTGCCTTCGTGGGAGGTTCTGTTCGTGACTTCAGATTAAAACCATCACTCAATCATCGCCACAAACCACCACCACTACCACCACCTCCGCCCCATTCGTACCGTAAATTTTCTGGGTAAACTGGAGGCAATTTCAATTAACCACCCGCCCTTTGAAAATACAAAAAGAAAATCGATCTGACGGCGCTTGCATGTAAAATAATGTTCAAGTTTCGTTGCTCCTAATGAGAAAGACGTCCGGTAAAAAAGTGGACGCTTTATTTATTTGTTCTAACCGAGAATCCGAATGAATAGTGATTGTAGGTTCGAGTCTCATGCTTGTTTTTTTCTCAGTTCAGCTCCATTCCAAACTCGACGATTGGTTTGATTCGGCGGCGTGAAGTTCCCCCGATTGATCGAGAGGCAGGATCGCCGCCGCAGTAGTAAAGGCCCCAAACAGGAGGATGAAGGCCTCCCAAGGCCGCAGCCACCTTCCTGGCGACCCTCGGTGAGCGGTGGACACGTTTCTGCAGCAGTCGCTCCACAGGGTCACCACGTGTTGATCTGCCAGTTCCTACCTCGCCGCACTCTGCAGACCTCAATGTCAGTTTAACACCGAGGCCTTGAATTCTGGCGAATCGCCCGATGGAGCTGGCTGTGGTTGTAATCACCAGCGAAACGTCACGGTACTCTGTAAATTGTAAATGTTGTTGTGGGTTTACTCTCCAACACACCGGTGTGCTGAAGTAGTAACTGATAACGTTTTGTTTACATGGCAACCCTTACTAATTGGCTGTGTCGGGTGGTGGCGGGTCAAACGACACATCTCTAATGATGCGATCTAACCCCCCTCCCGTACAAATGTTTACTTTATTCTGGACGTATAAAGATGCAGTATACTTGGCATCACAGGTATTGGATAGAACAGCTGAGTGTTCTAATCCGACTCGTACGAGCACGCACACGGGGCAATAAGCCGACATCAAACGTTGATGCACAGGTAATGGTTGGCTTGTCAACGGCATTGGATTAGACAAGCGAATTAGTCTGGGCTCTGGCCATGTCGTCTGTGGATAATGCGACCTCAACGTAAAATGTTTTATGATGGAAATGTCGGCGTGTAATTGCAGGCATCGATTCGGTGCGCCGTGAGACCGCGGCAGGTGGCTACGGCGGTGCGAGGCCTTCATCCAGCAGCGGATAGAACGCGGCGGATGACGGCTGCCTCCTTTTGAAACCGTTGCACCCTGTGGTGCCACGAATCCACCTCGCGTATGCGCTAGAGCCGATCCCAATGCGCTCCGTCTCCACGGTGCCCGTGCTATCGGCTGCATCCCCTCCTCTGTTGGCTCCAAATTCCATCACCATGTCCACGATTCCACGCTTCTCTTTGATTCGCTCTGCTTCTCTCTGCTCCCTTCCGTGCTTCGTCGCAAACCGTTGAGGTTTGCTTCCATTCAATTTGTGTCGGGAACATTTTCTTTTTCACGAGAGACGCAGCTGGAAAAGAACAACAACAGCAACATCGACAACACAAAACGCCATCACCACCAAAAACAACAATATCTTTGAGCACGATGATAGATGACCTGCCGGGATCAACGCCTATTAAATAATGGGGCAAGCGTGAGCAGGTTGGAGTGCGTTTGGAAAAAAACTCAACTCGATCGTGAAAGCCATCAGGACGACGTGCCTGAAGAAGAGCACTGTCAATCAGTGCACATCGCCGTGGCACGGCTTGGACACACTGAGAACGTCCACACGGTGGACATGGAAGTCAGTGTCTGCTGCCTGACAAATTGTCAAATCAGCATTCCGGCATCGCTTATGTCATCAGTTGTCCGTATCAATCCAGTGGTAGAAATCGCCGCGGCTGCGGGCGGTTATTCTGTTCATAAGGTTGACTTGCCACAAAGCGGTATCCAATTTATCCACCCCGAAATTGATGATGTGCCGAGTCAGCCATTGACCGCGATATGAACTGGGAACATTCTGAATGCAAGTCACGTGCCCTGACCCTCAAGCACCACTTGTGCACTGTGCGAGATAATGTTTTATGAAGTGTTGATGAATATTTGGAGGGGGAGGACCTTTTTCTAATGCTAGTTAATAACGAGCCCTTCGTGAGAATGTCTTTATATAATGCACGTACGCACACACGCACACAGACACACACGCCGAGTCATAATTCACAGACAAGTGAACTGTACATTCGCAGCACTTCCATTTGGAAGATTCATAAATCCCGGATTAGCCGGAGAGTTGAAAAATAACTTCACTTTAAATCTTTTCTTATCCAATTAAACCCACACGACGTCTTATTACCGCTGGCGGCTGCAAAATTCTCATACAACTCAATCTATCTGTGCGCTCTTTGATGTTAATTCATCCCCATATGCTGCATGGGGGGCTTTTATTTTCTAACCCCTTTTTATTTTTTTTCCATGCGCTTGGCGGTGACGGTGAGAGGCGCTGTGCCGGGTTTGTGTAATGCCGTTTGCCAGGGGATTTGCTCCGGGCATTCTTTCCTGATAACCAAGTTATCGAACGTTGCATTGATTTTTTTTTTTACGAAATGAGCTTCTGTGCAGCTTGCAGACTGCAGTAAGCCCGGGCTACTGATGTCCCGGGCTTACTGCTGTTTTGTTTAGAAAAAATAAAAATAAAAATGTTTCCAAGCTTGAAATGTTCATGCGATTCCATACGACCGACTGTTATGACTCTGGCACGTGATGGCTTCTTCATGCGACCAACCCACACCCCTTGGGAGTTTAGAGTGTTGTTGTTGTGTAGCCCGTTCGATAACGCCCTCATTTGTACCGTGCGAAGGGTGGGATTTGCCTTTTGTTGTTGTACTCATTTCATACAATTAAGACTATTTTATGATCAGAAATTGACAGTAACAGATGATTGTTGCAACGGTTAAATTACTGCGCTTACCACGAATATAGCGATGTCGTTATAATACAAGACGTCTCACGTTCATTGGGGACAAAAGGTAATTGTTGGGCTTGGGCAGGGGACGTCGCTCGAAGGGACGATTCCTCCGCATCTCCGATTAGCACCGTTGACTACGTACGGCGCGAAATAAATTCAAGCGTACATACAACATACATACAACATACATACAGCATACATGCAACATACATACAACATACACGATGGGCAACAGCCCAGAGGAGGAACGACGCTCGAGAGTACGTCTGGCGTGGAGACGGAGCGATGAAATCAACTCAGCTGCAGCAGCTGGATGGATCGTTGTGGCCGTCATCCAGAAGTGGATAAACCACGGCCGCTGCTGCCGCTGTCACTGAGGATGATGATGATGAGGATGATGATGATGAGGATGATGATGAGGATGATGATGATGATGATGAGGATGATGATGATGAGGATGATGCTGATGATGATGAGGATGATGATGATGAGGATGATGATGATGAGGATGATGAGGATGATGATGAGGATGATGATGATGAGGATGATGATGAGGATGATGATGATGATGAGGATGATGATGAGGATGATGATGATGAGGATGATGATGATGAGGATGATGATGATGAGGATGATGAGGATGATGAGGATGATGATGATGATGAGGATGATGATGATGAGGATGATGATGAGGGTGATGATGAGGATGATGATGATGAGGATGATGATGAGGATGATGATGATGATGAGGATGATGATGAGGATGATGATGATGAGGATGATGATGATGAGGATGATGAGGATGATGAGGATGATGAGGATGATGATGATGATGATGATGATGAGGATGATGATGATGATGAGGATGATGATGTTGATGTTGATGGCGTGAACTCGGATTCGTCCATCGTGCAGTTTGTAGCTGCGGGCAGCTGCAGCGCAAAGCAGCACGAGTGTCCCGAGACACCACAACAAAGACGAGCCCACCACGTGCCCACCACGTGCCCGCGACGAACCCACCACGTGCCCACCAAGTGACCGCGACGAGTCCGTCGTCACCCTCCTGTCGACGGCCGCGCCGCTCATCCGACACGGATGGGCAACATGGCAGCGTCGCCGCGTTCTTCCTCAGCGCCTTCAATTCGCGTCGAGAACGCGGCGACATGCGGCATGTGCTGGGATTGACGTGAGGGGTGGTGGTGGTGAAGGGGAGGGGTGGTGGTGAAGGGGAGGGGTGGTGGTGAAGGGGTGAGGGTGGTGGTGAAGGGGCGAGGCGTCACGTGCTCAGGTGCCCCATGTCGCCTCTGCCGATCGCATTCCCCACGGGGGGTCAACGATGCGGACGCCAGCAACTTCCACGTCGCTCCCTGCCCTCACGCCTCTTTGTTTTGCCCAACCTCCCTCCAATCAGACTCCTATTACAGCGCTCCTGCAAGGGTCGGCAACCAACATCACAAGAAGAGCATTTTTTTCGAATTCGGTCAAAAAAACTCAATATTTCAAGCTCATATTCTTAGGTTTTTTCGGTAAAGTCACGTAGGTAAAACATTAAAATTAATAAAAGTAAAATAAAATTAAAATCACGACGTTTCGGAGGCAACACAAGCTTCCGTCTTCAGGTGGAACCGTCACAGCCACGACAGCTGTATCAAGTAAATGAGAGATTGCAGGAGCTACCACTCCGTTTATATAATGGTTGGAGAGGGGGGGGGGGAAGCGGCAAGTACAGCACACTTTTTATTCAAGCTCCTCAATGCACTGTGGTGGTGGTGGTGGTGAATGCGAGACGCTCCCTTCATTAAGAACGTCACGAAGCAGCAGCTCCTTCAAGAGCCGCACGCTGCCGAGCCCTGCGCCATTGGCCGGCGTCGCGACGTGAGACGAAGACGATCCCACCGTGAACTCCGCAGCGAGCAGCAGCAGCAGCAGTCACCCCGCGCCAGAGAATGGTCCACAGAAGATGTTGTCACGGAACCGCTGCTTGCGAGTTCACCTCAAAGGCGCGCCTCTTCATTCACTTGCAGTGTCCTACATTGATCCTCTTGCGATGACTCGGGGAAGCCTTCATCCCGGTATGGATCGATCGTGGCTCATGAGAATGATGAAGTGAAGAACTATATTGGATGTGAAGTTTGTTGTTGTTGTTGTGTAGCCATTGATAACCCAGCTGAGACCATCAACTCGATGCACAGAATCCGCTTTAGTGAATGGCGACAGAAAAACTCCGATTCGAACCCCGGCGCTCAGCAGTGCTGGGTCAGTGCTCTGTTCGCCGAGCCTCCCATCCCACTTCACTCGCCACCCTCATTCACAAGGAAAGGATTTCTCAAAGGGATTTCCTGCTCAAATAATCTCCGAGATTGTGATGATCTCCATCTGTGGCCAGGTCGCTTCTGAAAAATAGCAATATCGCTCAGTGGGCCTTACCTGGTGGGGAAAAAAAACAACTAAAAATGTAGTTTAGAGTGGCCTTCAGAAGCCGTCTCTGGGCAGCGGAATGATTCTGAGGAGCGATAGAAGAGCGGCAATCCCAACCTCGGCTAGTGGGTAGCGCATGGGGGAGGGGGAGGGCAGCGCATGGGGGAGGGGGGGCAGCGCATGAGGGAGGAGGGGGGGGGGCAGCGCATGAGGGAGGAGGGGGGGGGGCAGCGCATGAGGGAGGAGGGGGGGGGGGGGCAGCGCATGAGGGAGGAGGGGGGGGCAGCGCATGAGGGAGGAGGGGGGGGGCAGTGTCATCCCGCGACGCACCGCCACATTTCCGCCTCGCGGTGTGAATCGTGATTCCGGACGAGGTTGGAACCTCACCTCTTGAATCTCCTTGTACGATGTGCGTCTTGAGCTCGCTCTGCTGTCACTGCGCACGAGTCTCTCTCTCTTCCTCTCCGTGTTCATCACGTTAGTGTGCGACGCAGCAGCCCCCAGCGCGCAATGCTATGGGTCATCTTTGGAGCTCGCTTCCTACGCGCGGTGCTCCGTTCAATTGCGTTTCTCAATCGCGTTGGCGCTTAAGGACTTGTCAAAAGCGTGCGCGGGGCACGAAACCCAGTAATAAACTATGATGGTGATGGTGATAACAACAGACAGAGCGCTCTTTGTGCAGAGAATCCCACGACGATCCACAATAACAAGCACAAAAAACACCGCAATCTGCCCTGACATTGATAACAAAACTAACAAACACACATTGGCCAACCACACTCGCGCTGAAACATCAGCTGATGACTGAAACACAGAATCAGAATATTTAGTTGTAAATAATTCAACGGTTGACCCAGTTCCCCGTACGGGTTGTGACGGTGCTACAAAGGCAGTCAGCACGAAGGCTAAAGGCCCTTGCAATCTGTTAGGGAGGTCACTGAAACTATTAAACTATAAAAAAAAATGTTCTAGGTAAGGTCCACTGAGCTATGTAGCTCTTTTTCAGAAGCGACCTGCCCACAAACGATATCTCAACGAAGTGGCTCGTCACGTGGACATGTAGAGCAGCCACATACTCTAAACGCGCGATGTTCATTCTAAATGTGGAGGGGGGAAATCCGAGGACCCGGAGAAAAATCCACGCGACCACGGGGAGAGAGAGACACGCAAACTCCAAATATACAGCAGCAGGCGTCAGGGTCGGGATGGAACCCACGACCTCCTGTACACCAGGCGAGGGTGTTAACATCTCATAGCCACCGTGATGATGATGAGAGAGAGACACGCAAACTCCAAATATACAGCAGCAGGCGTCAGGGTCGCGATGGAACCCACGACCTCCTGTATACCAGGCGAGGGTGTTAACATCTCATAGCAACCGTGGCGGCCAGACTCGTCCACGGAGTCAGGCTCGACCATAAGTCCCCCGAGGTCCAAGGCAGAAAGCCACGTGTGTGTGTGTGGGCCTTATTAATTAAACCATTGAAGTACCGGTAAGTACGCTGGACACCCAGGTTGAGGCACACGTATCTTTATTACAAGTTGTCGGTACAGGACAGCACTAGAGGGGGTAGCGGCCCCCTCACCCGGATAACTGGGGATACACCCTAGCTAATCCTGACCTACTCCCAAGTCCTCCACTAACGGGCTAGGGGAGGCTAACTGGCCCGACACTGGTGAATCGGGCTACGGTCTCCGGAGTCCCAGGGTACTGACCCTGGTTCACGGAACCACGCCTCTGGCTTGATCCTCCGCAGCCCTGACAAGGGCGGCGTCGAGGGGAGTCCAGGGCTTCTAACTAGGAGATCTTCCTTCTTCCTCCTTCGTTCCCAGACTGAGCCACGAGCTCTCTCTGTCCTCCCCCTTTATACCCCCCGTCAGGATCACAACCCCCCAGGCTGCCTGATGCGGACGTCGCTGCGGGCACCCCACCCCCGTGTACTCCCGGAGCTCCGCCCACTGTGTTTATTCCCCGTTGGATCCCATGCACCTACAGCCCTCCCGTAACAACCCTACATCACTCCCCCCATTACAGCTCGCAGCCGTCCCGGCTGCAACAATTCCAATAAAGGAACATTTACCCCTCAACCCCGTGAGTGCCTCATTTTTTCAACAAAATGCAAATTGAACAACAACAACAAGAACAACAAGAAGAACAAGCACACCCCCGAAGGGAATGTCCGACGCACCCCCCCCCCCGTATAAATACGAAATCCGTAAAAGCGCGTATATACAACTAGCCAGGAACTCCCCCAGCACACACACCCCGCCCACACACACAACACAACACACACAATGTGGCAGGAGCGCACCACCGACGCAGCATACAGTAACCATGACACGTGAAATAAAAAAAAATTCTTCTTTCTGTATATTATAAGAGTCTGCGCATCTTAGCGCGCGTCCTTGCCGCAGGCCCGTCACACGGGGCAACCCCGGACGGCGGACCATCCGGTGGCGGCTGTCCCTTTCGAGATGAGGTCGCGATTGAAGTGGCGCGACCGTCGGCATCACCCGTGTGGGTTGTAGGGCATGAGCCCGTCATTCCCGGTGCACCTGTGGGTGGGACAGCCGGCAACACATCAGGCGAGAGCAGCGACGGACCCTCCGAGTCGGTCGACCCCCCACATGCTTGGCCCCGCGCGTGTGGAGTGGGCCCTCGCACCGCAACAAACGGTTTTAGCCTAGAGGGGTGTACAAACCACCGGCGCCTGCCCCATTTGATTCGAACGCACTGAGGCCTCAAAACCTCGACAACCTCGACGGGGCCCCGCCACGGGCGCACGAGTTTAGAGGAGGTCGCGAGCGGTACCTGGGGACAGTGCAGCCATGCCCTGTCCCCCGGCTTCCACTGCAGCACGTGCGCGCGAGCCAGCCTGAGGCGCTCGTTCGCCTTTTGACGCCTGTCAGAATTTAGCCTCGCAGCATCCCGCGCCTCAGTCAGTTTGTCAAGGTTAAATTTAACGTGTTCATCCAATTTAATTTTACCCAGCGGCGCGGGGATCTGCAGCTGTGCCGGAACAGGTGGGTCGGGTTCGCGGCCATACATAAGAAAGAATGGTGAAAATCCCGTCGCAGCATGGGGAGCCAATCTGTATGCCGCTAGAACCCCTTGAATTTGTAAGTCCCAATCAGTCTGTGAGTCCGAGACTTGCTGCGACAACATAGACGAGATGGTGCGATGCAGACGCTCGACCATCCCGTCCGTTTGCGGGTGATAAGGAGAGGTTCGAATTTTTTTCGTTCCTAGGAGATCACAGACTTGTTTTAGGAGTTTCCCGGAAAAATTTCTACCCTGGTCGGTCAGCAACCGCTCCGGAGCACCTTTGTCCATGACATAACCCTGGACAAAGGCGTCGACGATGGCTGCTGCCGACTGATTTGGCAGGGGCCAGGCCATAGGCCAGCGCGTAAAATATTCGACCCCAGTAAGCAAATATCTGTTTCCCCTGGGGGTGGCGGGGAATGGCCCCAGAATGTCGAGTGCGACCAGTTCATTTACTCGGGAGACCTGGATGGACTGCAAGGGTGGGTTCGACTCCCGTGCCGGTGGTTTGCGCTGCGCACACCGAGGGCACGCTGCCAACAGATCAGTGACATCCCTTGTCATGCCTGGCCAAAAAAAATTCAGCTGGAGCAAGGCGAGAGTTTTCTGGGTCCCCAGGTGGAGGAGGCGCTCATGCGCAGCCCACACCACCTTACCCCGTAATCCCGAAGGGACCACCAGCCGGTGACGGTGGGATTTGCTGTCCCAATGCATGAGCAACCCTGCGTGCATGCCCCAAGCGTCGGCCTCACCCGTCCCCCGCCCCCTCTCCCCGGCGCGACGACGCAACGCGAGGAGGGAGGTATCCTCCATTTGGAGGCGCCCCCATTCATTAACGGGCAACCCAAGCAGGGAATCTTTCCCCTGTTCCGCGATATCAATGGTGACCAATGTTTCGTCATTGGCGGCGGCCGCCAGGACCGGAACCATCATGTCCCCTGCCGGCTTGCAACGCCCAGACCCCAGGAGGCATGCGCATTCGGAGGCGGTTGGCATCCGTGACAGAGCGTCAGCGTTGGTGTGGCGAACGCCCTTACGGTAGGTGGTTTCGAAATCGAAATCCTGGAGGACCTCCAACCATCGGGACAATTGTCCCGATGGCTGTTGAACCTTCAGGGCGTACTGCAGTGCCGCATGATCTGTGCGGACGGTGAAACGCCGACCGTACAGATATGGGCGATACTGTTGGATGAAATAGACAATTGCCAACAGTTCCCTACGGGTGACACAATATCTTTGCTCCGCTGGAGACAACACCCGACTGCCGTACGCAACCACCCGTTCCACGCCGTCAACCACCTGGGAAAGCACACCTCCAATACCCGTGTTGCTCGCGTCGGTGTCGAGCAAAAACGGCCTAGAAAAATCTGGGTAAATCAGGGGAGGAGCCTTTACCAGGGCGTCCCGAAGGGAGCAGAAAGCAGCTTCCTCCTCCTGACCCCAGTGGAACCGAACCCCTTTAGATGTTAACGCGTGTAGGGGTTTGGCAATCGTTGCAAAATTAGCGACGAAGCGTCGGTAATATGATGCGAAGCCAATAAAACTCCTGACCTCTCCCACCGAGGTGGGAGTCGGCCAGGAGCTGACACACTGCGTTTTGGCGGGATCGGTAGCAATACCCGAGCGCCCTACGATGTGCCCCAAATAACGCACCGACTCGCGTAACAAATGGCATTTCTGGGGCTTAAATTTCAAATTAGCAGCCCGCATCTTTAGGAAAACCGCCCGCAACCTCTGGAGATGTTCATCAAAAGTTTTACCAAAGACAATAACGTCATCCAAATAAATCAGGCACGATTCCCATTGCAATCCAGCCAAAACCAATTCCATCAATCGCTGGAAAGTTGCCGGCGCTGAGTGTAAGCCCATCGGCAACCGGTTGAATTGGAACAGGCCGTGCGGTGTACGGAAAGCAGTTTTAGGCTTAGAATCATCGTCCAGAGGAAGCTGCCAGAATCCCGAAAGTAAATCTAGTGTGGAGAAGAATCGCGCTCCCACCAAGGCGTCCAGCGATTCGTCCATCCGTGGGAGCGGGTATGCGTCGGCAACCGAAATTTTATTAAGGCGCCGAAAATCCACGCAAAACCGCAACGAGCCGTCCTGCTTTTTAACCAGGACGATCGGCGCTCCCCAAGGGCTGGTGGAGGGAGAAATGATGTCGGCGGCTAACATGTCATCAACAGCCGATTTGACATGGTCCTTTTCGGCGGGACTTAACCGAAACGGATTTTGGCGAATTGGCGCGCTGTCACCCGTGTCAATATGGTGACGCAGCAGGTGAGTGCAACCCAAATCATATTTATCCCGACTGAAAACGTCGGAAAATTCCCTCAGTAGCGTTCTAAGCTGTTGGCGCTCTGAATTTGTCAGGTCCGTCGATCCCGCACAAAGCGCGTCGAGCCACCCTTCATCGCTGTCCGAATGTGGGAGCATTCGGGAAGCAGTGCCAACATGGTTCGCGACAGGTTCCTCGCAGGGTACCGGCGTCGCGTGAGCGAGCACCGTCCCTTGAGGAACCACCACTGTCTGCGACCCCACATTGAGGACCGCGATGAAAGGGTCCTCGTCCCCTCTTACGACGGTCTGGGCCGGAATCAAATTAGGTGCACTAACCCCGGCCCTAGACGGTCCCAGCAAAACACCCTGATCCCCTACGCCCATAGCGAAGGGCTTACGAAGTTTCAGAGGCACTAGCATTTGAGCTCCCGGCGGCACACTAACTGTTCTGACGACAAACGCCGGTACCGTCGCGAACGCCGTCCGAGCCGCCGCAGGGGAAGGCAGGAAGGCCATGCGTCGCCCTGACGGAAGCTCAATGCATCCTTGATCGATCAAAATACGAATTGGCATTTTTCCTAAGAAATCCGTCCCCAGCAGGCACGGAACCGCCAGCGAGGAGGAAACGAAAATCGGCCCCGACAATTTGATGTCCCCGATACAAATTTGCGCGCGAATCTGTCCCATGATGCCCAGAGAGCCCCCGTTAGCGGCATAGAATGGGACGTTAACCGGCAGTAAGGGCCGGCTTTGTACAGGCAGAATATTGTAAATTAACTCCGAAATGATTGTCGCCGATGCCCCCGTATCGACCAGGATGCGTACCTCTACCCCGTCAATGTGTCCGACCACGGCCGACGACCCTGACGACGCGGCTACCACGCGATGGGCCAACACGGACCACTGTTTGGGCTCGATTCGAGTCCCCGCAGTGATCCGCGTTGGGCCGTCGCAACGCAACATCGGCCCCCCGTTCGTTGTGGTGCGAGAGTGTGCAACGGGTGGGTGCTTTGGCCAAACATGTGTGGTGCCGCGACTCGCCGGATCATGTTGCTGGAGCTTGGGAGGAGGAGGCCCGGCGTCCCGTCGAGGCGTCGTCCCGCGCTGTCGAGGCGAGCGGCACCCCAAGGCGACGTGGCCCCGAACGCCGCAGTTGAAACACCGCGGACCCCCCGGTGGAGACGATGGACGGTCGAACCGGCTTGAGCCGTCCCGGCCCGCCCGTGCTCCTTGCGCCTGTTGCCGTCGGTGGTCGACGGCGTAGAGCTCCTCCGTCTGAAGGGTGGCTGCAGCCACCGCACGCCCGGCCGATGCCCTGCTGGCTTTCCGCCGCAGGGACAGAAGGTTGGCGTGAAGGAGGCGCGCCGCCTGAAGAGAGGTCATCTCGGCGTCCTCCTGTGCGACGACAGCGATGTCCAGGTCGTCTGCCAGGAGGAGGATCTTCTCCGTGACCATCGCGTCCACGCCGTCGTCGTCCATACGGGGAAAAGCCGTTTTGGCCAGCGCCAGGAGGCTCGTCCTGTATGCCAGGGGCGACTCTTTTTCACCCCGCTTGCGGTCGTAGAACTGCTGTCTGCATTCTGCAGATGGTCCATAGACCCCAGCCAGCAGTTGTAGCGCCCTCGGCAGAGTAGAACGCTTCTCTCTTGGCGCCGATGTGAGGGCGGCGAGCGCGTCGGCGTCGAGGAGCGCCGGCAGCGCGCAGAGGGCTTCGTCGTCCGACCACCTAGCCATTTCTTGGTGGGCGATGAAGCGACGCTGGAAGCCGCCCCAGTCGCCCTCCGCGCCAACAAATTCCTTCAGCGGAGGTAGGCGTTGTTGCAGCGCAGCGTTCGCCTTGGAAGTCTGCAGGCTGCTATCCCCAGGACTCGGCTGTGCGTCGGCGCGAATGGCAGATGGAATCGCCTGTCGCAGCCGTGATGACGTTCCCGCCGCTGGCGATGATGCGGCTGTCCCAGCGAGAGCGGTGTCGGACCCAAGGTTTAGCCCGGCCACGCCCTCTGCAGCTGCCGTGGCGATGGCGGGAAATTCAAAGTTGGAGTCTTCCGAAATGGCGGGAAGGCGCTCCGGTCGTCGACTCCCCTCGCCCCGTGGTGGACCACCAGCCCCCAGCCGCGTGATGTTTTCCAGCGTGGCGGCAGCGGCATACAGCAGCTCCGCCAGCCTCTCGTGAGCCAGCCGTAGCGCGTCTGGCTGCGGCCCCTCTTCATGCCGATGCCCCGGCAGGAACGCGTCAGGCCCCGGCTGTACCATGTCCTGGTGAGCCGTCTCGGGCTCAACGATTTCAGCAGTGTCCTCGTCCGGCACTCTGGCTCGAGCTGTCTGACGTGTATCCATGTTCGTAATACTTCTGACCCCAGATGAAGTACCGGTAAGTACGCTGGACACCCAGGTTGAGGCACACGTATCTTTATTACAAGTTGTCGGTACAGGACAGCACTAGAGGGGGTAGCGGCCCCCTCACCCGGATAACTGGGGATACACCCTAGCTAATCCTGACCTACTCCCAAGTCCTCCACTAACGGGCTAGGGGAGGCTAACTGGCCCGACACTGGTGAATCGGGCTACGGTCTCCGGAGTCCCAGGGTACTGACCCTGGTTCACGGAACCACGCCTCTGGCTTGATCCTCCGCAGCCCTGACAAGGGCGGCGTCGAGGGGAGTCCAGGGCTTCTAACTAGGAGATCTTCCTTCTTCCTCCTTCGTTCCCAGACTGAGCCACGAGCTCTCTCTGTCCTCCCCCTTTATACCCCCCGTCAGGATCACAACCCCCCAGGCTGCCTGATGCGGACGTCGCTGCGGGCACCCCACCCCCGTGTACTCCCGGAGCTCCGCCCACTGTGTTTATTCCCCGTTGGATCCCATGCACCTACAGCCCTCCCGTAACAACCCTACACCATTAACAACACCACAGGGCCGTTGTGAGGCCCTCTTTTGCGTGGCCCGGGGAAAGTCGCCCTCTGGGTGGCCTCTAGCGCCCAGCGTTGGCGCGGCGGATAGCGTCACCGCCACTTAGTGGTATTTGGCGGTCGCTTTGTAGTGGTTGTTGTTGTTGTGGTGGTGGTTGTTGTTGTTGTGGTGAGCCATGTGCGGTGGGTAAAGCACCTGGCATCTCATCGCCTTTCCCCGCGCTTTCCGCGCCAGTTGCGCGGGGCTCCGGCGAGCCGCACGCTGCTTGCTAAATGTCGCCTCGTGCGGGCGGCACTTTGCGGGAACGCCGCAGCAGATTGCGAGCAGCACGCCCAGTGCCTGGCCAGTTGCTCACCTTTGTGCGCGCGTGGGTTTTTTTTTTCCTCCTTCAAATTAAATTATTTAATGAACGTTGCTACCATCTGCCGTGTAATGACGAGATGCTATAACGTGCAAATGCGTCGCGAGACGTTAAGGTTGTAAAAATGTGACATCTCGCCATCAAGAATAAACATTCAATGTCTGTTCTCAGACATTGCATGGAAGAGGGGGCGGGAGGGTGGGGGTCCCGGGGGGAGGGAGGGAGGGGGGAGGGAGAGGTGGGGGAGGAGTGGCCCTGTGGGTTGTGGACTGCGCAGTGAACCCGATGCCATGAGTTCGATGCACAGCCGGGAGCGATGTCTGATTCTATCTTGGACGCTACAATTTCACCAGGCCTCACTCACCAGCGTGGTGAAGTATGGTCAAACAACCCACCCTCGCCGTCCCATGACCAGCATGACGAAGAGCTGGTTGTCTGTTCCACGCGCTCTTCCTATTTCTCTCGGTGGATAAAGCGTGCGTTGTATCCACGCGTCTTTGTACGTGTGCACGTCGAACCTCTTTCGCACCGTACGTCAGCCCAGCGTGCTTACCGGAGGCGCAAGCGATGTTGTCTGCACAACCATAGCCGGTAATGCGCAACACGCGGCGCACACACACACACACACGTGTTGTCATTGCCAGTATCAAACCCAGTGCCGCAAACACGCTTGCGTACAATTCACGGTCGCGCTCTACCCGACGAACCAACCCCCCCGCCCCCCACGACGTGCGGCAGAAGCTGCGAGAACGTTGAGCAGAAGACGCCACGAGAAGACGCCACGGCCGGCGGCCTGCCGCTGCCGGCTGCTGAGCCGCTCCGACCCCCCGAGGCTCAGGCCGCCACGGCCGAGGGCCCCGTGGCTCCCAGACGGTGCCCGCGTGGCGCTGGGACGGCGCACGCGGGGGCGGGCGGGCGGGGGGGGGGGGGCTCGCTCATTTGGGGGGCGTCCTGACGCAGGGGCGAACGGGTTCAGCAGCGATGTTGCGGTGGGGGTTAAGCGGTGGGGGGGGGGGGGGTGTTGATGAAGGGTCTCGGCTGCTGCACACTCAACACCCCCCCCCATCTCTTCCACCCCCCTTCCCCGACACAATCGCATTTGTGCGCGTGCAGCCCTCGCTTTAATATCGCCGCTGCTGCTGCCGCCGCCGCCGCCTCGACGAGGTGGGGAGGGGATGGTGGGAATGGTCGGTGGGGGGGGGCTTCGCTTGGGTGCCGCCACCGCCTCCTTCTCCTCGGCCTCCTCCGCCTTCATTGCAGCGACTGCCCTAATGAGCCGCGTGTGTCATTCGCCCTATTAAGGAGAGGGCGGACAGGGGCGGCGGTGGGGGGTAAGGTAGAGGGGGGCGATAGAGCGAAATAACAGCAGCAGTCGCAACAACAACAACAACAACAATAATAAATATATATAACGTATCGAAAACAATAAAGGCAAAAATAAGAAGAATAAAAATAAGTCGCATCGCATCCTTGCTCTCGACGGGAATAAAATAACAGCCAAGCTGACACCACAATGTGCTTTGCTGGAAGAGACATCAGTGGGGAAAACGAATCTGAAACGTGCAGGGAAACAGAGGCAATAACACTGTAAGAGGTTAAAGCGCAGCCCTGCAATTACTTGCTCACGCCGCTGCTGCTGTCGAGATGTTAACTACCTCGCCTGGTTTACAGGAGGTCGTGGGTTCGATCCGGACCCTGACGCCTGCTGTACATTAAGAGTCTGCGTGTTTTCTCTACCCGTGGTCGCGTGGATTAATCTCTGGGGTTTCCTTCGACATTCAGAAACGATGCGTTTAGAGTATTTGGCTGCTATGCATTGCCACGTGATACGACACTTCGCTGAACTGTCATTTGTGGCCAGGTCGCTTCTGAAAAAATAGCTGCAGGGCTCAGTGGGCCTTCACTGGTAAAATAAAAATCGTTTTTAGTTTCCTAGCTTCTAGCATATTTGCTTACACTTGTACGCTACAGCCAAATGTCTCAGAAGAGGTGGGGTACCCACGCTGTAACCCATCGCACGCGGCCTTCGGTGCACACCGCTGCGTCGTGCGTGTGAGAGAGAGAGAGGGAGATCTTCACAAACTCGCCACGCCTGGACTACGGAGTCGAACCTGGGACCCTCCGCACCGCAAGCCCCTCCACGCCACTGCGGCAGCGTTCATTGAGCTGAGAATTCGTGCTGTTCAAATCGTTGTTATTATTTGTATTACTTTGATTTGACCTTTGACCCGTGAGGAACCGCGCTATTGACCCCTTTACTCTCCCGATTTGAGAACGAAATGGGAGGAGGATTTCTTCACAATCATGAACGTCGCCTGATGATGCCGGTTGTTGTTGTTGTAATCACCAGCGGAGCGTCACAGTACTCGAATTGTAAACGTTGCGTGTTTACTCTCCGACACACCGGTGGGCTGAAGTAGTAACTAAATTGTCACGTTTTGTTTACGTGACAAACCTTACTGATTGGCTGTGCCGGGTGGTGGAGGATTTAACGACGCATTTATCTTTACGTGATCTAACCCCCCCCCCCCCACTCTTTATTCTGTACAATATTCGTCGTGAATTACTTCTCCTGCTTCTATCAACCTCGCTGTTGCCAGCGCGTGGAGGGGCCTCGTGCTGTGAGTCAGTGAGGTGGCTTGAGAACAAGTTCCGTCGCATCATTTAAACTTCCACCACCACCACCACCACCACGACCACCACCACCACCACCACCACCACCACCACCACCACGACCACCACCACCACCACCACCACGACCCTCCCCGCACCACCACCACCACCACGACCACCACCACCACCACGACCCTCCCCGCACCACCACCACCACCACCACCACGACCCTCCCCACACCACCACCACCAACACCACCACCACGACCACCACCACCACCACCACCACGACCACCACCACCACGACCACCACCACCACGACCACCACCACCACGACCCTCCCCCCACCACCACCACCAACACCACCACCACCACCACCACGACCACCACCACCACCACCACCACCACGACCACCACCACCACCACCACCACCACCACCACCACCACCACGACCACCACCACC
Organism: Lampetra planeri; assembly: GCF_965212315.1. Taxonomy (NCBI): domain Eukaryota; kingdom Metazoa; phylum Chordata; class Hyperoartia; order Petromyzontiformes; family Petromyzontidae; genus Lampetra; species Lampetra planeri. The sequence continues at coordinate 919,135 of NC_136160.1, forward strand.
ACGACCACCACCACCACGACCCTCCCCCCACCACGACCACCACCACCACCAAGACCCTCCCCCCACCACCACCACCACCACCACGACCACCACCACGACCACCACCACGACCACCACCACCACCACCACCACGATCACCACGACCACCACCACCACGACCACCACCACCACGACTCTCCCCCCACCATCTCCCCGACGGCGCGACGCTCATCTTTCTACGCGAATTCCACGAGGGCCGCTCCTTGCGTCTCGTGCCTTCGACGGTGCAATTTTGGCATAATTGGTGATAAAAAATGATGTTGTTGTGTACACAAGCGACTCAACAAAAAATAAAACACCACCCAGCGCCCCCGCGCCGCGTTTGATTGCACCCAGACATTATTAGCATTTTACATCAACGCGACATTGTGCTGCGGCCGCTCTTTCTGGCGCATGAACGCCATAAAATAAGATTCCAATCAAACGCTCCAAGAGCACGGGGGGTGGGGGTTGTGTTGCGTGTGGGGAGTTCTCTTCCTCTGGGTCTAACGCCAATCGAGGCAACTTTGCTGCTTGGCTCCGGTTTTCGCGGTCGTGCCGCACGGCTCTCGGGTCATGCGCATTGTCTCACCGCGCATTGTTCTATGGCGCATCATTGTTCTCTCCCATCATTGTTCTCTCCCATCATTGTTCTCTCGCACCATTGTTCTCTCGCACCATTGTTCTACGGCGCATCATTGTTCTCACGCGACATTGTTTTATACCGCGCACGGTTCCGGAACGACGTCCGACGTTTCGCTCCACGTGCTGGTGGTAGATTTTTCTTTCGAAGGAAAATCTCTCACCAGCACGTGGGGCGATGGACACCCTCTCCACCACACCGCGCCGCTACGCCGATCGACTAATCGCGATGTGTACCGTCTATAAGTGCCGGGGGGTTGGGGGAGATGCAGCACTTGCCCACGTGTGACGGATATGTGACGTTGAACTCGAAACTTGCCCATTGTTTCTAACCGGGCGGGGGGGGGGAGCGCTTTCCGCCTCCGCCAGCCATGAGTAATTGCAGGGGCTGCGCCCTTACCTCCAAACCAAGAGGGTCATTAAACTGCCAGCGCGCGTCAAGGCTCGTCACCGCACGAGGAAGGCGATTATGAGTTATTTGCGCTGTCCGATTTTAAGAATTACTGACACCGCAAAGGCGTGATGCGTCGGAGGGTTATCTCGCCTCTCAAGTGATGGATTTATTGTCGGAGCCGCGGTCTCATTTATAGGGCCTTTGTGTAACCACGTGCACGCTCTCGGAACGATGGGTGCGATTTGCCGTTGTTTAAGGGCTTGAAGGTACAACAAAATAAAGACAGCCCCCTTCGCAAATGCTATCTCACTACACTGCTGACGGATGGCTCGAGGCAGGGCCTCTCTGGGGAGTTTCGGCCTACTCTTCCACGTTTGGTGAGACGTCTTGGGGGATAACAACTGCGGGAGTGCTCACACTTTACCCCACCGCGACTCGCTGTGGTGGCACCATTTGCACTGCTGGGCGGAGGGAGGCCGGTGGGTTGATGAAACTCACAGCGTTTGTTGTTAACCCGCCGCGCCGGGAAATCGAATCGGAAAACCGTCGACCTCTGGATTGCAAGCCGGGTGCGTCGGCCGTCATAAGCCCTGTGCAACTTCCCCCTGGTGACGTGGCGAGACGCCCACACACACACACGAATGTGTCCCCATAAAGTCGCCTTAATGATGACACCTTTACATCGCTCATATACGAGTATATTGGCCGAATCTACCATTTATAGCAAATTCAAATGGACGTCTCATTTTGTCGGTTTTCGTACAGCAATAAAGCACATGTGATTTAAAGTTCTGTCTCTCAATCTTGATCTCGGTAGCATGCACCGTAGATAAGTTGGTACGGTCAAGCGACGCTTTGGACTAATGAGCAAAATTGCAACAACATTTTCCAGCGCTCAAACTACAACAAGAATGCAAGGCACAATTGTGCTCACTGCAATAATAAGAATGCATGGAATAACATTGCCCACCGCAAATGATACGAATGGAATCAATAATCTTGCTCGTTGCAATTCGGTGGCCGCTTTGGTGTTGCATCGTTTCAGCAATGAAGCGAGGAGACGCCGCCGCCGCGTGAGGAGAGGCGAGAGGCCGACCGGAGCGTGCCCCGCGGGGTACTGACAGGGCGAGCGCCAGCAGCGCACACGTGGCACCACCAACAGCGCACACGTGGCACCACCAACAGCGCACACGTGGCACCACCAACAGCGCACACGTGGCACCACCAACAGCGCACACGTGGCACCACCAACAGCGCGCACGTGGCACCACCAACAGCGCACACGTGGCACCACCAACAGCGCACACGTGGCACCACCAACAGCGCACACGTGGCACCACCAACAGCGCACACGTGGCACCACCAACAGCGCACACGTGGCACCACCAACAGCGCACACGTGGCACCACCAACAGCGCACACGTGGCACCACCAACAGCGCACACGTGGCACCACCAACAGCGCGCACGTGGCACCACCAACAGCGCACACGTGGCACCACCAACAGCGCACACGTGGCACCACCAATAGCGCACACGTGGCACCACCAACAGCGCGCACGTGGCTCCAGTCGCCGTGACGCGCTCGACCGAAGCCGCGGGAATCCGCGGCTCCGGGTGGAGGGCCAGCCTCTACCGCACGTGCGCTGCGTCCTGCAGAGCGGTAGTGGAGTTCGAAAGAACTCACCAACAGCACCCGCCACCTTGTGAAAGAGCCAACGCAGAAGATGCCTGGGTTTTGATCTTTCACGAAGCTCGCGGTCCGTCCCAAAGCGCATCCACTGCACAAACCACGGCAGGTAATGCGGATACCCTGACGATGCACGCATGGGGAATGTTGAGCTCTCCGGTAGTAGTGTGGCGACTGTGGTCATCTAGAGCAAGATGTACAACGACGCAATTCCCAATCACAGCGACACACCACTCCGCCGCCGTCTGACGCGGCGATCTGGGCTTGACCGGCTGGACGTGACGTTGCCGTGCGTCGCTCTGCATCTTCGTCAGCAGGAGCCGCGCGACAGAACGACAGAGAGCAAGCAGGCGGCCCTGTGCGAGGGCGCTCTGCTCGTTGTTGCCCAGGCAGTGCATGACGGCGCCCTTCGCTAGTAACATCCCAGCAGCCGTGGAGGGGGAAAAATTTTAACAAAAAAATATTCCACAACCTGTGCATTAATCGCTCCCTGTGGGGTCGGCCCCCACATTTGCGCCCTTTAATGCGAGGGAGAAACTTTCTGTTGTTTGTTTGTTTGTTGTGGACTCCCGCGGGGAACTTTGCTACAAGTGAGGTCTGCCCTGCACGCATGGCGATGAGCGCGGAGCAGCGGTCAAAAAAGTGTTGCGCAATGCAGATCATTAGAGAGGGGGGTGGGGGTGGGGGACTAGGTTTTCCGCATCTCCTGGTTTGACCCGAAAAGTTTGACCCGGAGAGTTTGACCCGGTACAGTCCAGGAATTCGCATCTTTGCTGCGTTGAACTTTAGAGGCGGTGTGCTCAACGGCGTTCAGAGCGGCCCTCGTGGCGACTGAGACGGATGTCCGGCACGGGTCGTACGGCACAGAAGACGGAGACCCTGGGCGGCACAGTGGTCGTTTACACTCCGGTGTTGTGGGGCTGTGGTGGTGTGACGGTGTGGTGGTGTGGTGGTGTGACGGTGTGGTGGTGTGGTGGTGTGGTGGTGTGTGGTGTGGTGGTGTGGTGGTGTGGTGGTGTGTGGTGTGGTGGTGTGGGGGTGTGACGGTGTGGCGGTGTAATGGTGTGCGGTGTGGTGGTGTGAATTTATTTGACCAGGTTAAGCCCACGGAGAAATTCGCTATTTTTTCAGAGGCGACCTGGCCACGCATGACGATAGCTCAACATCGAAGTGACTGATATCATCATCACACGTGGGAATTTAAAGTAGCAGCCAAAGCATAAAACAAAATGCACCTTTTCAAAATGTGGAGGAGGGAGGGCAAAGCCGGAGGAACCGGGAGTAGAGCAACCCACGCGGCCACCACGGGCTGAGAGAGATGGAGAGAGATGGAGAGAGATGGTAAGAGATGGAGAGAGATGGGGAGTGATGGAGAGAGATGGAGAGAGATGGGGAGAGATGGGGTGAGATGGAGAGAGATGGGGAGAGATGGAGAGAGATGGAGAGAGATGGAGAGAGATGGAGAGAGATGGAGAGAGATGGAGAGAGATGGGGAGAGATGGAGAGAGAGAACACGTGGACTCCGAACGTGTAGCCGGCTTCGTCAAGGGGTCCGTGGGCTCGGATCCACTGTCCTCCTGCGATCAGGCGACACAAATGAAACCCAACATCGGACGGTCCCCCCTTGGCTCTCGCGAAAGCTTCGCGATGTTTTGGGGCTTTGCTCAAAACGATTTTGTTCGTCGCGTTTCTTGCGGAACCTAATTACGAGCCGATTTGAATACCGCGGTGGCGTCCCTTCATTAAACAATTACGGAGGCATTAATAAATCAGTTTTACTCTACACCCCCACCCGCACCATCCCCCCCCCGTGGCGCTAATTGGCAGAAATGCGTTGTCTGAGGATTACGGTGACCTCAAATGTAATTAAACTAATTGATTAAAACGTGAAGAAATCAAGTCGCAACCTCATTTCAATTCAATAAGAACATCACCGCCGTTTCTGGCGGTGATGTTTGGCAACGTCGCGAGCGCGGATTGTCAACGTTTTTTGTCTTTGCGCAAACAATGAACCGAAGAGGGTGGCCAACGCGTGGCCACTTTCAGGAGGGTTTAGTCGAAACCAAACAATAACAACAAATCGCAGTCAGAGTCTTTGTGCCCCGCGTGTCAGTCCCAGTGTCAGCACCTGTTTAGACTTGTGGGTGTCGTTGAGTCGCAGTGGCATTCACGTGGGTGCACGTGGGGAGGTGACGTTTCGGTTTTCTTCAGATCGCACCTCTCTCTCACTCTCTCGTGTTGTTACTTTCGGTGTCAACAGCTGAGCATCTCACTCGACTCTGTTCATCGTCAGGGTCGCCTTCACCTTCTCTTCTCTGTGTCTGTGCCCTGTCTACCATGACTCAATGTGTATTGAGTTCCATCATACTACTCACCTACCTACTCAGTCACCTACCCACTCACTCACCGACACACCTGCCCACTCAGACACCTACTCACCTACCCACTCACCTACTCACCTATTTACCTACCCACTCAGTCACCTTCTCAATCACTTACCCACTCACTCACTCACCTACCCATATAGTCACATACTCACCTACCCACTCACTCACCTACTCACCTACTCACTCATCCCCCACGTCTCCCCACGTCTCCCCACGTCTCCCCCACTCATCCCCCACGTCTCCCCCACGTCTCCCCCACGTCTCCCCACGTCTCCCCACGTCTCCCCCACTCATCCCCCACGTCTCCCCCACGTCTCCCCCACGTCTCCCCACGTCTCCCCACGTCTCCCCCACTCATCCCCCACGTCTCCCCACGTCTCCCCCACTCATCCCCCACGTCTCCCCACGTCTCCCCACGTCTCCCCCACGTCTCCCCCACGTCTCCCCACGTCTCCCCCACGTCTCCCCGACGCCGCCCAGGTGGGCGAAGCGGCGACCTCGGCGCACGACCGTGAACGAGGACACCGCAGTGAACACGTCCCGCCACCGTTCGCTGTCCCTCGGCCCCTCGAGCCCACGGCTCACCGCGCGAGGCCCCTTGAGCCCACGGCTCCGTGCGAGCGCCTTGAAGCTCTTTGGAGGAGCAGTCGCAGTCATCGCGGCGCTTGGGATGACTTTTTTTTTAGTCGAGAGACAGCGGTGGATGAAATAAATGCTTAAATAATTCGATGAAAAATAAAAACCGCTTCGTTCACAAATACGTTCGTCGCTAATTTAATTTACTGCAATTTCTAATTTACGATGTAATAATAATGTAGTTCTCGACATTTCCCCTGAAAGTGCCACTGTGGATCATTCTCCCGTGCGCTGTGGCGTTGTTTTGTGGCTCAGGCGCCGCGTGTATCGTCACCGTTGCTGATGCACGGCTGCTGCTGATACTGCTGCACGGCTGCTGCTATACAGCTGCTGCTACACAGCTGCTGCTGCACAGCTGTTGCTACTGCTGCACGGCTGCTGCTGATACTGCTACACAGCTGCTGCTACACAGCTGCTTCTGCACAGCTGCTGATACACAGCTGCTGATGATACTGATACACAGCTGCTGCACGGCTGCTGCTGCTACTACTGCACAGCTGCTTCTGCACAGCTGCTGCTGCACGGCTGCTGTTTCTGCACGGCTGCTGCTGCTGCACCTACAGAGGTGCGGCTCCCGTGGTGCAGCTGCAAGAGCATCACTCACGCGAGTCGGCAGCAACACGATTTGTAAGATTTTAGTCCAATCGCAGCCGCTTGCAATTAGCGCTTCAATTAGGGACCCCCCCCCCTCCCAGTAATAGCAGGTGAATTCACGAGAGAGCCGTTCGCAATTAAGCAATGCAATTATATAATTATATAATTGCACTCAAAGCATCTCGCTGCACGAGCGGGCCCATTGTGGGGGGGTCGGTGTGCGAACGTTGAGGCCTCGTAGCGTCGGGAATGGGGGGGGGCTCAGCCCCCCTCCATCACCCCCCCTCCATCACCCCCCCCCCCCCCCAGAGGGCTAAGCCCCCTTTGCTAGATTGTTATAGTCGCCACTCAACACTAAACTTAACTAATTCGTTTTAGCAGGTAAGGCCCACTGAGCTGCTATGTAGGCTGGTGACCTTGATTCTAGACACGTGGTGACCTTGATTCTAGACGCGGAGGGAAAAACCAGGGGGAAAATCCACGCGACCACGGGCAGAGAGACACGCAAACTCCAAATATACAGCAGCAGGCGTCAGGGTCGGGATCGAACCCACGACCTCCTGCATACCAGGCGAGGCAGTCAACATCTCATAGCCACCGTGATGATGATGAGAGAGAGAGACGCAAACTCAAAATATACAGCAGGCGTCAGGGTCGGGATCGAACCCACGACCTCCTGCCTACCAGGCGAGGCAGTTAACATCTCATAGCCACCGTGATGATGAGTGAGGAAACACGCAGACTCCAAATATACAGCAGCAGGCGTCAGGGTCGGGATCGAACCCACGACCTCCTGCCTACCAGGCGAGGCAGTCAACATCTCATAGCCACCGTGATGATGATGAGAGAGAGAGACGCAAACTCAAAATATACAGCAGGCGTCAGGGTCGGGATCGAACCCACGACCTCCTGCCTACCAGGCGAGGCAGTTAACATCTCATAGCCACCGTGATGATGAGTGAGGAAACACGCAGATTCCAAATATACAGCAGCGGGCGTCAGGGTCGGGATCGAACCCACGACCTCCTGCATACCAGGCGAGGCAGTTAACATCTCCTAGCCACCGTGATGATGAGTGAGGAAACACGCAGACTCCAAATATACAGCAGCGGGCGTCAGGGTCCGGATCGAACCCACGAACTCCTGCATACTAGGCGAGGCAGTTAACATCTCCTAGCCACCGTGATGATGAGTGAGGAAACATGCATACTCCAAATATACAGCAGCGGGCGTCAGGGTCCGGATCGAACCCACGAACTCCTGCATACCAGGCGAGGCAGTTAACATCTCCTAGCCACCGTGATGATGAGTGAGGAAACACGCATACTCCAAATATACAGCAGCGGGCGTTAGGGTCGGGATCGAACCCACGACCTCCTGCATACCAGGCGAGGCAGTTAACATATCCTAGCCACCGTGGCTCCTCAGTCTTAGTCGTTGGCTTTGCAGCATTTCCTCTTTCGGACAGGGGGTGAGCGCGAGAGCACGCGGGACACATTGCTGGCAAGAGCGGATGACATCGTTACTCATTCTGTTTAGCGTTTAACGTTTGTTGAACTCGGACGTTGTCAACGTGGACACTCTCAGAGGACGGCCTCTGTCTCACAAGGCGATAGCGATTTCATCAACCCCAGAGAGGTGAGTCAGTCGATGGGAAGGTCACGTGCTCTGGGGTAAAGTGTGGGCAGTCCCGCCGGTGTCGAAGAATTGATGGGCAGCTTGGCAAAAAAACAAAGTCGTTCAAATGCCCTCTGAGAGGGTCTGTGTGTAGTGGGAGTCCCTTCCACCAGCAGGGCCGCGAGACAAGGGCTTTTGCGGAGCTGCGCGTTTGCCTTCGACCAGCAGAGAGATAACGAGGGGCAGAGTGACAAGCTCGAGTGGGATTTGAACTCGCAAGACCGGCGGTGAGCTAAGAGCTCCAACTAACCCTGGGCCGCGCACAAGCCGATGAGTAATGTTTGTATCTAAATAAGCATGCAAATTGGCTGACTTGCAAGGCGCGGCTGTAGTGGGTGGCGGTCCCTGGGGACTGGGGGGTTAAAGCCGAAGTGGAGACCGCATAAATGTCACGAGGCGCGGGACTATTTGTCACGAAGCTAGCGGAGCAGAGCAAATGCGGCGCTTTTATCGCTAAATTGTGAAACGTAGGCGCGCAAGTAAATCGGAATTTACATTCTTAGTGAGGCCTCCCCCCGCGCACGTCGTCCTAATGGTGACCGGGCATCGGCCACCACCACGTGGCGTGCGTGGCGGTCGGATATGCGACGTTGGACTCGAATGAACAACGGAGACGCGATGCCGAATCGCGCGACTGACGTTCCCTGCTTGCATTGTGGACGATTTGGCTTAGGTGGTCAAATCAGTAAATGTATAAAAGTGGAAATGCCCAAAACAAAAATAAAAAAACACAACATTACTTGGTGCTTGCAAGGGTTGGAACATTCAAATGATTGGATGCGGCGGCGGTGGTGGTGGTTTTGGTGCTGAATCGCATGCACCCCGCGTTGTATGCGCGCTCTGGATCGCAGAGTGAGATCGGGAGCTCCGCTCTCGTCCTGCCTGCGAGGACCACGCGTCCACCTTGGCCAAGTCACCCACAGACGTTCACTTATCTGCCCTGTCCTCAAACCTCAGTGCCCAGCGAGTCGGTCGCGGTGACGATGTGTTGAGTGTTTGTGTGTGGCTGCTGCTGCTGCTGCATCCCGCTTGTCTGTGGTTCCTCCTCCTGGTGCCTCTGAGTCGTCCTCTCTCTCTTTCTGAGTCGTCCTCTCTCTGAGTCGTCCTCTCTCTGAGTCGTCCTCTCTCTCTGAGTCATCCTCTCTCTCTCTCTGAGTCATCCTCTATCTCTGAGTCGTCCTCTCTCTCTCTGAGTCGTCCTCTCTCTCTCTGAGTCGTCATCTCTCTCTGAGTCGTCCTCTCTCTCTCTGAGTCGTCCTCTCTCTCTGAGTCGTCCTCCCTCTCTCTCTGATTCGTCTCCCGCCCTCCCTCTCTCTCGTCCCCTGCACGGATAATGTGCAGGGGAGGCGGCGCTGCTGCGTTACAAGTCGTTTGAACATTAAGCTTATTCAGCACAAACAAAACATTAGCACGCTTCAAAACACAAAAAAATCCGCAACACTTTCTGCGTGCATTAAGCCAGCGTTTAAGCCGCACTCTTGGCATTCGCGGGGCCCATTAATTGGATGAAACAAAGCGGCTTTAATTACGTTGAGCCTAGCCTTGGGTCAAACACTAAAACACGCGACCCACGGATACGCAGGGTGGCGGGCGTCAATTGGCACCACTCCCCGGGGAGCCGGGCCATGCTTCGTGGAATATAAATCACACTTTGCGAATTATCTTCTGACGCTTCCCTAATGACGGGGCTGCCTTTGCGCGCATTTTGCAAAATATGCAGAAATCTAATTGCCGAATAATTAATTTTTTTAAACAATTTTTTTCCATCCTGGGTGTCTCACCCGGGGGATCGTGGTTCGAGTGCGACTGCGTGCAGGGAACGGAGCACATAAAAAATAGATGATGATGAAAAAGTTAAAGGTGCAGCCCTGCAGTTGCTTGCTCGTGCCACCTTCTGGGGGAAAGTGCCCTCCGCGGTCCAAACTGACCGACTCTCTCATGCCGGACAGACGTGTTGGAGGAGTCTAGAGTACTCGCACTTTACCCCACCACACGTGACCTAATTGACTGTGGTGTACCTCTCTTTACTGCTGGGGGTGGTCGTGGTGGTGGTGGTGGTGGTGTTGGGGGTAACAAACCGGCTCCATTGTCTCAACTGACGCGCTGGAGTAATGAAGCAGCGAGCCCCGGGACTTGCAAGTCCGGTGCGCCAGCCATTGCAGCCACCCTAACAGAACTCTAATTGTAATAAAATATCATGATGTCGTTTTTTTATTCTAGCGATAAGAAACATTGGGAATTCTGGGTTAATATCGGTAAACCCAATTTGCCGGGTGCGCTAACAATTCCCACCACCGCTAGCATCCCAGTCGTGATGAGAATGTACGGCCCTTCTGTAAGCCTACCGCTGAACGAACGCCTGATCGCACCGTCATGAGCCACGCGCGGCTCTTTGACCCATACCTGGCCGCGTTGGTGAGTGCGGGTTGGTGAGGAGGGAGGGGAGGGGGTGAAGACGATCCGTGGCTGGTTCAGATGTCATGTCACGCGCGTGTCACTGATGTCAGCCGTGGCTGGGATTCTAAATCAGGCCCAGAGGTTCGTGGCAAGGCGCGGCGCTTGCTGGGATTTCACAGCACACCGCTCCACGCTGGAGCAGACATCTAGAAATGTAAGTTACATCCGACGAATTAAGCACGATTATAAACGAAGTGTGTGGTACACGCTACTTGCTACTGCTACTGCATTGGTGGTGGTGCCCAAGCACGAGTAGTAATAGTACAAAAAACACTTCGACGAGTTTGTCATTAAAATTGTGGCCTTATAATACAACAGGACGCAATCGACGACGTTCTGTGCAATGGCCCCTCTTCGTGGCACATAACTAGAGAGGCTGGAGAGACAGAGTTCATAATGAAGGTAGCAGACAGCAGAGGTGTGGACTCGAGTCATGTGACTTGGACTCGAGTCAGACTCGAGTCATGAATTTGATGACTTGCGACTCGACTTGGACTTGCATAACAATGACTTTGTCCCACCTATGAGATGTGGACTCGAGTCATGTGACTTGGACTCGAGTCAGACTCGAGTCATGAATTTGATGACTTGCGACTCGACTTGGACTTGCATAACAATGACTTTGTCCCACCTCTGGCAGACAGCATTAAACACCACGGGGTCCTGATAAGAATTACACGTTACAATGATTTTCTGATGAGCAGTTTTTAAATAGGCTTACAAACAGTTACCTAATAGTAGCTGTCGAGCACCAGACAGATAATTCAACAATCAAACGTGTTGCAAACTAAAGAAAGTATTACGATTAAAAGTTAAATTCACAAAATGTTGCTGTCACAACGCATTGTGGCTGCGTACCTTATTTATAAAGGTGGCTGGATGGGAAAACATTTAATAGCCCAACGTCACACATCCGACTCGCTCGGAACTGAGGTAGAGCCAGCTGACAAAAAGAGCTTAATAGGTCATCGGATTCCTCCAGTCTAAATACATATTCTGATTCACGATATGTGAAAGTCTTTATTAAAGGGCAGCTAGCTCCTTGCACAAGTGACGCACATGGGCGTGGGCGATTCGTTGGTCCGGGTGGGTATGCAGCTTTGTACTGTCACCAAAACTCTCACGTCTAGCTGCCTCGTACTAACTGCCACTACCTCCTCTGCGTTGTAAACAACATGAGCTTACATTTCAGACCTGTTCTCCACCTGAGGACGGCTGCTTGCGTTGTGGCCGAAACGTCGTGAGAATTATTTTATTATGTTTTATTTTTATTTTTTGATTATTTCCATCCTACGTGACTTTACCGAAAGAACCAAGAACATGAGCTTAGCCAGCGAAATGCGATACACGTGCAATTAGAAGCGGCGGGGGGGGGGGGATATGCACAACACAACTGGGTACTTGCAAGGTTTGTAAAATGTAAAATGAAGAACATCTGGATGAGAACTGGATAGTCGCGGTGGTTTCCTGGGAGCGTCATTCCCATGGCCTCCGCCTGCGGAACGCTTTAATTGGGCTCGATAATGATGCCGCCGGTGCAGGCAAGTGGCAGGGGCAGTGTAACATATCCGTGCCTGAGTGGACAGTAACCCCTTCAGGGTTCCAATTCCAGTGGCCAAGGCTGCTGATTAGCTGTTTGGCCGCGGGACAGTTCTATAATGGCGACATTGTTCATTTGACGTAAGCGAGGGGTAATTTCTAAGAATAAAAACGATCTGTGTGGTGGGCAAGCGAGCACGTTGGAGCAGATGAGAAGATGACACTTGTTACGGGCAACGCAATCAACTTTTCTCGTCAGTTTCCCGTGAGGGAAGAGCGAAATGGTGGCAACAGTTATTTAGTTTTTCATTTCTGCGTCAACAAAACTACGCGCCGAGAATTGGGCTCGTTTAATGTTCGTCATCGGCAGTCAAAGTAATGCGATAACAACGATCACACAACTCGGCCACCGCGACCTTTCGGAGTTGGCGGCTATCCTGTGCCCTTCGATTACTTTTCACTTTAAACGTTGGCTGAGCGTTGCCAGGGTTGGGTCAAACGTTGGGCCCAGCGTTCAACGTGATGATGGGCAATGGACGCACACACGCATGCGATCTGTGAGATTTCTCCGTGCATTTATTTCGTGAACAGATACAGAGAATCTCTCTAGCAGCAGCAGCAGCTTGCTTGTTGATACCTTCAGACATCCATGAGAGAGCGCGTTTTTGGGGGGGTTAGACCGCTTCAAAAATGTTTTAACACTTATATGGGACTATCGTTTCTAATGGAAGAAGAACGGATACCACACTGCAACATGATAACAAATGTAACGTTAATAGCTTAAAAGTCAAAGAGTCTCCACTTGTTCGCCATCATTGTCAACGCGTGCCTGGAATCTTCTCCAGGTGGCCTCCAGAGCCCGGAGGCGAATTTCTCGTGATATTGTTGCAAATTCTGAGAAGTGTAAAAAATTGTTTTAAGCACCATGTACAAGTGTGTCGTTAAATCCGCCGCCACCCGACACCGCCAGATGAGTAAAGGTCGTCACGTAAACAGAACGTGCCAATTCGTCACTAGTACAGCACTAACCGGTGTGTTGGAGCGTGAACTCACGACATTTACCATCGAGCACTGCGACGTTTCGCCAATAATTACAACCAGCTTCATCAGGCGGACAGCCAGATTTGTGGGTAAATCCTCCTGCTTCCGGCCAGAGGGGGTGGAAGGGTGGGGGGTTAACATGCATATAAATAACAATGGATATATCCATTACAGGTTGGGTTATGCATAGGGTAATCAACACACATTGTACGTGCACATCCTGACGTTTTTGGATTCAAGAAATCTCAATACCCGTTGTTGTCTGCTCACAGTTCATCACCATCGACGTATGGTGACCGATCGTAGGCAGGCAGTTAAAACAGTGCATTTCCTTCAGAAACGTAAGCGCTCTTCTTTCATTGGCCGATTCCACCGTTATATGTAGAGGACCGCAGAACTCGGGAGATTGTTGGTGACTTCCCGCCTGGCTGCTGCTGCTGCTATCCGTGGTGGCTCCTCACGCAGTGTTACCAGCTGGAATGGTGATGATGATGATGATAATTGCTAGGTTAGCATTCACAAAGAAAACACTCCACCAACGGTCACCACCGCCAGTGGTTTCAAGGGTTAATTGACAATAAATTATAGACGAATAATTAGTCGTCTTCTTCTTCTTTTTGTTCTTCAAATCAACAACCCCCCAGCGTCCAAGAGGGAACTTTGCAACGATTAGTTCATCAATCAGTGGACAGACGCAAATCTTAATCCCTTTCACCTTGATGCAAGGATGAGATGAAATGATAACAAATTAGGCCCGTGGTGGAATCTGAGAAAGACAAACGACTGGCGCCACCGAATTTATCGGCGGGAGCGAAGGAACGCGCCGGCCAAAGACACAGACAAATATCCCCCGTGTAGCCTTAACGGACCGTTGGGGCAAGTGCTGTTATGGAGTAGCACCTATGAAGGCCACACACACACACACACACTATTTAATTTTCAAATATTTTATTTATTTGTTTTACCAGGTAAGACCCACTGAGCTATATAGCTCGTGTGTTTTAAGAAGCGACCTGGCCACAGATGATAGCCCAATGGCTTTCCACGTGGACATCTGTCGCAGACAAATACTCTAGACGCGCGACGTTGATTTAAAACAAGGAGGGGACAGCCGGAGGACCCAGAGAAAAACCCACGCGACCAAGGGGTCGGGATCGAACCTGCGACCTCCTGTACACCAGGCGAGGTAGTCAACAGCTCGCCACACGCACGTGCAGCCTCAGCAGCGCATTCGTTTAGCGCGACGTTATTTTCTTGAAAAAAAAAATTCGCGAAAGTTTTTGTTTTACGATGATGGGGGCTGTCAGCGCGATCAATTATCTTCCTGATTATCTTTGTCGGGATGTGCAAGCGTCACCCATGGGTGATTTCTTGAGTGCCCCTGTTGTTGTTGTTGCCACGGGGATAAAACATTGAGCACCCCCAGTGGAAGGCCTACAGGGGGCCCGGGTTGATTCCCCGGGGAGGCAGTTGACACCGCAGGCACCCCCTGCCCCAAAGGAGTAGAAGTGTGGCTACTCCGCACACCTCATCCGAGATGCGTGCACCAACTTCGCTGTATGGCGAGAGGCAACCCACAGGCCGCTCTTCCAGCCAGCAGTAGAGTGAGTCTGCGGCTTGCAGGACCTGCGCAGTTCGCCTTGCTGATAGCGAAATAAAATCGATCTAAAGCATTGGGAGAGTTTAAATGTCCTCCTGTAAATAAAATATGGAGATCGATTGAAAAAACAAAAATAGTCGTTTTTGGCTCCAGGATCAAGTGCTGCCATTAGAGGTTTGACGTTTTCTCACTCTGAATTGAGCTGCATTGGTAGACAAGTGCCACAGCGCACGCCGCGCCTCGCGTTTCATGGGGCTCTGGGTATTGATGCTATTGTTGGTCAGTGTTGAGACTGTGTGTCAGCGTTGAGTCTGTGTGTCAGTGTTGAGGCTGTGTGTCAGTGTTGAGACTGTGTGTCAGTGTTGAGTTGTAGGTTAGTGTTAAGACTCTGGGTCAGTGTTGAGGCTATGGTTCAGTGTTGAGGCTATGGTTTAGTGTTGTGCCTGTGGTTTAGTGTTGTGGCTGGGTCCTTCAAATATTTGGCTATCGTATATGAGTATTGCAGTGCCAACTTTTTATGTTTTGGTTGATATGCAGTGTTTTTGATATTCGTGTTGTTCGATAATTAATAAACTCTACATGTTTTATTTTGTTCTTTACAACAAAGTGTTATTGCTGAAATCTCATTGGCGCTCACCTGATTATAGAACACATCGATTGCACTGATGCGTCAAGTACTTGTCACGAATTAAAACTGAACGATCTATTTTTATTAATGCGATATCGTCTGCGTTAAGGTCAATTTGCCTCGTGCTCCAAATTGCCTCTTCGTTGTCGCTTCTCGGCGTGACTTTGTTTAGAGAAATGGGGTATGCCGATAGCATAAAAATTAGATGTGATAGAGCAAATCTGAGATTTGGAATCAGCACCCTGAAATTAGTCTAAAACAGCTGCAAAAGTCCAGGCCAGAAAAAAATGTTTTTTTTATTGGCCAGTGGAATCATTGCATCTCTTTGCAACACTTTGGCGCGCTTTCAGCTTTTGCGACCACGTTCCCAGTCAGGGCTCCCACGTGTTTCATCCCGTGTGTCGGAGCAGGTCACGTGCACCGATTGAAAGCGTTCTTCATCGGGCGCATTGGGATCCCTTCATACAAATGCATCAAAGTGCGTTCGGCCGCCGGCGTTCGACGTGGCAGTGTTGTGCATAGAAGAGATCATCGGGCAGAGGGGTCACGTGCTGTGGTGGTGGCGGTGGGGAAAAGCGTGGGCACTCCCACATTTCCAAAGGCGTCTGGGCCAGTGTGGAAGAGCAGGCCAAGCACTCTCTGTGGATGATGTCTAGAGCTCCCTCGGAGTGGAGGCCCTTCCGCCAGTAGTCTCGTGCGCGGGTAATTGCAGGGCTTGCGCCTTTGCCGTTTTACCTCTGGGCGTTGCGGGAGGGGGGCTGATTGGCGTCAGGGGTTCACCCGATTCAGGAATCCACGAGCAGGTCGATTGGGCTTCACGATTCGGGCCCACAAATCGATTCCGGCAGTGATTCAACCGATGTCTCGCGAGACTCGGGATTGGATGCTATGATATCGGCCGAGTCTCACAACACAATACCGATGCGACCCACCGAGTCCAGCAAAACCAACTAAATACTTTAACCGGCGTGAACAAAACACATGTACAGCTTGAAAATTACGGTATAAAAACAACCCGCATTGTTATACATTCAGGTCTCACAAACACGTTCACAGTTACCTTCGTGCAGGCATGAAATGTGTTGCTACGTTTGATGTTTTAAATGTTATGCCATAGCAGCACAAGGCAGGCCATCCGTGCCGTAAACTATCACCCCCCAAAGACAACGATCCCCCGTATAGCCTCAACATACTTTTGTGGGCAAGTGCTGTGAGCGAACACATATGAAGGCCGGAACGGTACACACGAGGGTGTGGGTGGGCCAGCAACCACGCCCGAACGTCTTTGTCTCCCCAGTGGCGACGTTTACACACCGCACCAAATACTGAGATAATCGTCACTGGTGTTGGCCATCAGCGGGAATCGAACCCAGGTCGCCGGGTTCATAGCGCAGCGTAGCGTTAACCGCTACACCACCGCTCCCCTAACAAACACACAAAGACACACACACGCGAATAAACAAAAATCACGCCCGCCACTGATAATCACCTTCCCCCTGCCTCCCTCCCTCCTGGCTCGGTCGTACAAACTTAGAGCGCAGATCGCAGGCGACAGCTCGGGCCCGTGAGTGCTGCCCTGGGTTAACGCGACACAAATTTGCGGGTCCCGTGCACCACGTGGCCCTCTTCGCCGGGGCACGCGCGGGGTGGGGGGGGGGTGCAGCATTGTGACGTACGTTGGGGCACACGTGGGTGTCGTCTTGCACGTGACATAAGTAAAGAATAATAATAATCATCATCGTACACTCGCCGCAAGTTGCATCCCGATTGTGCTATCGGTGTCACGCCATGCGTCGGAGAATCCATTCGAGTCTCTCGCAGAGAAGTGCGGCCATTTGCGTTGTAGAAGGGGCCGGAAGAAGTGGATATCACAGAGCTAGCTACGAGATCCCTTCACGTGACCACTGATGCACACTGCATCATGAGAGTAATGTTTGTGGCATGCCGGTGCCACGGATATTTGTTATTCTCAGAGTTGCAATTCAACCAACTTGAGTGCAGAACAAATTTAGCGTCATGGGGTTTTTTTTAACGTGCAGTCATTGGTGACTGGGTGGGTGAACATCAACTCGCTACACGTGAGAACCATTTTTACTCACCACTGGCACCTGCCCAGATTCGAACCCAGAACCTCAGCGGTTCCGAATCGGCACTCTGACCTCTGACCTACCCAGCAGCCACCTCGCCATAAAGAAACACCCAACCCCGCACTGCGATCCAGACACAGTGTCTCAGGCGTAGGCGCGACTACTGCACTTACAAAAAAAAGGTACGGTGACAGGATTCGTATTTGGGATTGGATTTTTGGAAAGATTTAAAGTCTGCCGCAGAATGCCGAGTGGGGCTCTTATTTGGTGTGAGCGGAGCGTTATCTAGTTAATTGGGAGCCGTCAGCCGCTTGACTACGGTGTGTTTCGGAAGCCCCTGAAAGTTGACGGCAAATTAAGATTGGGTGTGAGACTTTTTGTTTTGAGAAGCTGGGCGTGGGGGGGGGGGTTCAAATGCACGGCCACCACCCCCATTCTACACCCCCCTCCACCCCCACCCTCCTCCCTCCACCCCCACCCTCCACCCTCCACCGTCCACCCTCCACCCCCTACCCCCACCCTCCGTCCGCACCCCCCACCCCCTACCCACCCCTTGCGAATGCTTCACATTAAAAAATAAATAAATATGTATTTTATGTAAAGTATATATATAAAGAAAATATATATAAAGTATATAGCGCAAAGTATTCAAAACACAATCATTGAAACGCCAGGCTTGCAGCGCAGATATGCGCTGGCATAACAAAAATATGTTCAGGCATACACTGCAAGGGTTTTCTGGATGCCTCATTCTAAACGAAACTTTTTTTCTATTTACCAGAAAAAGCCCACTGATCTATAATTTTTCAGAAGCAACGTGGCTACAAATGATAGCTAAACGAAGTGGCTTACCACGTGTATATTAATAACAAATATCCTAGATGCGTGTTTCTAAACGTGGAGGGGAAAACTGGGGAGAGAGACGCAAACTCCAAATATACAGCAGCAGGCGTCATTGTTGGGATCGAATCCACGACCTCCTGTACACCAAGCGAAGTAGTTAACATCTCCGAGCCACCGAAGACCTCGTGTGGCTGCAAGGTGAAGTCCACGTTCGCCTACATGTGACCCGCATCGCCACTCTGGCTGAGCGTGTCAAATGTTGTTGGGGCTCAATAGCTGAGCAGGGATTTGGTGCTTGAGATTGGTGACCGCCAGTGCATTTCGTGTGCTGTGTAGGTGTGCGCCTGCCAGGGATGCCAGGTGACAAGCGATGGCAGCCCAGCGATGGATTTGCTGTCCAAGGATAGGTTGCGCCCACTCAATGGATGGAGCCCGCGGGAATGAAATTTCTCTACGCGGTGCCCCGCGCATTGTCCTCTCTCACGCCGTGGGGTTTTATTCCTTCCAATCGCGGCTTAGTCCCACGCGATGCCAGACATTCATTAATGGCACTGGCCAGACCATTAAAGGCTGAGTCAAGTGGAGAGGCCGAGGACAGATTTAGATAAAGGCTTGCCACCGTGCCTGTGTGATATGGCCAAGGGGGGTGCTTCATCTAGCAGTCGATAAAACATGGCTAATGATGTTGACGTTGATTAGAGGGATTTTTTGACATCGCTTACATTTCACGGCTGAATTTAAATGTCTTCCATAGTCGCGCGATAGAGAGATGCACACATGCACATGCATGCACACACAAGTAAGCACACGCTTGCACTTACGCACACACACAGGCTCAAAGACACACACAGGCACAAAGACACATACACACACACAGACATACACATGCGAGCGCGCAAGCTTTCACACAAACTTGTTGAGAACAGTCCACGCGTTTTGGACAGGTCAATGGGCTGTGACCACAGGGCTCGCTCGCTCGGCCCTCCAAGATGCACGCGTGGAGCACCGCGGCACCGTGGCAGGGCTCGGCCTAGAGAGATGCCCGGGTGTGGATTTAACTTTACAGATCCGCGACCGATGGGGGGTTCTAAAGGCCAATGGGCGCCCCCCCCTTTGACAAGACTAAACCCGTAGGGCCCGGCCATAAATTTCAGCTAACCCCCCCCCCTCGCTCTGCCAGAGCCCCCCCCCCTCCCCGCCACATTGAATTCGCATTTTCCTGTAGGAGGTGATAACTCACGAAAGGACAAGACTAAAGGTCTTCTAAGGATTTTGACTGATTGATGGATGTCCTTTATTTAAACGTGCACGACCCCTTTGAGATTCATTATCTAGTGTGCAATGGAGACACGTGCCGTCCCTGGTTAGGTGTGGGCAGCTATCACACTCGCTTGTGCTTTAGAGAGGCAACGAGAGGTTGGGTGTCGTCTCGGCCCATCATCACCTCTATGGGTATCAATAATATAGAAAAAATGCCATGGTCACTCCACTGCTGGATAGAGGCCTCCCGAAATACACCACCACCACGTGTCTCATTCCGTGCTTTGATGACCCAACGATGCATCTGCTCCCCTTGCCGCCTGACCACTGCCCACGTGCTCCATCGCTACCTCCCCACCCTGTCTCATGTACTCTGACCACACAATTTGTGTGAGTGCATGTGTTGTTTTCATAATGTTTGTTGGCATCTCACTCCGCGTGTGCCCTTAGAGTGCCCTGTGCATTTGTATGTTTGGGGGGCAGAACAAAACAACATCCCAACCGGCCACTTGGACACGAAGCTGATTTCATCGCTCCATCTCCTCTTCCGGACGCGTTCCACCCTTTGGCTGCCACTCCGTCATTGTTTTTGACCAGCGTCCCATCGTCTCTGACAGCCGTGGTGTTGTCCTACCCAAGCCTCACTTCATTGTCTTCACAGTTCGAACGATCTTCTTGGTGCTTTCGGTAAAGTCACGCAGAAGGGAAATGATAAAATAATAAAAATAAAACATAATAAAATAATTCTCACGACGTTTCGGCCACAACGCAAGCAGCCGTCCTCAGGTGAAGACCAGGTCTGTCGGGAAGACAGCGTCTGAATGAAACACCACCAGGCTTGGAGCGTATATTTAAGCTGGGTTGAAGGGGGAAGAGCGCCTTTTATTATTTCCCTTCTACGTGACTTTACCGAAAGAACCAAGAAGATGAATCCCTGCAGTCACGAAAGCTTTACATCGAAGTTCGAACGATGTCGTTATCCTGCGCGTCTTCTCGAATTGATGTGCCTCATCATCTTTCTGTCTCTCCGTCTAATGCGTCTCTCCGTGCGTCTTTTGTGCATTTGTTTTTAGATTCTCTTCCATTGTGTTGTTAATGACCGCGCTTCATGGCCGCATGTCGCAGCAGGTAGCACGCGCCGATTTAACCGCATTCTTGTTTCTGGAACTTCACCGTGTTAACTTTCAAAATGAAGTTCAGCTTTTATCGAAATTCGCTCCAACCTGCTCGTTTCGATTCCGATTCGACCTCAACACCTCAGTTGTTTCCCTCCGACCGATATCACTTTGTAGCGAATCAATACCGCAAATAGCCCGGGGCCTCTGGCAGAGATGCTCGCCCACACGCTGCTCATTTGCACACACAGACACAGACATCTAGATTTTGAGTCTTACTATGTTTGCAATAAGTTGTATTTTTCTTTAACAACTGGAAAGAATGTTTAAACTTTAAATCTGGACTTCGGCCAAGGTAACTTCCCATGCATAATTATAATGATGCGACAAAAGTCTTTTTTTTTACGACAGCAAGATAAACTTTGGCCATTTGCCGCAAAAATTCTGCCCCAAAGAACTGAGACTGCCAACTCGGTGCAGACGGCTCTAATGGAGGGCATCCATCACACGCGGCTACATTGTATTAAGTCCATTTGCTGTAGCGGTGGACGGGTGTCTCAGGGGTCACAGCAAGGAGTCGGCGCCGCTGATAACCTGGGTTCAAATCCTGGTAGTCGCCTGTGATTGAATCAGCGAGTTGACGGTGGAAGCGTGGCCACCAATGAATGCACAATAATTCCAGCTAAAATATCAACTTTGAGAATTAAAAATGCCAGCGTCAACTCTCTCTGTGACAGGGTCGATGGGAAAGTGTTGTATCTATTTTCTGGACGAGAGGTCACTTGAATGAGATCTCAAAAGGTGGCTCTGTAATATCAACTTCCGCGGGTCGTTCTCTACCAAGAAGAGATGCACCGGCCCTCCCTGTGAGAGATCACCGCGCACGAGTCGTCGCATGCGGCGATGACATCGATGCAATCACCCCGAGCGATTCGTTTACTCGGTCATCGCGGTCAATAGTTCTCCCTTCCTTGTCCTTCCCCCGCACCTCCGAATATCACCGTTTACTACGTACGGTGCGAAAGAAGTTCAACATACGTACATGCAACATACGTCGCCCGTCAACTCCGTCCCTCCTGCTGGGCCCTGCGGCTGTTGCACACCCGGCGGATACGCGAGAGACGTTTGCACGGTGGATTGCCGGTCAATTTTTTATTTTTACAAAATCGGCCGCGTCCTGCCGTCTCCGCCTCGCGGACCGCTCGCCGAGTTGTTGAGCCTGCGGAGCAGAGGGGCCCGTCTGCGTTGGCGGGGCCAGGCCACGGCCGGTGAGAGGGCCTCGCTCGGGTGGCACAGGGGAGCCACCGCTCGGGGGTGAGTAGGGTGAGTCGGGTTGCTGTGTGTAGCGAGGTAAATATGACTGCGGTGCGTGGCGAGAGCGCTGACAACTTCGCTCAACAATGCCGCAGACATCTGACGGAGAGACGCACCCGTTGCAGCACAGCAGACTTGCGTCTAGCGTTGTTGGGGAGGTTCTTGAAGGTCGATTGAGATAAAAAAGAATATATAACGCAGAAATAACGACGAGGGTTACAGCAGGTTGGAAACGCGCGCTCCGCTGGTTGGCCGGCCACGCCGGGAGATTGGATCGAAGCAGCGACGTCGCGGTTTGCAAACCTGGCGTGGTGACCATGGCACCATCATCGACTCCACTACCCCACTACGCCGCTGAATGATAAATAGCAAAAGGGATCAAAATGACAACAACAAGCCAAGTCCTTCACTGGCATTGTAGTTTATTTACTCTAAAACCTGTGTGTGTGTGTAAAAGTGATGGAATAAATTAGTTGGTGATAATCTAGATTTGAAGTTTTCGTGACTGCAGGGATCCATACTCTTTGGTTCTTTCGGTAAAGTCACGTAGGTATAAAATAAAATAAATCACGACGTTTCGAGCGCAACACAAGCGTCCGTCATCAGGTACTCGATTAGTTGGTGATGCTGCTGCGTTGGCAGTGGTGCACAAGCACTCGACACATTCGTCGTCAACATTGTGCCTTCGAAATAATAATATATCTGTAACATGGGTGACGCTTCGGGCAACGGCCCTTCTTCATAACACATAAAGTATGTTGAGTCTAGTTGTTTTTACGTTACATCCGATGTCCTTGGTTTCGTAAAAGTACGAAATACATACTCCTGGTAAAAAAATATAAATATTAATTTTCATTTTAAAACATTAATATTTTAATATATGTTTTAAGTGAAAGCAAAAAAGTGGTCCTTTACGAAAGCAAAAAATTCAACAAAGTGAGACGGCCTACTGCTTTACGGAGAAATAGATTTTTATTTTTTGAAATAAAATAAATATCCACAGGTGCCCAATGAGGTGAGAGCGGCGTCCCTGAGCCGACACGTTGACGCGCGGAAGGTTAATGCGGCAAATGTCCCGAGTCGCGACGCTGACGAGCGCACACAAAACCATTTGGTGAAATAATCGGACCGGCAATTTCCCCCCCCCCGCCCCCACCACTATCACCAGCAGCAGCAGCAGCCGCCGCCCCGAATCTCTCGTCTCGGCGTCGTCGTCAACGACCTCGGGTGACGCCGCCTCTGCCTCGACGCGCATCGCGCGCGGCAGGCAAAGCGCGCCCCTAATGGCTCTTTAATTGTTTTAGCGACGTTCAGCCGCTAATGCCTCGCTCGTTGAGATTGACCGAAGAGGGCGGGGGGGGGGGGTGATGAAGGCTCGAATACATTCTGGGGGGGAGTGGGGGTTCACGTCTTTGTTGTTCGGAGCGCGCCGTGTTAGGTGCGGCGTGATGAACACGCGTTGATTGACTTACTCGTCAATGGGTGTTCATGCGTGTCGCGTGTGTGTCGACTCGACTCCAAATGAGCATCTGGTGCGATGTGTGAACATCGCCGCGCTGGGGAGACAAAGGCGGTCGGGCGTGGTGCTGGTTTATTGTCATTCCCTCTCACCTCCGATGTCGCACGGCTGGATACACAGGGTGCTCAACAGACGCACATGGCCACCCACCCCCTCGTGTGCCGTGCCCGCCTTCAGAGATGCTAACAGCGCTTGCCCCGACAGTCTGTTGAGGCTATAGGGGGCATCTTTGTCTTTGTCTATTGGTGTGCGGTTATCGCGCTGCACTCCGAACTCCCTTCACGAACCTGCTGAGGATCGAACAGTCCCGACGGACAACGCGTGCTGCGATGTCTCGGATCCAGCGGTGGATAGAGCAGAGGGCTGTTTACTTAATAGCGTCCGTGTTGCTCTTCCGTGATGAGTCCAATTATAATAATAATAACAACAACGGGCAGGAGTGGCTTGTAGTGCTGTCGCCATTTGCTCACCGCTGGGCAGAGATTCTTACCCGGCGCTGCAGCCACCACCCGCACAGCTCATCGCGCGAGCTGGAAGGCAAAATACAAAGTTGTGCCGTCCCATTATTATTATTCTTCTTCTTCTTATTCCGCATCACAAATGACGCGCAGGATCGAGACGGCTTCGTCTCTCGATATGACACGATCATTAACGTCACTTCTCTACAGAACAGTGTGTCTGGGATTGTGTGTGTGTTTTTTTTAAAACTTCATCCCATCCTAAGAAAAAAAAAATTAACACCCTGAACTGCTTATCATTGCACGACAACTGCCACGGAGAGATGCCTCGTGTCCTGGATTGCATCCACACCGAGCGATCGCGGGTAGTCCGTGGCCCTGTCTGTGTGCATCCAGCGACCCACGGGCTCCCTGCCCGAGCAGGCGAGCTGCTGCGTCAGTGGCGAGAGGTGCCTGGCCACGTTTGGTGGCAGAAAAATGGAAACAACTATTAAGTATATAAGTTATTGGTTCTTTCGGTAAAGTCACGTAGAATGGAAATAATAAAATAATACAAATAAAACATAATAAAATAATTCTCCCGACGTTTCGGCCACAACGCAAGTAGCCGTCCTCAGGTGTTTTATTAGTATTATTTTATTTGTATTATTTCCATTCTACGTGACTTTACCGAAAGAACCAAGAAGATGAATCCCTGCAGTCACGAAAGCTTTAAATCGAAATATAAGTACATAGTTTAGGCCTTAATCAGTGTCTACTCGGCGCTTCTTGGCTTGTCTCTTGCATTCATTAAATGGAGCGTCTCACTGTCCAGCAAAAGTCTGCAAGCATTGATGGGCTCCATTTGCCCTCAACGCGTTTCTCCATCGTCGCAATGTCCCGGTGACATCGCTCGCCTTGCTCGTCGCTCACCGCTCCGCAGTTGGGTGGGAAAAATCGAGTTAAGAGTGCAACAAATGTATCTTTAGTGACATGTTGCAACCAAGGCTTTTGTTTGCCTTGAGGAGGTTTTCCACCAACTCGCTGTAGTTGTCTGCCTTGTCGTTTCCGAGAAAATGTGTTGCCACTAACTGGAAGGCTTTCCATGCCGTCTTTCCCTTGCCACGCAGTGCGCCGTCAAATGCATCATCTCGAAGAAGTTCACGAATCTGAGGACTAACAAAGACACCTTCCTCTATCTTAGCTTCACTTAACCTCGGACATTTTTGACAAAGGTACTTGAAATCTGCTTGTTTTTTGTCCATGGCTTTGACAAAGTTCTTCATCAGACTCAGCTTGTTATGTGAGGGTGGTAACAAAATCTTCCTTGATTCAACAATTGGTAGATGCTGAACACTTTTCCTCCCAGGCTCCAATGACTGTCGGAGTGGCCAATGTAGCAACAAAACAGTTGTGTTAAGATGTTAAAACATCAAACTGAAACCTTTTACAAGGAATCATGTCTGCATTAACCACAATGCTTGTGGTCAGAATGCAAACCAAAAACATTATTCTGATAATATAATGCATCGTCCTTGAAACTGATTGGTCCACACCAGATACAGCCAAAAGGCGTCCTCTGGTCTAACATCGTTTGAGACGAGGCTCAAAAGAAAGCTGTCTCTGGTGTGGGCCAATCAGTTTCAAGGACAATGCATACATTATCAGAGTATGCAGACATGATTCCTTGTAAAAGGTTTCAGCTTGGTGTTTTAACATCGTAACACCTGTTTTATTGCCAGAAAAAAGGGGAAAACCTATTATCACATTTTTTTAACGAAATTCGCGCAAAGCCTCAAAAGCGTGTTACGTAAACTGTGAGGTCACGGAGAAAGTTTGCAAACAAAGAGGTGAAAATCCACACACACGTACAGTACACACGTGTAGAAGCATAACGTTACACTGTTTATTTTTAGCTAACGGTGACTGTGCAGGCGGAAATCAACAGGCGAGGCAAATGGCTTCGAGTAACCGCCAGAGATGAGTGGCCGAACGAGGGAAGTCACCGTGAAGACACGGACTGGGAGGCATGGAGACACGTCCCTACAGACTGCGGTGCACTGAGGGAGAGAGAGAGAAAAAATTAACCCGTAAAAACAAAGTTTTTCACTATCAATCCTTTATATGCGTGGCGGCTAGAGTCCTCTCGTCCTCTGGCTTGAGATGGCTACCACCTATGGGTCAGATGATTGCTTGGCACCATTAAGCAATTGGTAATTACATAGAATTTTTTGTTCCTAAGAAGTGTAAAATTTTGGAAATAAATTTTCACGAACATTTATTGTCACGCACAACGAGTCTGTCTGGAAAATGTCAGCTCGATTGGATCACGGGAAGTGGGTAAAAAGACGACCGAAAGATTTGCATGGTCGTAAGCGCGCAAGCAAGCAAGCAAACTTAATATAAAGGATTTAAATAAAAAACGACCGAAAGATTTGCACGGTCGTAAGCGCGCAAACAAGCAAGCAAGCGAACTTAATATAAAGGATTCAAAAACCACAATATGCTATATATGTACATGCAATCAATTTCAATGCGTTCCCGATCAGCTGATCCTAATAATACACGGCGAGGTGGCTCGGCGATTCAGAGTGCGGCGATTGCGAAATTCAGATCCTGGTTGGGGGTTCACTCAGCCCACGTCAAGCCACTCCTGAAGGCCTCCCTACACTACTATACACTGCACTATACACTACACTATACACTACACTATACACTACGCTATACACTGCACTATACACTACACTATACACTACACTACACTATACACTACACTATACACTACACTATACACTACACACTACACTATACACTACACTATACACTACACTATACACTACACTATACACTACTACACTATACACTACACTACACTATACACTACACATTACACTACACTATACACTACTACACTATACACTACACTATACACTACACTATACACTATACACTACACTATACACTACACTATACACTACACACTACACTATACACTACACTATACACTACTATACACTACACTATACACTACATTATACACTACACTATACACTACACTATACACTACACTACACTATACACTACTATACACTACACTATACACTACATTATACACTACACTATACACTACACTATACACTACTATACACTACACTATACACTACGCTATACACTACACTATACACTACTATACACTACACTATACACTACACTATACACTACACTATACACTACATTATACACTACACTATACACTACACTATTCACTACACTACTACACACTACACTACTATACACTACACTATACACTACACTATACACTACACTATAGACTACACACTACACTACTATACACTACACTATAGACTACACCATACACTACACTATACACTACACTACACTATACACTACACTATACATTACACTATACACTACACTATACACTACAGCAGTTATTCTGCTGTGTTTGTTTAACTTGATGACGGTTGCTTGTGTTACGATCTATACATTTTCTATCTACGTGACTTTACCGAAAGAACCAAAGAGTATGGATTCATGCAGTCACGAACTTCAAATCACGTTTAATAATGTTTTCTAATTTTTTATTGAAAAAAACTGTTAACATAGTATTTTTAAGTTTAAAAAAACCTCGTAAAACAAGTGATTGATAAAAAAATAAATTCAACGTGTCAATAAAAGGTAATTTACAATAGGCGACGTTTCAGGCAAGGGTCCTCCTTCAGAGCACCATGGAGAAGACGACAGAAGGATCATTGGACAAAATGCCGGCCGTTATATATTTATATATTCATCCTTTTAATGACAGACGAACGTGATGCGTTTATTTGGTAATTTGTTATTCGCGTTTGTGCACCACTGCCAACGCAGCAACAGCATCACCAGATTATTTGCTTCGAGTCAATGGGTCTCTGTGTGAGTCTATGGGTCTCTGTGTGAGTCTATGGGTCACTTAGTGAGTCTATAGGTCTCTGTGTGAGTGTATGGGTCTCTGTGTGAGTCTATGGGTCTCTGTGTGAGTCTATGGGTCTCTGTGTGAGTCTATGGGTCACTTAGTGAGTCTATAGGTCTCTGTGTGAGTGTATGGGTCTCTGTGTGAGTCTATGGGTCTCTGTGTGAGTCTATGGGTCTCTTAGTGAGTCTATGGGTCTCTTAGTGAGTCTATAGGTCTCTGTGTGAGTGTATGGGTCTCTGTGTGAGTCTATGGGTCTCTGTGTGAGTTTATGGGTCTCTGTGTGAGTCTATGGGTCTCTGTGTGAGTCTATGGGTCTCCGTGTGAGTCTATGGGTCTCTGTGTGAGTCTATGGGTCTTTGTGTGAGTCTATGGGTCTCTGTGTGAGTCTATGGGGCTCTGTGTGAGTCTATGGGTCTCTGTGTGAGTGTATGGGTCTCTGTGTGAGTCTATTGGTCTCTGTATGAGTATATGGGTCTCTGTGTGAGTCTATGGGTCTCTGTGTGAGTCTATGGGTCTCTGTGTGAGTCTATGGGTCTCTGTGTGAGTCTATGGGTCTGTGTGTGAGTCTATGGGTCTCTGTGTGAGTCTATGGGGCTCTGTGAGTCTATGGGTCTCTGTGTGAGTCTTTGGGCCTCAGCTCTACAGTCCTTGTAATTGCATCTTTCTTGTCTCAGTATTTGTAAGGTAATAAAACACACATTCTGTGCTTATTAAGGACAAGAATGACAATGATTATGCAAATGTTATTGTTTCCGCTGACAATGACGATGGCTATGATGGCGGTGACATTGATTATTATGTTTTCCCAGAGGGTTTGTAATTGTACATTTCGCTGCGAAGAGAAATGTTTTCGCGGGGAAATTAGTACGGCACACCATTCGGTTTGGCACGGACCACTTTGCCCTTGAGGTAGTCTTATCTTAGAAATGTGATTAATTTTTACATTTTTAATTTTTAAATTCTCCCCAGCAATTAACACTGGGCTACCTTCTCCCCACCAACACCCCCCCCCCCCGTGAAAGTGTATGACTGTAATATTATTGTTTTGTTTAATTTCCATTCTAAGTATGCGCTCATTACTATAATTGATCCAGTTAAATATATTGTAGTAATGGTAGCGCTACGTAATAATTAATACCATCAATTAATATATGTTCTATTGCACGTGCCATGTTTCCGTTACTTTTTTGCATTCGTTGGTGGCAGTTGAACAAAGTCATAGAAATGTTAAACAAATATATTTTATTACAGCTTGGAGAAGGCTTCATCCGGCAGTAGATTGACAAATCGCTGTTAAATGTTTTTGTTTTTGTAATTCAAGACCTACACACAACGAGAATGCCCCGTGACATCTACAATGGAGCAGCAGCTACCTCCAGATTCGTGCGTGGCACGGACGCAGTGGAGATGCTTGGTCCAAAAATGAAATAAGCGAATGACTCCGTGGGCTTCGCCTGGGATGACGGGGATGGTTTAGTCGTGTTTTGTACGTGTCTGGGTGATTTGTGTTGCCTTTCCTGTACTGGACACGACTATCGCGTTGTTGTGCTGTTTGTTGTTGTAACGTTCTAACCCCGTGCCCCTGCTGGACATCTGTGAAAAGAGCTTTATAGCCCATCGGATTTCTCCAGTATAAATCAATATCTTGATTCTGAAAAAAAATCTAAATATTTTTACACCAAGTAAAAGCGTAGGGGCCCCAAGTAGCTCAATGGGCCCATATATTCATGAGGAAAGAGTGGTGCCTAATAATATAAATATCACGGCTCAAATTCAAGCGCCAATAAACGCGACACGATAATGCGCGCAAAAAACAAAAATCCACATCATCTCTCTCATCTTCATCTTGTCTGCGTCTCTCTTCTCTCACCTCAACTGCATTGCGAGTCCCCAGTTCCCTCATCTCGCTCCGTCTGCATCTCTTCAAAAAATCTCACTGTGAGTTGATCATTTCAAAGCGGGGTGCGGGCGGTGGGGCGGGCGCGACATCGTCATCATCATCATCATCTCTACTTAGAGATTCCAAATGGGAGCTCCTCGCCCCACCATTAATTCATTCCGATTACAACCGTTCCATCGTGCTGCTTGTTGCTGGTCGCTTGGGGGCAGCGGGGGGAGATTTGTGCCCCTGGTTTTAGCGGCCGTGATTTAAAAAATAAATCCACATCGAGGCCACCACCGCACAGACGGCCCCCTCAGGGCCAACGGTCGCGACGGTTGAGTCGGGAGGGGGGTGCGGGGGGGGGTGCGGGGGGGGTCCCTGGGGGGGGGTGCGGGGGGGGGTGCGGGAGGTGGGGGGGTGCGGGGGAGGGTGCCTGGGGGGGGGGGGGTGCGTGCTCCCAGAGTCGGTGGCGCTAATTAAATCCCCCCCCAACCTCCCCGCCCTCCACCCGCTCGATGAGAGGCGACCGACCACGCTGCTGGGTGGATGTTTGGGGGGGGGGGGGTCGTGTTTTGAGCCGTCATTGATTTCTGCGGCGGGGCAGACCGAGAGAGAGAGAACTCTCGGCCACCAGCTCAGGGCGCAGCACGCAGGCTCACGGCCCCGGGCCGGCGCTCATTCCCCGGTACTGGTCGCTGCCTTGAGAGAGCCCAAGCCCCAACAATGCCAATGCTGTCATTAGCACCAGCACTGCCTCCACCACCACCACCACCACCCTCCACCACTACCCTCCACCACCACCCTCCACCACCACCCTCCACCACTACTGCCTCCACCACCACTGCCTCCACCACTACCACCCTCTGTGTATTTGTTCACGAGGATAACGATGCCGAGGCGACGGCTTTCGGGTGGAACAGCTGCCACAGAAACACGGAGGCCGCTTGGCACTCGCGTGAGCGCTTCGAGGCAGTCGCCCTCCAGCAACAACAACGGAGGGCAGAAGAGCGACGCTCACAACAACGAGCGGTGCGCCGGGCGGATAAACTGTATAGCAAGTTGGCACGGTAGGGGGTGCAGCTGGTGGTGCATCTACCGGTCATCTCAGTCAGCCGACCCACGGCACCTGCTGGGTCTGTCCCGTGACCTCCTGCACCTAGCCTGGCACAGTAGGGGGTGCAGCTGGTGGTGCATCTACCGGTCATCTCAGTCAGCCGACCCACGGCACCTGTTGGGTCTGTCCCGTGACCTCCTGCACCTAGCCTGGCACAGTAGGGGGTGCAGCTGGTGGTGCATCTACCGGTCATCTCAGTCAGCCGACCCACGGCACCTGTTGGGTCTGTCCCGTGACCTCCTGCACCTAGCCTGGAACAGTAGGGGGTGCAGCTGGTGGTGCATCAACCGGTCATCTCAGTCAGCCGACCCACGGCACCTGTTGGGTCTGTCCCGTGACCTTCTGTCAGCGAGCCTTCCACACTTCACGTGGCCTCTAGGTGTGGGGGAGGTGCGTGGTGGTAGGGGGATGGGGGTAGTAGGGGTCGGGGGTTAGTGGGGGAGGTGGTGGTGGGGTTGGTGGGGGGGTAGTGGGGGGGGTGGTTGGGTTGGTGGGGTGGTCGGGGGTGGTGGGGGGGGTGGGGATGGGGTGGTGGGGGGGGTGGTGGATGGGGCGGGGGTTGGTGGGGGGTGGTGGGGAGTGGTGGAGGTGGTGGGGGTAGTGGGGGGGGGGGTCCTTTACTCGCAGCCACCTTAATGGTCGCTCCGTTGCCCCGATTCCTCGCGTCAATTGTCGTCGACTTTCATCGTTCCGCTCCACTCTGTGAGCACCGTTCGTGTCGATGTCGTCGATTCAACTGAGTCGCAGACGTACTCTTTGGAGGCAACACATGTATTAATACCAACGCACTTAACACGAAGGGGTAACTGCCCCTGAACCAGATAACACCCTATAGTGGTGGACCACCAGGCTAACTACACCCTATAGTGGTGGACCACCAGGCTAACTACACACTATAGTGGTGGACCACCAGGCTAACTACACCCTATAGTGGTGGACCACCAGGCTAACTACACCCTATAGTGGTGGACCACCAGGCTAACTACACCCTATAGTGGTGGACCACCAGGCTAACTACACACTATAGTGGTGGACCACCAGGCTAACTACACCCTATAGTGGTGGACCACCAGGCTAACTACACACTATAGTGGTGGACCACCAGGCTAACTACACCCTATAGTGGTGGACCACCAGGCTAACTACACACTATAGTGGTGGACCACCAGGCTAACTACACTAGTCACACTGGGAGTAGCTACAACGGGCAGGACCCCGGCTTGGGTCTGGGTCCCCGTGTTGGTGACTTATTTTTGGACGTAGATCGTAGATCTTCAGATGGCAACAGCAACGCAGAACCCCGGTCCCTCTGGGGACCCGGAAGATATCCTCCCTGGCCACGACCACCTTCTCGAACCCTCGAGCAGCATCTCGCCCCGCCACGTGACCACCCCCAGCCCCCACGTGGGGCCCCTGTGTAGACCTTCCCCGTCACGTGCATTCCAGGGTCAACCAGAGTGCCATGGCCTGGGGTCACCCCATGCCATGGGCGACACTCTCACACCCCATCCTGTAGGGGTCGGCACTGCACGCCACGCGTGGTGCCACTCAGCGCCATGACCCAGCGCTCACCGAGCCCCCTCTAGGGCCGGTACTACACCCACATGAACGGGGTGTCCGCGATGGCAAGACAGCGCACGCCGTGCCTCGCCAGAGCCGGCATTACCCCACAGTGACATCCACGATGTCGCTACATATATATAAATACATATTAAAAATATATAGATAAAATCGTGTGGATGATAACACGTCAGCCACGTCTTGCGGGCGCGAGAGCGCATCATCCGTCGGCAACTCTGGAGCAGTGGTGGGACATTCCACATTCCTATGGCGGGGTCAATCGCTCCTTTGAACAGCCACACTTCACTGCTGGAGTATCTGCTGCTCAGTGGGCCCTCCATCTCAGCGTTGTCATCGCCGGGGGGAATTCTGGGAGTCGCATGACGCGCGTGTTGAGACCGTCACGAACGATGGGGGGGGGGGGGAAGTCCCCGCGCTCAGCAAGCTCACGGCACCCGAACGTGGAGTGCGTGCAGGAGGACGGGGCGGCGGGGGGGGGGGGGCTGTGGGGGATTTGCGGGTGAACGGGTTAATTATTGGTGATAAAGTATTTATGGTCCGCTCGGCGGTTTGTGAAAACTTAGCTTAAATTAGACACCGCTTCCCTAAATTGCCCAAGAGGGAATGTGCTCTATATATTTTAGCAATTCCACCCAAACAGAGAGAGAGAGATACAAAAAAACCCGACTCGACTATTACTCACCGCAAACGTTTGTTTGTGCTATCAGTGCCTAATTGTGCGGAGAATAAGTCAAGCGAGAGGCTACCCAAGCCGATACAATAAGTGAGTCTCTCTCTCTCTCTCTGTTCTACTCAAACTGACCCCGCGTGTGTGCATGTGGGGGCACAGACGTGCCAGGCCTGGTGCTGTCAACCCACCCCCCCGTGTGCCTTTATAGGTGCCGCTCACTAAGCAGGACTTGCCCCCAAAAGTCTGGTGAGGCTGATGCGGGCGGGGGGGGGGGAGAAATCTTTGTCTTTGGGAGCAGCACATCCACGGCACTGAGCTAGAGGGCGGGATATGCGACGAGGTGTGAGTTGTGAATGTTTGTAGGGGATGACAGCGATCACATCGTGCCCGACGGACGCGATGACCCGGGTGAGGCCCCGTGACTTGGTCGGGGGGGGGGGGGTGACGGTGGGGTTATGCGAGGTTGTGCGAGCGGCGAGGGAACACAGCGCGGATGGAGGGGGCTGTTCGTCGTAATTATACGCCGAGCCCAAGTGACGATCGCACGCCCAGTAAACAAACCGTGACGCTGATTCAAGGTTCCAAGGCGTTAATTCACGAGGCAATAGCAGAAAAAAAGGAAGAAAACATCTGGCGTATTCATGGTTTTTTGCAACGGTTTCCAGGGTGCGTTTGTCCTCAGAAGTATAACTTCATTTTTTTGTTATGCTAATGCTTACTTCCCCGCTGCGACATATGGGTGGCCAGAAAACACGAACATCAACGGCGAGCGATGGCAACGAAGCTGATAAGAAAGAGGAACACAGGGACGAGAGAACACACGCGCGTGGGTTAAAGACGTGCAACATCGTTACCGCTCTACAACAAAGTGCGTGGGGGCCTGGTCAGGACGCGTCGTGGCTCGGAGAGAAGAGGGACGCGACACAGCGAGCATCGTGACGGAGTGGCAGCCAAAGAATGGAACAAGGCGTCCTCCGTGGAGACGGAGCGATGAAATCAGATTGCATGCAAGCGCTGGGTGGGTTATTGCATCGGAGGAGAGTGAGAGGTGGTGGTGGCTTTGGGGGCAGGCCATGATCCAGCAGTGGATTGAGCACGGCTGCTCAGGGTAATGACGCCGATTGATCGCGAGCATTTAGTCGCGAGCAGTTTTATAAATTCCCAATAATCTACGAGAATGTTGCTTCAAGGGTTGACAGCGGTTCGTCGAGCACACAGACACGCAGCAGACGCCACATGCATCGGAGTGACGGCTGCATCGGGCGTCTATCGAGCGCAGTCACTGGAATCAGCTGCTGCTGCTGCTGCTGCTGATGTTAACACTTTTAGGAATATGTTTCGACAACAATTGACCATTTGCACCACCGTGTCATTAAAAATAAAATCTCTGAAATATTTAGCTCAGTAGCCGTTGTTTTGTCGTTGTTGTTGTTGTGAGGAAAGAAAGAATGCGCGGCGTTGATTCCGTGTGTTATTTTTGTTGCACGCCTACCGTCTCACGCTCTGGGATATTGCAATTAAAGCCTTCAACGTTGGTTGCAGAGTTAAGAAGTCTGGCACTCATTACCGCTGTTTACTGGTTCATTGCACCGAGCCAGCTAATTCCCCGTGGGTGTATTTTGGTGTGTACCGTAAAAATTACTCTGTAACCTCAGCGGATGGTGCGGTACAGCTTGCACAAGCATAAATAAAATATGAATAATTACGGCATTTTTTTTTGGGGGGGGGGGGGGGGGGCTGGGGGAGGGGGTTTAATATTTGCAGTTTTATTTAATTTGCTCATATATCAAGAGGAGTTTGGTGTAAAAGCTGTTAGGTGGGTCAACCGCGCAACGATGACAAAAAATACTTTAAAATATTTACACAATGGCTCGTAGATTAATTACAGCGCTAGAAAGGTTCAAGCGTTGTTCTCTCTGTGTGTGTGTAGCTTCTAATACAAATGGATATATTACTTGTTACATGTCATGAATTAAACACATTATGAGCTTCCAATTAGTACGACATGCCAACCTTTTCCCTAACTATACATCTTTGGCACTTCGTTTTTTGTGCTCATAAATTATGCTAATTAGATTTAGCATCTAGGATGCAATGATTGCTCCTAATGCTGTTTTATTTATCACAAACAGTGACGTCTCGTCAGTCGTGAGAGCCTTGATCACGAGGTGCTGCTTGGAATGCTTTTCCCATCTACTTTTGATCATTTTAAACCGCCACTGTAACATTGGAATCATTACCATGATCATCACCACACACACACATATATACACCTTCACAACGTATCTGCCTACCACAATGTTTGCCAGCCCATCCCCTTGCAACGTCAGTCGCACGCCCTTCATCCAAACCTACATGTGTACAAACAGAATAAAGGCCACGGCGAAAGCGACGAAACTAAGGAATCTTCCAAATTGGCAATGCTCGCCTTGAAACTGCTCAGCGGGAACGCGTCTTATGGCCCCCGCTTCCTTACAGTGAGATCCCGAGGAGGAGGAGGAGTGCATCTATTATTAATAACGCTACACGTCGTGGTCGTCCAATCCGTTCACTCTCTGCGGGTGTTTGCCGACGGTGAAGAGACAGAGAGAGGGGGGGGGGCGAGTTCGGGGTGGGGTAGCGAGAGAATGGGCAGAGTAGGACGCTAGAGAGAGAGAGAGAGAAGTGATATTTTAGTATTTTTATTTTCGGTATTTTTTTGTGTGTCTCTCTCTCTCAAATTTATTTCGCGAGCAATTGTTGCGCCGGGCATGTGTGACTCGCCGATAGCCCTTATTTATTATTGACGCACTCGCCTTACAAAGCGGAACAAATGGCGGGCAGGCTCGCTGACCGAGGCGGGGAGGGGGCCTCGAGGGAGAGGAGAGAGAGAATGCGAAGATAGAGAGAGTGCGGAGAGAGAGTACGGAGACTTTTGACTTTTAAACAACTTTTATAGCCTTCAGCAGCAACAGCGCTGGAGGCGATTTCCATATGAAATACACAAAGTCACCAGCAACACAAATGCAATTAAACGCTACAAATGCTCGCGCCGTGGAGCTAAAAGCACCGCGCACAACACGAAAGAACAGTCACGTGGTGGTGGTGGTGGTCATCGCGCACGCCACGGTGACGAGCGAGCGCTTCAGAAGGTGAACACCACGAGGGTGCCGTTCACGCTGGTACAGAGGGGGGCTTGTCCGCTCCCCCAGCTTTCGAAGAAGACGTGCACATCACCGGCATGTGTGAGAGAGAGTGCGGAGAGAGAGAGAGAGTGCGGGAAGAGAGTGCAGAGCAGGTACGTGCGGTCACGGGAGGCAGGGGAGGCAGAGCCCCTCACCTGCCATACTCCAATGAAAATAGCTGTTAAGAAAAGTAAAAAAAAGGAATAAAATAAAATAAATATTAATTTTCTTTCCACTGATCTGTGTTATAAATGTAATTTCTGTACAATTCCAATCATTTTTATAGTCGAAATCGCCAAATTCGCGGATGCAGGGGGGCCGGGTGCAGGGGGGGGGGGATTTGGGGTGGTGCAGGGTGGGGCACCGTAACATTGACTCACCGCGACGGAGGAGATTCACCTTGGGTGGGGGATCTTTGTCTTGTTGTTGTTGTTGTTCGCTGTGCGTGTGGGCATCGGTGGTGTCGCGAGCGGTTCGCGCTACGCCGCGCTACGAACCCCCCGGCCACCCGGGTTCGATTCCCGATGACGGCCACCGACACGTGTGCCGATTATCTTAACCGGTCCTGGGCCTCCCCTTGGTCGACTCAGCCTCAAATGAGCAGCTGGTGCGGTGTGTAAACATCGCCACTCGGGAGATGAAGGCGGTCGTGAGTGGTAATTTCCACCCACGCCATGGTGTGCCGTTCCGGCCTTCATGGCTGCTACTCACTAACAGCACTTGCCACAAAATTAGGTTAAGGCTATACGGGGGATCGTTGTCCTTTGATGTGTGGGTGACACTTGACACCCCGGACACCCTTACAAGCGACGCGTTCCATCTCGTGGGGATATTTTAATCATTAAAATAAATAAACAAACACAAGTCAAGGCGTCGGCAGCTTCTCCGGAAACCGAACTGATTCTGCTCTAGGAGCTGCTGTTTGGAGAACTCCCCAACAGACATCGTCGCGACGATCTTGTTTGACCATACTTCACCACGCTGGGCATCGGCACAGGCGCGCCACGCAGAGACAGAGAGGTAACCCGGGCGTCATCCAAGTCAGGCGTTCCCGTCAGGCCACGGAATGCCGATTACCTCTCATGTCTACAATGAAGCTAACTAGATTACCAAAGAGCCAGTGGCACCGTAATCAATTATGATTGCTCGAGTTACAACCTGTAATGCGATTGCAGCCACGTACACTGTTGGGATGATGATGATGATGGCTAATTCGTGATCGCTTTCCCCCGATGCGGTAATGCGCGCGTGGGCATGGCCGGCGATGTGCGTCGATCATTGGGGAGGGGGCATCACACACACAGAGGGGCCTCCACGCGGAGCGGTGATGCAGGCAGGAGGAGCAGTGGGGTGTGGCTCAGCATGCACCTCGGCGCAAGGGATGATGTAGCGGGCAGCAGTGTGCGTGGACGCCACCAGAGTGAGTCGATAGAAGGTCACGCGTGGTGGGGTAAAGTGTGGCTACTCCCACCCCTTCCAAGACATCTGGCCAGCGTGGCTAGAGAAGGTCCAAACCTAGTGTCTGTCCAGACGGCCTACAGGGCCTTCGATTGGAGACCCTTCCGCCCTGACTCGTGTGGTTAAGTACTGTCACGTGACTTTGTCCAGCAGTGGATCGACAGCGCATAGCAGGGAATCTCATGGTCCGGGTTTGATTGCTATCGTTTTTGCTCTGTGTATATTATTTTCACTTGCGAGTGGCAGTTTGTTTGCTTGAAAATATGCACGTTCTATTTATTTATTTATGCGTAACTCCTTGCCAGAGCTCTCCTCTGCCAAAGCCCAGGCCACTTGCAAAAGTTTAATTTGGTGGAAGAATTCGCGCATCTGCGTGCCACTGCTGCCCAAGCCATTTAAGAGCGGGCGCGACGCAGTGTCCGCGTCGCCCGAACGCCGAACTCGGTCAAAAAGTGGCGACGCAGTGGCTAGGAGATGTTAACTCCCTCGCCCGGTGTACAGGAGGTCGTGGGCTCGATACCGACCCTGATGCCTGCTGCTGTATATTTGGAGTTTGCGTGTCTCTCTCTCTCATCATCATCACGGTGGCTAGGAGATGTTAACTCCTTCGCCCGGTATACAGGAGGTCGTGGGTTCGATCTCGACCCGAATGCTTGCTGTATATTTGGAGTTTGCGTGTCTCTCTCTCTCTCCACGTGGTCGCGTGGATTTCCCCCCGGATCTTCCGGTTTTCCCCTCCACAATTAGAATCAACATCGCGCGTTTATTTGGCTGCGAGAGTTTGGCTGCTTTGAATTTCGACACGACGACGAACCACTTCGTTGAGCTATCATTTGTGGCCAGGTCGCTTCTGAAAAAGATCTATATGGCTGCTCAGCGGGCCTTACGTGGTCAAATAAAATAAAGTCTCGTTTTACTTTCAAAGCTCCTAGTCGTGAAGGGGTCGCCGCGTCCACCATCATCACCGCACGAGTGGTGAAACCGCACAAACCGAGTCCACTCACGGACACCCCACTAACCAACACAAACAGATCTTGTTGATAAGCGGACTAGCGAGAGAAACGTTGGTAGATTCACGACATTTCGTTCCCAGCTTCGTTGCTACGCGACTCACGCCCTGCCGATAAACGATCTCCCAGCGCGCCCGGCGGTGATTTCCGAACGCCGTGCGGCGATACGTAAGCGGAGGGTATCGTCTGCGGCGACGGTGGTTTTGTGTCGTGCATTGCCTGCTTGTGCCTCGAACTCGCAACCATACCTAGCATAGAGAGGACCCTTACCTACACGCGTCTGGCAGTTCACCAGCGTCGGTTGAAGCAAGCCTTGAATCTGCTGATGAGGCACCGTGTTGTCGAAACTGGTCCATGAGTTATGTGATAATTGTGCCAACTGGTTGTTTATTGTCCATACGCTTTGGTTTTTTCGGTAAAGTCACGTAGGTAAAAAATAAAATTAATAGAATAATAGAAATAAAATAATAAATCACGACGTTTCGGAGGCAACACAAGTCTCCGTCATCAGGTGGGACCGTCACAGCTAAATTTACTGCATCAAGTGAGTTTATTGTCCACCCGGCTGTCTGCTCGTTGTTGTGAGCGTCGCTTCTCCGGCTTCTGTTGTTGCTAGAGGGCGGCGGATCCCTCCTGAAAGTTATTCCACGAGCCGCCTCCTCCACAGAGGCACCGCTGGTACCAGTCCACATCAGCCCATCTGTTCTCTCGCGGTGCCATGCCTATTTTATCCCTCTCTCTCTACCCAAACAGAGGCTAGCATCACGTCACCGCGGCGCCCGTCCTTGACACTTTTCACTGCCGCGCCGGGAGATATGAATCGAGCCGGCGAGCTCGACAAAGTGGCAGGTCCAGCGTGCGAGCCGTGGCACCTATGGCAGCTGCCAGCGTTTCTCAGTTTAAAAAAAACGATCGACATTCTACGCGTATTACAGATTCATTTGTTCTAGATTTGAAGCTTTCGTGACTGCAAGGATTCATACTCTTAGTTTTTCGGTAAAGTCACGTCGGTAAAAAATGAAATTAAAATTAATAGAAGTAATAAAAGAAATAAAATAATACTTATTTTTTAAAATAAAAAATTCATAAAAGTAATAATAAAAATAAATTATTTTATTTCTATTATTACTTTAATTAATTTTAATTGAATTTTTTACCTACGTGACTTTACCGAAAAATCTAAGAGTATAGATACATTTGTATTTGTGTGGCAATCAACCGGTAGCTCCTTATTACCTGCTTTTCTTTTCTCACGCGATTATCGGTAATGCCAAACAAAAAACAACAACAACAGCCAGAATGTAACAAACCCGAGCATGCGCACGTCTATATATCATAGAGGTTTATAAAACAAAAGCTCCCAATAACGATCACAACGGAGCGTCGTCGAGAACGTGCCCGCCGCGTGTTGGTCCACGTGGCACTCGCGAGACGGTTGGTCGTTGCCGAGCGCCCCCCCACGTGACGGGCGCAACTCAATTACTCGCCGCGAATGACAGACGCGGTGTGAGCCGCCCCGAAACCGCCGGCTCCACCTCCGCCGCCACAGTCCATCGATTCACTTTCCCCACCACCCTCGTGCAACCGGAATTCATTATTCATGGCGCTCGGCTAATTCGGCTGTGCGGTGAGAATCTTAAACGCTTGCGGGCGAGGCCGACGAGGATAAGCGAGATGCCGGCTCATAACTAAACTATTTACACACACACAAACTCATTTTATCTTCTTGGTTCTTTCGGTAAAGTCACGTAAAATGGAAATAAAAAAATAAAACATAATAAAATAATTCTCACGACGTTTCGGCCACCTGAGGACGGCTGCTTGCGTTGTGGCCGAAACGTGGTGAGAATTATTTTATTATTTTATTATTTCCATTCTACGTGACTTTACCGAAAGGACCAAGAAGATGAATCCCTGCAGTCACGAAAGCTTTAAATCGAAATTTAAACTCATTTTACTTGACCAGGTAAGGGCCACTGAGCTATATCGCTCTTTGTTAGAAGCGAACTGGCTATCACAAATGATAGCCCGACGAAGTGGCTTGTCATCGCGTGGACATTTATCGCAGACAAATGCTATACACGCGTGTTCACGTTGAGTCTAAATGTGGAATGGAAAACCCGGAAGACCCGGAGAAAAATCAACGCGACCACGGGGGGAGAGAGAGAGACACGCGAACTCCAAATATACAGCAGCAAGCGACAGGGTCGGGAACGAACCCACGACCCTCCTGCACACCAGGCGAGGGAGTTAACATCTCGTCACCGTGATAACGATGAGAGAAGGAGACACACAAACTTCCAACATACAGCAGGCGACAGGGTCGGGAACGAACGCACGACCCTCCTGCACACCAGGCGAGGGAGTTAACATCACTTCATCGTGATAATGATGAGAGAAGGAGACACACAAACTTCCAACGCACAGCAAGCGACAGGGTCGGGATCGAACCCACGACCCTCCTGCACACCAGGCGAGGTAGCGAGCATCTCCTAGCCACCACTTGACCTTCACAGACAGTGACGTCCCTCTCTGTGTTGAAGGGGGGAGGGGCTGTTTGTCCAAGCCAAGGTTTCCACCTGTCCTGGGGTTGTTTGTTGTTGATGTTGTTGTTTTTGTTGCTTCCCGGGATGGATGGATCGCCGTCATTTTTTGACGCACTTAGTTCTAGGAAACCTGTTGCTATGAGCAGAAACTTGCAGCCTTCCATGTTTCAGGTTGGCGCGGCCTGCGTTGAGCTGAGCAGCGAGGACGACCAAAGCGGTAGCTGCAGGGCATTGCAGGGAGGGGAATGTAAAAACTATCAAGATCAACAACAACAACGAGACATTATTTACACGAAACCAACACGACAGAACTTACTGCAAACACGAGAAATAATGAACGCCGCTTAAATGCAAATCAGAAACAGTGTCAAAAAAATCCTGTCACGGACGTATGTCAATGAACCGTGTGTACAGCCTCGGACATAATGCCGTTTAGTTACAGCGCGTTCGTAGCAATTGTGGTGGAGGTGTGCGCGCATGCTGAATCTCTGTCGCAAAAAGCGTCGTCCTCCGGTGCTAATCGGAGGAGCGGCCTGCGCGCACGCCCTTCGATCTCGCGACGTGCCCGGGTCAAGCCAAACTCGCTCACGGGTCGTCCCTGGTGGCCCTGGGGGTGGGTAGGGGGGCAGCCCGAGTCGGGCTGTCGAGGTGGGCCCCGTCACTCTGGTCGCGAGAGGCCGCTGGGCCACCGTTCGCTCTGAACACAGGAGGTGACGTTGGAGGTGATTTATGTTTGTGTGTGTGTACGCCCTCCAACAACAACGGAGGGCGGAGGAGCGACGCTCACAACAACGAGCGGAGCGCCGGGTGGCTAAAGCACAGCAAGTTGGTACAGTAGGGGGCACAGGTGGTGCATCAGCCAGTCATCTCGGTCATCTCGGTCAGTCGACCCGTGGCACCTGCTGGGTCTGCCCCGTGACCTCCTGCCAGCGGGCGTTCGACACATCACGTGGCCTCAAGGTGCACTTGGCCTGGCACAAGCGTCGTGGTGACGTCACCGCCACTTAGTGGCGAATGGCGGTTGTTGTTGTACGTTGAACTTCATTCGCACCGTATGTAGTCCAACCTTGAAAAATAATTGGAGGTCAGTAGTTGGTGAGGATAAACAACAACAACAACAGCAACCAGCAGCATTCGCCATGATTCTCACTGAGAGGCGACTGCTTATCCCAGGTGGGCAGCGACTTTGCCAGAAATAACCCTCCCCACCCTCCCCCATCCCGGAGCGAGGCTTTCGAGGAAACGCTTTCGAGTAAAAAAATAAATTAATCTGAAGGCAAAATGAAATGTTACGTTACATTGAACGTCGATAGCTCGTGACGGCATTGTCTCGACGCATCGCGAACCCCGCTGACATTTAGTGGAGATGTCCACTCATCTCCCCCCGCTGAGGCTGTCGGACCTGGCATGTAATCACGGAGCCACTTTTCGCAAGAAGAATGAGAAGGAGAATGTGAAACGCAATGCTTCTGCTGTCTACAACATTTTTGATGGACACTTTTGGCGATGGGGTCCACCCCCCCAGCCCCCCCGCCTCTCCCCGCCCTCCTGCCCCGACACGCGGCGCGAATTGAGACGTCGGGAAATTGTAGCGGAGGCTGGGAAGCGACAATCGGTCCAGAGAATGCAGGCCGCTTGCGAGACGTCCCAGAACAACGAGAATAGTTACAAAGCAAGGACGCGTTGTGGGGGGGGGGAGACTGGG
The DNA here is from genome assembly GCF_965212315.1 of Lampetra planeri. NCBI lineage: Eukaryota > Metazoa > Chordata > Hyperoartia > Petromyzontiformes > Petromyzontidae > Lampetra > Lampetra planeri. The sequence continues at coordinate 962,115 of NC_136160.1, forward strand.
GGGAGAGAGGGGGAGACTGGGGGGGGGGGAGACTGGGCGGGGTGACTTAAGTAGGCACTTGAGTTCCGTGGTTCACGGAGACGTGGTAATTGAGAGGAGTCAAGTGCGCGTTTGCGTCCTCTGGAGGGGGACTGCCCTTTGCTACGGTCGACTGGAATTTTCACCGCTGACTTTGGGCCATCGTTGGATGCGAGTGCCACCCCGCACTCGTTCGAGGAGGGAGACCTTTGCCTTGTTCGTCTCGACCTTTGCCTTGTTCGTCTCGAAGCGCGAGACAGCAACAACGCGACGCGGCTCCATGCAGCGACGCTCTGTCACTGGCATGGCAGCTCTGGCGCGAGGCTTGAAGCGGAGCCCTTCCACCCACTCTCCTTCTTGCAGCCCGGCGCCAGGGCCCAACCCGGCGCAGTTGCACCGCCTGCGCACCCGGTAGCTCCGCAACTGGCTCTGTGCTATTTTGAAGACGACTCGGCCCGCTGGGAGCCGAGCGCGCTCCTTGCGACTTGGACCCAAACTGTTTACGGTCCAAGTTTCAGCGCCTCGGAGGAGCCAGACCGCCCCACGCGACCCGGGGCAAGGAGAATTCCACACCGCCCCAGGGAGCCATTTCTTGTTGTTGCTTTCGCAGTAAAAACGAAGCCACAGCTGAGATGGTGACGCGCGGCCGTCGTATTGATGTGGGTTTACGATGGCGCCGTCTCTGTTGGCTAGCCACAGTTCACGGTGCATGCCGTGTCAACCCACACGGTTTAACCCCCCCCCCCCCCGTATTCTTGTACAGGGAAATTGAGTTTTCAGGTCCATACGGCGTACAGCCGTTTCAATGCGGGCACAACTTTATTTGTCTATTTTATTGCGTTTCTCCCTTGTGATGGGACTTTGTAGGTTTAGATTTTAAGGGGCACGGGGTGACCAATAAGGTCCGGATTGTTCTGTAATAAGGTAGGGCGCTGATAAGGGGTTGACAGCAGGAATGACGGTTACCGTTTGACAGTAATCTGTGTTTCATTACGGATTTCTCAAGGCTGTGGAAGTAATGTACCCTGATTCCAAAGTCATGCCATACGCCTTTACGACAACTTGTACGGTTGAAGTGATTTCGTTCAAATAACCACGGCGAATTGGTGTATTTCACGTTCAGTGTGCTCTACCCCCATTGGCTGTTGCCGGTCCGCACGTGACGTGGCGATGCCTATTCAATTTCGATTTAAAGCTTTCGTGACTGCAGGGATTCATCTTCTTGGTTCTTTCGGTAAAGTCACGTAGAATGGAAACAATAAAAATAATAAAATAAAGCATAGTAAAATAATTCTCACGACGTTTCGGCTACAACGCAAGCAGCTGTCTTCAGGTGAAGACGGCTGTAGTCGAAACGTCGTGAGAATTATTTTACTATGCTTTATTTTATTATTTTTATTGTTTCCATTCTACGTGACTTTACCGAAAGAACCAAGAAGATGATGCCTATTCAGTTGGGAATCACGACTCGTCATTAAAGTCCTGGGCGACAGCGACGTGGTCGCCAACTGTAGCGGAGTAACGATGACGGATTACAGATAACCGGCCCCTCGGTAAATGTGACGAGAGTGACAGGTCCCTGCTCCGACACAACGCGAGTCGTTATTTCCTGTGATGACCTCAATGGCGCTTTGATTGACTGATGGGGAGGAGGAGGAAGGAGAGGCAGCGGCTTCCACTGCGATCTCCCCCGGCGAGTCTCGGCTGGATGGTGACAATTCTCACTCCGGGTGTGCTCGTGTCGCAGTGGCACGGAGGCGTCATCCCTCCAACGAAGCCACCTAAATAGACGCGGTTCCGGGCGGTGACACGGCACGGCAGCTCTTCGTCTGAACGTTATAACTCAGCAATGTTGGTTTTCACGATTATAATAATAATTTGCTTAAATTTGTATTACCTTTTTTACAATGTCCCATTGCAGAGACGTCTAAGTTAAAATAATAATGATTAATATTGTGATTATTATAATGATTACAGCATTATTATGAGAATAATAGAAAAACACAATTAATAGCGCGCGTATATTTCGCGAATCAGACGCATTGTTTGGTCGGGAACTCAGAGGCGCGGAGCCAGAGCTCACAGTCTTTCGTGCGCCTGAACTGGTCAGAGCCTGAAATGGTGAGAGCCTGGACTGGTCAGAGTCTGAATGGGTCACAGCCTGAACTGGTCAGAGCCTGAATGGGCGAGAGCCTGAACTGGTCAGAGTCTGAATGGGTCACAGCCTGAACTGGTCAGAGTCTGAATGGGTCACAGCCTGAACTGGTGAGAGTCTGAATGGGTCACAGCCTGAACTGGTGAGAGTCTGAATGGGTGAGAGCCTGAACTAGTCAGAGCCTGAATGGGCGAGAGCCTGAACTGGTCAGAGTCTGAATGGGTCACAGCCTGAACTGATCAGCGCCTGAATAGGTGAGAGCCTGAACTGGTGAGAGTCTGAACTGGTGAGAGCCTGGACGGGCGATCCTTGAGTTGCTGCTTGAATGCAGATGTGGCTTGTATGCTGCGATTGTGTGTGCGTGTGTGTGCGTGTGTAGTCTGGTAAAACAACCCCCTTCCTCCTCGTGGTGCCGGACGGGCAACGCTGTCGTGGGCAGTGTTATGGGGGGAGGGCCAATTCCGATTTGCCTTTCCCCTCATGGAGTTTGTGACCACCACAGTGGCGAAATGGGGGCTCTGGTCGGGTGTGAGGGGCTGGTAACTCCTCCACTTTCAATTAATGACCACTAAACCACGATGGAAAAATATATTTAATAAGTTTGTGCCAGATGCCCCGGGGGACAGGTGTATATGACGTCTCCTGGCCAAACCCCATTTGGCGGAGCCAGGAGACTGAATCTTTACCCTCGGGGCTCCTCCAGAAACAACAAAAAACCACCACGTGTGGCCACGTGGAATGATCTGGTAATTGCTGCTCACTCAGACGATTTGGAGGCGCTGCTGTTGAACATGAAGCTTACCACTAAGAGGTGGGGCCTTACCGTCAGCCAGAGGTGGGACAAAGTCATTGTTATGCAAGTCCAAGTCGAGTCGCAAGTCATCAAATTCATGACTCGAGTCTGACTCGAGTCCAAGTCACATGACTCGAGTCCACATCTCATAGGTGGGACAAAGTCATTGTTATGCAAGTCCAAGTCGAGTCGCAAGTCATCAAATTCATGACTCGAGTCTGACTCGAGTCCAAGTCACATGACTCGAGTCCACACCTCTGCCGTCAGCCTCACCAAAACTAAGCACCTGCCTGGATATTTTGTACCATCGGACACTCCACCCCCACAACTCCAAATTGGTGATGGGGTAGTTGTGAAGAGAGTATAGAGTTTCCCATACCTGGGCAGTGTGCTTTGACCGGTTCCGGTTTAACAGTAGAGGTCTCACTCCGTATCAGTCGAGTGGCATTATCTTTTCATCGGTTGCGTAATGCTGTTTGGAAGCTACCTGGTCTGTTGCTCCGCACGAAGCTTCATGTCTTCTCGGCCACAGTCATTCCCTCCCTTCTCTACGCTTGTGAAACGTGGACCCCCCTAATAGAACATCTTCGCCGGTTAGAAACATTTAGGCTGGCCTGCCAACGATCCATCCTAGGTTTAACCAGGCTGGATTGTGTGAGGAGTTCACAAATCCGTGAAAGATATGGACAAAGTCCCATCGGTGAGCTCCTCCGGCAGGCAAGGCTGCGTTGGCTGGGTCATGTAGCCCGCATGCCCAGCCACCGCATGCCTAAACAGCTTTTGTTCGGCCGGATCGAGGGGGCTAAACGGGCGCGGCACGGGCTAGAGAAGAGATGGAGTGATGTGGTACAGGAGGATGTGGAGCTGAGTGGACTTGCCGACGACTGGTACCAGCGGTGTCAAGATCGGCCTATGTGGAGGAGGCTCGTGAAGGACGCTACTGGGCAGTCGGAGGCAGTCGCCCTTCAACAACAACGGAGGGGGGAGGAGCGACGCTCATAACAACGAGCGGAGCGCCGGGTGGCTAAAGCACAGCAAGTTGGCACAGTAGGGGGCACAGGTAGTGCCCTCAGCCAGTCATCTCGGTCGACCTGTGGCATCTGGGTCTGCCCCGTGACCT
>NC_136160.1:968700-1272948 GCF_965212315.1 Lampetra planeri
ACGCACGCACGCACGCACACACGCACGCACGCACGCACGCACGCACACACGCACGCACGCACACACGCACGCACGCACGCAGCCTTTAGAAGGGGCTCTCTCGAAGCTCCGAGTAGCGGAGGCTATTGCACCAACCTGTGCCGCGAATCCGCAATTGCAGGGCTGCACCTTTACATTTTTTTTTACCTCGGGAAGACGCGGCGCTTCGCAGCAGCAGCAGCAGCAGCAGGAGCAGATGGGGAGGTGGAATCCCCGCGGCGCGTCGGCACGGGAGCTTCCGAGCGGCTTCCTGGCTGTGTTTTGTAGTTAAGCCACAGATGTTACACGTTGAGTGGTAAATGGTGATGGGGGAAAAAACGTCTTTATTTTGTCGGGTGCAGAGAGAGACGGCAGGGAGGGTGTTCATGCCAACGGTGTGCACGCCTGTTTTGTTGTGTGATTCCATTAGCTGACAGTCGATTTATTTTTATTTTTGAATATAAATTAAGTTACATGCTTTAATGAATGTTGTTAAATAATATTTTAAAAGTAATGGTTATCTTCGGCCCTTTGTCAAGCCAATGCTGGATGAAGGCATCCACCGCGTTGTGGGGGGTGTTTGACCATACTTCACCACATTGGTCAGCATGGATTATTGAAGGGCTGAGGAGGGGAGAGGGGCGGCCAGGGTGACCAGGCCAATTATAATAGTTGAGCTATCACTCGCCACTGATGTTAGTCGTGGCTGGGAATCGATATCAGGGAAGGGTTGATAGCGTACGTGCCCAACCCACTGAATCAACCGCTCCTACACCACCAAAGCGGAGCTGGGCTCTCCGATTATTGTAAGTAGTCGATTACCGATAATCAGTTTTATTACTTGACGAATCGATAAACAATAGTTGGGGATGTGGGGGGGCGGGGGGCAAGGGCTCACCTATGTTCCCGCACGTGCCGCTGGACTGGAGGTGATCGTCTTGGCTTGGTGGGGTGTTGTCCTGCCTTTGGCAGAAGACATGTCAGGGCAGCTGCCGGGCATACGAGGGCCCAGGAATCGACCACGGAGTGGAATGTCTCGTCGAACGAGTCGCCATAGTCTACTCGTGGTCCAAGACCCTCGTCATAAAAGTGTTTGCGAGGTGACCTTTGACCTTTGACCCGTGGTGCGCCACGGCCAAGGGAAGGAGCCGGTTGTGACTAACGGCAGCAGACAAACGGGGGGCGGGGGGTAAGGAAGGGGGGGGGGGGTGCTGGTGGGGACGCGATCCAGCAGTGGATATACAAAGCGCCGTCCATGTGTTTGCATGACCAGTACATGATGTGGTGTTGCGCGCTTGTTTAGTCCTGTACCCAACAGCTTCGTACAGTCACCGCTGGTTGTAGCGGCCGCCTTGGGAGTATCTCAGCATCGCTCCTTTGTTTTCTATCGTCCCAATAGGAGGACATCGCCTTGAAATGTGGGCACCTTTAGTGGACTGGCATTGCCACCAATTACTTTTTCAGCGACTCTCTGCTTTTTCTCAAGGTATCATTTCACGGATCTATTCCATCTGCACAGTCTTTGACAGCGTGTGAAATACTCACAGCAATTTAGTGGCAGTATTGCTAGTTTTGTTCCCAGTAAAGTATTTCAAAATCTGTGACAAAAACCGAACAAAGAAATATCTTTTTCACACACACACACATATATATTTAGAAAGGCTATGCCATTTCCGTTTTTTTACAACCATCCCAAAGCTCCTCACCCATTAACTGCCTTGGCCATCCCAGAAAAAAATTAACAATAAAATCTTCGCACATTGGCTTCCGAATGCCTTACAGCCTCAATTAAAATGATTAATGCCCTCTGTTTCCCTCTCGCTCTCCCTCCTCCTCTCTCTCTCCCATTCTCACGTTTGCCCAAGCCTGTTATAGAGCTGCCCCATCCATCAGCCAGATTAAAATTCCTCCTCTAGTGCCCGCAGGCTTGTGGGGGCAGAGAGAGAGAGAACGAGAGAGAGAGAGAGAGTCAGGAGATGTGCAATTCATACGAGCAAAAGAAATGTTCATTAAATTGAGAGCCGAGTGTGCGATGCTTTTCCTTGCCACCTGTCCCGATGGGCCGTGTTTGCTGGTACCACTGTCATGCACGTGTCTGTGTCTGTCTGTCGTAATGTAGACGCTCGCTAACAGCACTTGCCCCAACAGCATGCCAAGGCTATACAGGGGATCTGTGTCTGTGTGTCTGCGCGGGGAGCAGCAGTGCAGGGGTTAGCGCGCTGCGCTACGAACCCGGGTTAAATCTTCGCTCACGGTCAACAGTAGTGACGATTATCTGAACCGGTCCTGGGCTTCCCCTGGGTCGACTCAGCCTCAAACGAGTGCATGGTGCGGTGTGTAAACATCGCCACTGTGGAGACAAAGGCGGCCGGGCGTGGTGCTGTCCACCCACCTCCTCGTGTGCCGTGCCGGCCTTCACAGGTGTTCTCTAACAACACCTGTCCTAACAGTCTGTTCAAGGCTATACGGGGGATCTTTGTTTTTGTGTGTTTGTGTGTTTGTTTGTGTGTGGGCCAATGGTGGCTTCGTGGTTCAGCTTGGTCTAAGATAGGCCCAGCTTCAGCACTCTTCGGATGGGGGGGGGGGGTCAGGGTGGGGGGGCATTTGGTGGTGCAGGGCCCAGCACCCCCCCCCCCCCCCTCCAAGCGATTGCTGCAGCTGGTGTGGCGGTGCGTGCGACGTGAGCGGTGGGGAGACGGTGGGGAGACGAAGTCGGCGTTCGTTGTGCGCGGCAGCCCCCCCCCCCGCCCGCTGCGTGACGCCTGGTGGGTTGAGGGGGGGGGGCTGGGGGCTCGCTCACCGCGCTGTCCCCAGCTCTAATGGGGGGGGGGGGGCGGGGGGAGTGTCAACGCTTACACCCGTGACGTACTCTAAAGAGGAGAAGGCAAACACCCCCCCCACCCCCCCAATAAAAAAACACGTCTCTTCGCTGTAACACAAAAATGAAACTACGTTTAAACATAACAAAGCAATGTATACATTTTGTGGTGGAAAAATTTCCTCTTGGCTTAAAATTGTGTTCAATTCCACAAAGTCGTTTTAAAGATACATTTATTTTTAATTGAAAAATCCAGCTTGTAGTATTTATATATATATATTTCACTGCGTCGTAAATAGACTTACATTTTCTCCATTTAGCCCGCATGGACTGACTGTCCATTCGGTTTACACCCACTCAGAGAGCGGCTATGCACACTGACGGGCGTGGGGAGAACGATGCTATGCATGCCCCGCCAACTTTTGTCTGCCACATTTGATAAATTACTCGCAGATTACTTAACCGGGAAGCCACGTAGCCACATCCGCGTCCTCGTGGCTGACGAGCTCCCCGCTCGCTGTCCGGTGCCACGTTCAGCGAACGTTGTGCCGCACACCGACAGCTGACACTGGTGGCATAACCCCTTAGATGAGGATGATGATGATGATGATTTTGTTCAGGACCACAATGCATCAAGTACTCGCTTAGCGGAGGCCCTTCCGCCGGCAGTCGCGTGAGCGAGACATTGCGGGGCCTGTGCCTTTGCCCCTTTTTAATTTGAGGCGCGAACGGTAATTTAGAGTGTGACATTCTCGCGAGATAATTTGGTATTTTAAGTTGGGAAATGTCGGACAATTGATATTTAGGAAGTTTTCTTCTGAAATTAATCCAATTTTGGTGAGCATTACCATACTCCCGTTAAAGGGTCTCGATGTGTAATATAACCTCTGAGGATGGAAAATAATAATACGTGTACTCGTGAATTCTTTACTGTTTTCAGCGCACATTTTTCGTGCGAAGTATTTATTATTTTATTTAACGTATAAATGCTCAGCACCGGCTGACACGTGGAGCAACATCGCGGACATGAAGGAAGCCAATTCATCACACAGATGCTGGGAAACTGCCTTCCCGTAGGCATCGAGGTCCCGTATACCCTGGCTCGCTAGGCAGTAATGGCACGTGTGGAGTCATCCCCATCTTTTTCCATCTGTACGGGGATAGAGTGTTGCCCCCTCCCGCTTGTATAACGATAATAACAATAAACACTCAACGTGAATTGCCTGAAAACATACATTAATAAAAACCCAATGAAGCAGAGCTATTCGTGCTTTCAGTAAGGTTATCCTGGATACATAATTAATTATAATATTATATATCCAATATATGCTTGTTCTCGAAACCATGATATTCTCTTTCCTATCTCACTATAATGTGACTCATACATCTCTCTCTCTCTCGATTGCTTCTTTGCACAGGATCCAGTGTCTGTCTTTTGTGAGCGCCCACGTTTCGGATCTGCATGCCACAGTGGGGGTAATATTGAACGAATTAAAACAAATGTTAACTGGCCAAAATTGCTACGTTGTTTTTAATGAACGCATTCTCAACACCCCCCCCCCCCCCCCACACTATTGCCTACATCTTGTTCGCCTCTTACATTTCATTATTTTAAATCCCCGGTCCACCTTTTTAATAATCGCCATGGGGCCATTGTCTCGACTTTGCAGCAACAACAAAACCAGCAGCGGCCCAGAGCCTCCTCGGAGCTGAGCGGTTATCCTGCAATCACGGCACTCTCACACGCGGTGCCGACAGTTTGGCAGAGGCGAGCCCAGTGCGGCTTTGGGGAGGGCACGGGTAGCTAGGAAGGACGATGCCCCACCACCTGACCCCTCCACCGTGGGCCGAGAATAACGGCGGCGGAGGGGGCAGCTGTAGAGACATTCACCGTGGCCGTGTTCCGCGAGAGGGAAACACGCGTGGCAGCGGCGAGCGCGGTTTTGGTGGCGTCCCGACCACCGAGAGAGACGGAGCGATGGACTGGGAACCCTGCCGGGCCCTTTCGTTTGTGTCGCTCACGGACCGCGAGGGAGGCCTTCACCCCAGCCGTGGATGGATCAGATGAAGGGAAACTCTGAGCCGATGAATCAAGCGACTAATACGGGGCATGCATCGTGCTCTTAACCACATGACAGGAGGGAAAACAGAAACGGCTAATTACTCAACTTAAAATGGGATTTTATAGCTCCTAAACGTTCTCACAACAGCCGGCTGGCACGAGACATAAACTTCCACGTTTATTTCTGTGCCCATTATGCGTGAGTTGCTACCGTAATTCCGTTACCACGGAATTGCCTGCGTTCATCGCACGCGCAGTGCCACTGAAATGTGCCGCCAGTGACGACACATTTATAATCATAACAATGTTCAACCCTTTGTCGATCCACTGCTGGATGAAAAACTTCCCACACCTGTCAATCACGTTGGTGGCGGTCAGGTGACCATACTTCACCACGGTTGATCAGTGTGGGTTGGTACAGTGGTGACAATATTTTTCATACTCTGACCATATTTCACCATACTTTGCCCATACCCTGACCATACTTCACCACGCTGTTCAGTGCGAGTTGGTGCAGTGGCGGTAGAGGCAGGAGGCGCCCGTGACTGGTATCGACATAACTCGCCACTGATGTTAGCCGTGGCCGGGAAGATGTTCCCCATCACGCTGTGGGACAACCACGGAAACTCGCACACACGGGACACGAGGATGGATGAAGTGGCGGTGGTGGCGGCTGGCGCTTGTGAATGATCTGCCTGGTACGCGGTGAAGATCTCAAAGCACAGGGCGAAGATGTTATGCACTGTACGTTGAACTTCTTTCGCACCGTACGTAGCCAACCGCGATTATCGGGATGTGCGGGCGAAGGACAACTAAACACATTTTTTTTTAATAAATGAGTTTTCCCTCGAGATGATTTAAGAGAAAGCGCTCGATCTGCTCAACAGGGGCGGTGACGTGGGCTCGCGGTGCGGTCACCGTCCGCTTCGCGACCCGATAGACGTTAAAGATGCCGTGAAGAGTCTGCATGTCTCCAGAGCCCTCGCTTCGTCTCATAGACCCGCGACGGCAGATGCGATTAGCGAGCACCTATTAAGGGCTTTGTGTGGCCCGTACAAGTGAGGGCCACTTTTGGTTCCCCAAAATTGATACACACCCGCACCAGTTACTCATTTGAGGCTGAGTCGACTTAGGGGAGAAGGCCCTGGACCGGTTCAGTTAATCGTCACTGGTATTGTTGGCCGTGAGCGGGAATCGAACTCGGGTCGCCGGGTTCATAGCGCAGCGCAGCACTAACCTCTACGCCACAGCTCTCCACAAAGACAAAGATCCCCCGCACAGGCATCACAGACTGTCGGGGCAAGTGCTGTTCGCGAGCACCTTACCCCCCCACCACCACCACCACCCACACTCACGCGAGGGTGCTGGCCCCCCACGCTCCAGCAAAGCGAGACCGGCAGGGAGCGGCCCCCGCCTGAGATGCCCTGGCAGGCCCCGCGTGTCGTTCGTCAGCCACCGCTAATAGCTGTCGCCCGCCACCATTCTGCTTCGCGGCCGCCCTCTCGTGTACGCCGATGTCGGGGGGTGGGGGGATGTGGTGGGCGGGGGGGGGGCAGAGCCCCCCTCGCCACAGGCACCCCCCCCCCACCGGGGGAGCTGCCTTGCCTCGCGGCCACGCGCGATTCTAAACAGCAGTCGGTCGCGTCTCTCCATTCGTCTTCTTGGGAGACAAACACACACACATATATAGATACACAAACACACACATATACACAACAACCACCATTCACCACTAAGTGGCGGTGACGTCACCACGATGCTTGCGCCAGGCTATGTGCACCTTGAAGCCACGTGAAGTGTCGAGCGCCCGCTGGCAGGAGGTCACGGGGCAGACCCAGCAGGTGCCACGGGTCGACTGACTGAGATGGCTGGCTGATGCACCACCTGTGCCCCCTACTGTGACAACTTGCTGTGCTTTATCTACCCGGCGCTCGTTGTTGTGAGCGTCGCTCCTTCGCCCTCCGTTGTTATTGGAGGGCGACTGCCTCCAACTGCCCAGTAGCAGCGTCCTTCACGAGCCTCCTCCACAGAGGCCGATCTTGACACCGCTGGTAGCCAGCACCACGCCCGACCGCCTTTGTCTCCCCAGTGGCCATGTTTACACACCGCACCAGGTACTCATTTGAGGCTGAGTCGACCTAGGGGATGCCCAGGACCGGTTCAAATAATCGTCACTGGTGTTGGCCGCGAACGGGAATCGAACCCGGGTCGCCGGGTTCAAAGCACAGCGCGCTAACCGCTACACTACCGCTCACCATACAAATATTCACCATATATACAAACCATATATACACCATGTATAGAATACTCCCGCTCGGTTTTGAAACTCGTTATTTAAAGTTACCCCTTAAACATAATTCTCTTTTTTTGCCGTGAGCACAAGAATTGCAAGAATGTGGGCGCGTTGTGATTGCGTTAGGCCGGTGTGAAATTACAGCTGATGATTAAGGATGGTGGATCCATGTACTATGAAGAAGGGCCACTGCCCAAAACGTCACCTGTTCTATATTTATTTTATTTCAAGACCACAGTGTTCTTGACTAATGTGTTGAGTTTTCGTGATTAGGGTGGGAGGCATAAGAGACTTAGTGCAAGTGCCAATGTCAATGCATTTGAAGGTACAGGGGTAAAGGCACAGCACTGCAATGTCTCGCTCAGGCCACTGCTGGCAGAAAGGCCTCCGCTAGAGGGAGCTCCAGAGAGCCCCTCTAGAGCGTAGCTTGGCCTACTCTTCCACGCCGGTCGGATGTCTGCGGCTCCCGTGTACCCGCTGGCACCGCTCGGCGGACAGCGGCGGCGAGGATTTTAATAAAAACGCGCGGCTTCGTTTCCACCGTCGACGTGTCGAGCGTTGCCAAACCTGTCCCACCACGACATCAGTCCCCTCTCAGTCACTAAAACAATGGCAAACCCCGCCATGCGGTGGTGTGCTGATGGCAACGAGTCAATCCGCGATGCCGTCATCGTTGTTTATTTAGAACGATGACGGCGCGTGAGTAGTAACAAGAGAATGAAGCCGGCCATTGCATCATGGCAGCTGCGTAAATGAAATGAATACAACTCTAACAACAACAACTTACACACCATAGACGTGAATCTACCGCTGGATGAAGGCCTACCCACCAGCATGGCACGCCGGTGTGTGAGTGCGGCGAGCCCAGCGGTGGTCCACTTCATCACTCGCCACTGCTCGACCGCGTTTCGCACCAAACGGATTGACGAATAATTGTATTCAACTAAGCAAAGGGCTTATTGGTGTACACTCCGATGTTTTTTTCAACGGAGACCTGGGCGAAAATAGGTGAATGTGATCAAGAAGTAGACAGGCAAAGAACTTCCTCTAAATATCGACCGTGGAATGAACAAGTTATTTTTCACACAAATAGCAACACATTAGTCGTATACGTTTGCATTTGATATGTCATCTGTTGTTCATTTTTTGGCTGCAATTGTTATTATTCTGATTGCGTCACTTCATTTGTTCAGTTCAAGATTCGCAGTCTTGCTCATCAATCCCCCGGCTTCACGAAGTCTTCAGCGCGAACACCCACCCATAACACTACCAACGTCATCCTCGGCATCTGCGAAAATAAATTGGTCATGAAAAAGCGACTTTTACCCTTGATGCAATTGCTATTCCAAAGATGAATTCTTACAAGTAAATGGATTGCTTCGAGCGAATATTAGTTCATACAGCCGATGTTCAATATCGCATCTCAAGTATCAGAGCTGCCGTGACTCCGTGTGAACTCCACTCTGCTGTAAATGATCACGGATAGCGGGTGACAGTCTGGGGGGGGGGGGGGGCAGCGGGGTGAGGGGGGGGGGCTCAGGGGGGGGGGGCGGTTGGGGGGGGCCTCTAAGAAGATATTAATTTCGGGTGCGCTACGTGACCACAAACATCGCCCGACGGACAGGCCGCGTCACCGTATCGCAATTGTATGAAATAATGAACGTGAAAGGCGCACTGCCATTGCTGTGATGTTAATAGACTTGCAGGGCGAGAGTGACGGGCTCTGGTATCGCTGCGGGGATCTGGGTTCGAGCTGATGTGTGGTGCGGCTCAACATGTTTAATGCATCTGGCACCCCCCCCCCCTTTGAGCCATTTGGGGCTCCAAGGCTTTGCTTGGTTTGATTCTGCCCAGCAGCAGCAGCACCAGGGATAGGCGGGTGGAACACCGTTTTTTTCCGTTTTTTTCCGTTCTTTTCCGAGTTGCGGTCATTCCGCTAAGCTGGGATACGCGGCCCACAGAGTGATGACGGAAAATTAAACGACTAAAATTCTTTCCGTTAAGTCTAAGACATTCACTTTGACATGTTACGTTACATTTTATTTGGCTACCAAACACTCCGACGCATGTTTTTTCACATATGTGCACGTGAATATGTATCGGCTAAAGCTTTACAATATATAGTGAGTCGTAACGCTGGTATTCTTAGGTTTTTTCGGTAAAGTCACGTAGGTAAAACATCAAAATTAATGAAAATAAAATAAAATAAAAACAAAAATCACGGGACGTAACGCTGGTTTTTAGGTAAGCAGATTTGCTAATTGTGGAGCCCTGATTTCAAATCCTGCCTATGCTTAAATCATCATCAACACCGTTATCATCACCATCATCACCATCGTCATTATCATCATCACCATCGTCATTATCATCACCATCGTCATCGTCATCATCACCATCGTCATCGTCATCACCGTCGTCATCATCATCACCATCGAATGGTCATCACGTGGTCAGGCCGCGCCCTTGAGTGGGAAGACAACAGCGATTGTCCACAGCGAAGAGTGACCCCGACCGCAGTAGTAATGCGGAATTTGCGTTGCTAGTTCAGGACCGCGGGCGTTGAGATGAGCCTGACTCAAGGTGTATTTGGTCTTGTTAAGCCCACCCGTGACTCGTGCACAGATAACGAAACGGCCAACAACGACGCAAGGTGTCGTCCAGAGGAGTTGGTCATTTCCCAGAGTGCCTTGTGATTAAACCTTGCAGCCTATCACCACGTGTTTCTTTCAACGATTTTCGTATTACCAGTCGAGGCCTTTGTGTGGTGCCGTTGTGTGCCGGTCATGCCTTGAGAAATCCTCGCCAGCACCACGACTCTCATCGCGAGAAAAACAAAACAAAGGAATGAAATCAACAAATCTTCTGACGCGGATTGCCTCATTTCTTAGGGATTTAGAATTCGCACGCACGTCCGCACTCGAGCGTGATGTGTTCTCAACACCCAGTCGGGCAGCAGCGGTCGTTGTGCCTCTGCGTTAAAGCCACGCACGGCTCGCCAGTGGCAGCTCGTAGGCATAATATAGACTGAAAATAACCGCGCATCTTTTGTATCACATAAGGGGAATCGTATTACAATTTCTAAGAAATACTTTTCGCGCCCATACATTTATTGGGTCACAGCACCCACATTCATTTCTAAGGGCCGATGTATAAATTTCAATTATTTCGAAAGCTTATTTCGTATTGCTCTGAAAAGTGTCACGTTGATTTAAATCTTATTAACATTTTTTTTCTCTCTTATGTTCACGCGGACTCGGGCACTCAATCAATTGCTCGGCAGGGTTGAAGTTCATCGGCGAGGTCTCCGTGTGACTTTCAATAAGATCGCCTCCTTAGCCTGACGGGCTGTCGGAAAAGTTGGGCTGGCCGACGCTTATTAAGAACGCTGGCTGGCACGACACGCGTGTGCGGAGCGGGTGACGTATAGGCCGGCACCAGAGCCGTTCCTGTGGTGTACGGCGGATCGGGGGGACCGCCCCGGGCCCCGCGCTTTGGGGGGTGGCGCTTCGACGTCACGGTGAAAGATATGATACGGATATAATCCAGATAGAATCCAGATATAATATAAATGTGACACTTCCGGGTTCGTTTGAAAGAGTGGGGGGGGGGGGGGGGGGCCTGGCCCGCACAGTGCACGCGAACGTTGTCCAAACGTCCCCCCCCCCTCCCCCGTGATGCCCATGTTCTATAATCTAGGTTTTGTTGTTGTTGGGTTAGATCGCGTGAATATTAACGTGTCGTTAAACCCTCCACCACCCGACACAGCGAACTAGTAAGGTTTGTCACGTAAACAGAACGTGGCCAATTCGTCCCTAGTACAGCACTAGTGTGTAGTGTATAGTGTAGTGTACAGTGTAGTGTATAGTGTAGTATACTAGTACAGCACTAGTGTGAAGTGTAGTGTATAATGTAGTATACTAGTACAGCACTAGTGTGTAGTGTATAATATAGTGTATAGTGTAGTATACTAGTACAGCACTAGTGTGTAGTGTATAGTGTAGTGTATAGTAGTGTATAGTGTAGTATACAAGTACAGCACTAGTGTGTAGTGTATAGTGTAGTGTATAGTGTAGTATACTAGTACAGCACTAGTGTGTAGTGTATAGTAGTGTATAGTCTAGTATACTAGTACAGCACTAACCGGTGTGTTGGAGAGCCAAGCCACAACATTTACAATCTGAGTACGACGTTTCGCCAGTAATTACAACTAGCTTCATCAGGCGACAGCCAGATTTGTGGAGAAGTCCACCTGTTTCGTTCCTTATATAGAGCCGCAGATGTGGTGACGTAATTTGTGTGACAGGTGGGGGAGGGGGGGTTAATGAATGCATACAAATGACAATGGACATGTGGTAATCGACGCGCATTATGCATGCACATTGCTCATGTACATCCTGTCGTTTGCGTGCAATAAAAATCGCGTTACCTGTTATTGTGTGCGTCCACGTAATCCGCATTGACGTATGGTGACCTGATCATTGTTTTTTTACCCTTTAATCTGGCAACAAAACTGACACCTTTTTTTACAAGGAGTCATGTTTGCATTGACCACAATACCTGCGGTCGGAATGCAAACGAAAAACACGACTCTGATAATGTATGCACTGTCCTTGAAGTTGATTGGTCCACACCCGAGACAGCTTTTTCTTAGAGCTAGGTGATGACGAGGTGATGACGAGGTGATGACACTAGGTGATGACGAGGTGATGACGAGGTGTTGACACGAGGTGATGACGAGGTGTTGATGAGGTGATGACGAGGTGTTGATGAGGTGATGACGAGGTGATGACGAGGTGTTGACGAGGTGATGACACGAGGTGATGACGAGGTGATGACGAGGTGTTGACGAGGTCATGACGAGGTGATGACGAGGTGATGACGAGGTGATGACGAGGTGTTGATGAGGTGATGACGAGGTGATGACACGAGGTGATGACGAGGTGTTGATGAGGTGATGACGAGGTGATGACGATGTGATGACGAGGTGATGACGAGCTGATGACGAGGTGATGACGAGGTGATGACGAGGTGTCGGCTAGAGGTGATGACGAGGTGATGACACGAGGTGTCGTCTCTATCGGGCCGAAGCGGAGGTCGCGTGAGGCGCGTGCTGGTCTCTTGGCGTGCTGATCGTCTCGGTTGCTCTGCGCGGGGGCTGAGTCCGTGCACGCCGCCGTCTGGGGACGTTGTCTGGAACGGGGAGGCTGAGCACCTCGAGTCGGCGAGTGAACTTCGGCATCGCACCGTAAAACAAAACAATTGATATCACGGCAACCCGAGTTGCTGCCTAATAGCCGCAATAAAAAATATAAACAATGAACTTTATTCTCTAGAGGAAGTTTTTTTTGTCCAGGAATGATGTTTCATGGCAGTATTCCCAGACAGCTGTTTTTTTTTGGAAGTATACTTTTTTTCAGACACTTGACATTTTACTAGTTTTGATAATAATGAGAAGTTTTCCATTTTTTTCGACGTTCTATTTGCAGATGAGGTCACGGCAATTTATTTCATATGAAGCAGAGTTCACGCTACACTCATTGACGGTGCAATAGTGGACGAGTGTTTGTAGTTAGGCAAGGCTTGTGCCTGGTCACGTGTGCATGTCACACTTCCAGAACACATCTCATCGAACAATCAAGACAACGTAGTTACCAACACACACTCGACATACGCAATGACATTTTTCGCATGAACTCTGTACTTTTTCACATTTATTTCAACACGATCTTTCATTTGGGATCGTGCATAAATAAAAATGTAAACAAATCTAAAAGCTACTTTATTTCATGTTAACAGAGTATGGGGTGGCATCGGGGTGCAATCGGCTACCGTGCAACTCCTCGGTTGTCACATTACTCTCCAGGGCAGAGGTGAGGGGGCTTCATCCAGAAGTGGATTGACCATGGCTGATAATGATGATGATGATGAGGATAATGATGATAATGATGATAATGATGATGATGAGGATAATGATGATAATGATGATAATGATGATGATGAGGATAATGATGATAATGATGGGAATGACGAAGAGCTGTAACACGCCGCCGCAAATCCAGATCGGACGTCAACTCAACCCATCATGCCTCCTGGGGGGTCATTAAAATAAAGACCGATTTTTTGTGGGAAGTCATCAGTGGCTGTCATTTTGGGGAGACTGACCCCGTGCCATAGGGAATGTGGAGTTTCTGTGCTCGCGATACCGGGGGGTGTGAGCGAGCAATTGCAGGGTTGCGCCTTTACCGCCTTCGGCACCCGACGAGCAAAAACGCAATTAAAGTTCCAGCCAGGGGCCGCCTATAATTCGTGTCGAGAGTGGAAATATCCTGGAGGAGCGCTACTCCAGCGCTCCCCACGACGCATCAATCAGGCGGAGGGCACGAGGGGGGGCGGGGGGGAATGTGGGTGGTTGTGTGAGCGCGCGATACAAATCAAGGAACGTAAACCACACAGCCGGGCACTCGGATTCCGCTCCTGTTCCACACGCGGCCGCGCTGGAGATTTGACATCAATCGCTTAGCAGCCGAGCGAGGACCGTGAGTGGTGTCCCCTCCCTCCCCTCCCCTCCCCCCGCCGTCTTTGTCTGCGTTGTCGCGCCCTGACACCGCGAACAATCGCGGAGGCCGCGTGACAAATGTCGCGCATCTTCTTGGTTCTTTCGGTAAAGTCATCACGTAGAAGGGAAGTAATAAAATAATAAAAATAATTCTCACGACGTTTCGGCCACAACGCAAGCAGCCGTCTCCTCAGGTGAAGACCAGGTCTGTCGGGGAGACAGCGTCTGAATGAGAGTTATTTTATTATGTTTTATTTTTATTATTTTATTACTTCCCTTCTACGTGACTTTACCGAAAGAACCAAGAAGATGAATCCCTGCAGTCACGAAAGAAGCTTTAAATCGAAATTTAAATGTCGCGCAGTCACGAGGAGCAAAGGGCCCCGCGAGCGCGAGCCGCCAGTGTCGATCCTCTTGGATTGGAGGCGCCGGTTGAAGACTCACGCCCCTCGGACGGGAACATTTTTGTTGACGTCTTTGTTTCGTTCGTTCCCTTTCGTTTCCGAGTTGGGAGTTCTCAAAAAAACAAAAAAACAAAAAAACTCGCACGCGCGCTCAGTGACGCAATCGCTGACGAGTCGTCGTCAGGTTCAACGTCAGTCACGCGGTCGACTGAGCATCGGTTGAAGAGGGAGCTTCATAGCTCATCGGATTCCTCCGGTTTCAATACTGATTCTGATTCTGGTCGATCCGGTGCCGGATGAAGGCCTCCCTCAAACCGCCGCCACCACCTCTCACGACCACCATCAACCATTGTCAATCCATTGCTGGATTAACTGTTACAATCACCCCCCCCCCGAACTTTCAAGAAACTCACCAAAACAGCGGCCCACTGCACCAGCCGACAGACACGCGGAGCCAGTCCACTTGCCAGCAGGCACCCGACGAACCAAACAGGGTGGCAGAGCATCGCGCGCTGTTCGCGCTAATTACCACGATGATTGACACCACGTGTGTCCACGGGGAGCAGCAGGGCTGGGGGAAGGATGTTGCTTCAGCCGCAACTTTCGACTCTCACAGCCCGTGAAAGCTGCGGGGAAAACTCGCCACGGATATCACTCGCGAGGCTTGCCTCCAACTTTTATTCGGCGCGTGGAGGAGACACGGCCAAGCCGTCCGCTGTGGAAGTTCCGTTCCGTGCGAGACAAAGCACTGGGCATAGGACGGGAAGCCGCAGCAGTCATTCTGTTCGCTTTAAATTGTGTTCCTGCCAGAGTCTCCTAATGAATCGTATTTCCTTGGGCCACGCTCTCGATATCGACATCGTAAATTTCTCGCCCCCCCCCTCCCCCGTGCGAGCCACTCGGCTCTTGAGTGCTGCCTCGGTGTGACCGCCCACGTCCAAAATAAAACAGCGGCAGCGGCAGCAGCAGCAGAGCTAAAAGCAGCAGTAGCTGCAGCGCTAACAGCAGCAGCAGCAGCCGTAACAGCAGCAGCAGTACAAACAGTAGCAGCAGCGGTAACAGCAGCAGCAGCGGTAACAGCAGCAGTAACAGCAGCAACGCTAACAGCAGCAGCAGCAGCAGCAGAGCTAAAAGCAGCAGCGGTAACAGCAGCAACAGCGGTACTAACAGCAGCAGCGGTAACAGCAGCAGTAGTAACAGCATCAGTACTAACGTCAGCAGCAGGGCTAACAGCATCAGCGCACGATCGCCCGGCCCTCTGGTTTATCGGGCTACGGCTGTCCACTAGCAGTCTAAATGTACACGTTCGACAGCACTGACTTGTGCACGAATGTAATAATACAAAAAATGATGATTATTATCCAATGACCTACCTGAATTGGGTTGTTATTTGAAGATGTTTTCACCCAATGTATGATGTTTTGTTGTTATTGCTGTTACACGCGTGGGAGGAAAACAGCACCCAGAGAAAACGAACGCGTGCGAGGGGGGAACACTCGATCCCCATACAGGCGGAACAGGCAGAGTCCACTAAGCGATTAGATCGTCTTCAACCGATCTTTGAAGCAGAGCTGGGAAATGAAATTATTGTTGTAATAGATTACTCTCCAGACTACCTCGTTTGATTAACTCCACCAATCGGGTGACACGAGAAATAGAGTTGCAAGTAAAAAAATGTCTCACCTCCCTTCCCACGTGTGCCGCTGAACAGGAGGTGATGCAGGCTGTTCCCTACCCCCCATCCCAGCGGGACAATGAGCAATCGAGCACAACGAAAGTGGTCGATAATTAGAATTTGTTGTCGATTCATTTGCGTGAGTCGATCAGTCGTCCCAGGGTCTGCCGTACGAACGACACTCTTGGAGCCGCGACACGCGCCAACATTTTTTTTCGCCAGATGTCTTTGCAACTGTACAGTGGACATCCACTGTCCAAGGTACGCTATCATTACAGCGCCCCCACTGCATGACTTTGAACTCACCAGACAATGCATGACTATTATTATATGAAAATATTTAATTGGTAAATATGTATACAGTATTAATGATCAGAACATCAAGGGAACATCAACAGGCCGATGCGAAGAACTCTTTAATAAATGGGAAATTAAAGACAAGCCACAGTAGTGCGACTGTGACCACCCAACCCAAACTCTAGACCCGCATAGTCACCGCATGGAGACGCATAGAGATACACACCCAGAGAGATCCAGAGATGCGACCTCGTCGAGATACGTACAGATGTATTAGAGACAAGCCACAGTTGGGCGACTGTGGTCACGCAACCCAAACTGTGGACCCTGTAGCGAACCCACTGTGGTGGTCTGCGCTCCTTCAACGGAGGAGGAGGAGGCAGAGCGACACGAACTCTCTCTCTCTGCTGAAGCCCTCTCGTTGTGGCAACCAGCAGACCTCGCCACTGGCATTTAGCTCCTAAAAGTATTTCCATAATGCGTAAAAACAGAATAAATATGTGTATACATGACTACCATTGGATCAGTGCATTCTTTTAATTACAAAAAGAATATTCCATGAAGATGTAATACAGTTGATTAGTGAAGCTGAAGTGGATTGTGATTGATATGAATGCACGACATTGATAAATATATAATTTCGTTTAAGAAAACAAACAGTTTATAATAGCGGTGGATTTACGAAAACACATATTGTAGCTGCTAATTAAGTTTCCCCGACCGAGAAGTGTATTTAATTCCCTATCGGCATTAGGGTTCTGCCGTGCTCACTTGATATCTGTAATTGAATTGTTATCAGTAATTTGCCTCCGCAAATCGGTGAATCTTTCTCTTGATAGCAGCGCATTGCTGGAGAGTCTGAAATTAACGATGTGTTCCAGGTAGCAGACTAGCGCTCGCGTTGTGAAGTCGACAATTCATTCGAGCGCTGCAAGTTCAATGACTTTGAACGCCGCAGAGAAGCTTCGTGAATGTCGTCGGGGCGACGAGTCCTCGCGTGCGGTGCTGGAGGAGGACAGCTTCACTCAGCCAGGCGCGGCACGCCGGCAGAGGTCGGCGTGCCAACGAGAGGCCCAGAGGCAGGCACATGGGACCACGTGAGCCGGCGGTTCTTCACCTTTACTGCAGAATTCGTAATTTTTTTAAAATAATAATGTTAATAAATGCATCGGGGGTTGATGAAACAAAGTCGTTATTGCGAACGTGTCCGTGCTGACATTGCGTTTTCGATTATTTACTTTGTAAAAAAATCTGGCCGCGTCTCGCACCCCCAGAAAGGGCATCTCGTACCCCCAGAGTGTGCGTGCACCCCAGGTTGAGAACCACTGCTCTGTAGCTTGGGATCACGAATTGATTCTCACGCGCTCCGTCTCCGCGTTGGACGTGACTTGGCAGTGGCGTCTCCGTTGGCTGCCGTTCCGTCGTTAGTCTCGACCAGGGTGCGCCGTCTGGACGGTCCCATTGCCATCGGTTCGGCGACTCGACTCATCGTCGGATGACTCGAAAGCAGCCGGGCACGTAACACCTCAGCTCCGTCGCCACGTGTGCCGCTGGACGTGCGGTGATGCACGGAGCTTGGTGCCATCTCTGGCGTCCTCAGATGCGTGGCCCCGCGCGTGGCTTACTGGGGGGGGGGGGGGGGTTTCCAGCCTTTGCATCG
The DNA here is from genome assembly GCF_965212315.1 of Lampetra planeri. Lineage (NCBI taxonomy): Eukaryota > Metazoa > Chordata > Hyperoartia > Petromyzontiformes > Petromyzontidae > Lampetra > Lampetra planeri. The sequence goes on from NC_136160.1 coordinate 986,484, forward strand.
ACAGTGGACGGCCACCATTTTTAAAGGGGCTCCTCTGGGAATCCCGACTCGAAAGAGAGCGGGCGATGATGGCCTTCCGCCGATTGTTCGGCTCAATCGCCGGAGCTCTGGAGGAGACCGAGAGCCAGAGAGAGAGAGGGAGGGACCTTATCTCCGGGGATGGCAACCGCAAATCGAGCAGAAGGAAGTGACGGCCAAAGGCGCGGTGGCAGAGACAACACCTCTGGTGTCAACACTGGCAAAGACGTTGCTTTTTTTTCGCATGGGCTAAATAAAACCCCCCACAAAAAGCTAAAAATGCACACTGCCATTATCGGACTGCAGTCAGCGGCGTGCCAAATATTCACAATTGCTCGGCGCTGAGAATCCAGGCGCTTGCGTTTTGGGGGTGTGACCTTGCGTCTCTCCCGGCAACCTGGCCGCGAATTGGGCCCTGCTCATTAAGGCGTGCGGGCAATGGCTGTGATCCGTATCGCAAGGAAAAATAACGCCCGGCAGAACATCATCAACGGCGGCGGCGGCCACCGTTCTTCTCCGCGCTCCCTACTCGCCTGCACGGAGAGTCCCTCGCAGTGTTCACGTGGGCAGGTTTATGCAATTAAATACCGCGTGTTGGTCCAGTGTGTGCGCGTGTTGGTCCAGGGTGTATGCGTTATTATATGATCGTTTCAATGATCATCTGTAGTCAATCAACTGCTGGATGAAGGTCTTCCAAGAAGGAGGGTCAGTGCCTGAAACGTCACCTATTTTATTTATTTTGCCCGACTTTAGTGCAGTTTTGAGTTTTACTTTTTCATCAGGCGTTCAACACGACTATCATTCTCTGAACCTGTCCCGAGCGTCCCCTAGGTTAACTCAACCTGAAATGCGCACAACACCTGGTGCAGTGTGTCAAAATGAACCCTGAACGGCAAGAACGACCGCACGTAGTGCCGATGATACTTACACCACACGTGTGCACGCGCCTTAATAGGCGCTCGCTAACAGCACTTGGCTCAAGAGTCTGCACGAATACATTGAGATTGTGTGCATTTTATACTACACCTAGGGCGAGCGTTGGCGCAGTCGTAAGCACACCACACTATGAACCCCGTGAGCCGACTTCGTTCCTCCGGTTCGGGCTACAACACCGGTGGCAAGTAGAATCTGAATCGATCCTGCTCCCCCCCATCCTCCTTCCCGCATATTACCAACCCACACTCACCGGCATGATGAAGGGCACTCAAACGAGCTCGCACCAACAACGTATCGTGGAAAGGCCATCAGCCGCGTGCTCCGTGGAAACGCTGCACGTGACTGCTGCCTGTGATGCAGCAGAAGCGAGGGGTTGGTGCGTCGCACACAGACGGGCTGTGAAACTCCCTTTCCCTGGAGCGTCGCGGAGGAGCCGTGCCCTGGCTTTGTTACGAGAAGGCGGCACAGCAAAAAGCGTCGACTCCACCTGTTCCGTCCGAATGGGATCGAGTGTTTCCCCCTCGCACGCGTGTGTTGTCACCTGGTGCCCCGGTTCGCTCCCATGACGTGAAGGCCCATTCAATTGGCCGATAACACCTTCATATAGAGAGGACCGCAGAGCTTGGGCAATTGTTAGCGCCGGCTGATCGCGTGGCTGCCTTGGCGTTTTGCCCGTGGCTCCTGGTGCCTCGAGTCGTTCGCTCTCCACGAGAGCGAGCGATTACTGATGCCACGCGTCACAAGTGGACTCGGCAGCGAGACGCTAACTACCTCGCCTGGTTACAGGAGGTCGTGGGTTCTGACGCATGCTGCTGTATATTTGGAGTTTGCGTGTCTCTCTTTGTCATCACCAGGGTGGCTAGGAGATGTTAACTACCTCGCCTGGTTACAGGAGGTCGTGGGTTCTGACGCATGCTGCTGTATATTTGGAGTTTGCGTGTCTCTATCCCCCGTGGTCCCGTGGATTTTGCTCCGGGTCTTTCCCTCCACCTCTAGAAGCACGCGTTTGGAGTATTTGGCCGCTATAAATGTCCACATGATGCTAATCCACTGCGACGAGGAATCGCTTGTGGACAGGTCGCTTCTGAAAAGGAGCTATAGCTCAGTGGGCCGCATCTGGTAAAAGAAAAAAAGAGAGTTTATAATGTTTTTTTCTAAAACAAAGATTTGTAGTATTATTATTCAACGGTGGATTGACAAACGGCTGTAAACAAGTCTCAAATACTCTCCGCCACGTGTATATATGGTGATTGCTGAATATGCTTTTGAAAAACGCCCGTGTAACAATTACGATCATTCATCGCATGCAGGCTGCACGTTACGCGTTTATGGGACGGCTTAGGATGTGGAATTCTAATAAATAACAATCACGTCTCAGTGGCAGGCAGAGTGGTGGTAAATCTCGGGTATTTTACCAACTCGGCCATTATCTCTTAACCAAATTATGCAGCGCAGCGCCTATCACGGCTCACGATTGAGTGCTGCTGGGTGGAATTTTCTGACAGTCCTTGCACAATATGTTTTGTTTTACACTTAATTAAGCCGGAGATATCTTCTAAGGTAGCTATGCCGCGTTACTACGAGTGCGTGGCACTCAACTACAGTCCTACATTTGATTGTGCGATCTTAAAAAACGTGTGTTTAATTCTGTACTTCGCCGTGTTGATCTGTATGAAAGCTGCGTGTACAAACACCGCCTCCGCTGCAGACCAAACAGGGACATGCCTCTCAGTCGGCACGAGGTCTGCAATCACGGACACCGTGGTGCAGTATCACGCGATGGAGTTGAACAACAGCAACATCGCTACCAGATGTCGGCACAAATCAATTCCTGCCACCCGAACGCAGACAGTCCGGGTGAGACTCGGACATGCTGGCAAACCCGACCGCACGGAACAGACAACAACAACAATAACAACAGGCTCTGACAATTGTTTATTCATCTCCGCATCGTTCTCACCCGCACGGCTTTGCCTCGTCGCTGGCGTGGCGAGAGGCAGCCACGGACCTCGCCATCCAAACGCCTTCGGGGGAAGGGGGCTACGAAGTCCAGGGGGGACTACAGGGGGGGGGGGGGGGGGCTACGGAGAGCGGGGGAGGGGAGGGGCACGAGACGCCAGGGCCTTCATGGCTGCCACACGCCGCAGTGGCCACTCGTTAGGGGAGACGAGGGGAGAGGAGCTAAATAAATAAATAAGCAGGCGGTGCCCTTTGGCAAACTCACAGAATGATTTCCAGGTGATTATTCCGCCATAAATGAGACAACGTGATCCCCACGGGGCGTCTGAGTCACTGTGCTGGTGATGAATGAACAATTACGCGTGAGAGTGAGTTTTAAATATGTTTTGTTTATGCGAGTTATTTATTTATTTTGCGGTCTTCCAAATGTTTCGTTTTTGCATTTCATTTTCCGAGACGGGGACCTTCAGCGGAGAGGTGGCACAGGGCACCGCGAACCCAGGGAACCCCATGGCGATTCCTGACCACGACGAGCACCAGTGGCGAGTGATATCAGAAACACACACACACACACACAGACACACACACAGACACACACACAGACACACACACAGACACACACACAGACACACACACAGAGACACACAGACACACACACAGAGACACACACACAGACACACACACAGACACACACACAGACACACACACAGACACACACACAGAGACACACAGACACACACACAGAGACACACACACAGACACACACACAGACACACACACAGAGACACACACAGACACACGCAGACACACACAGACACACAGAAACACACACAGAAACACAGAAACACACACAGACACACAAACATACAGACAGACACACGCACACACACACAGACACACACACAGACACACACACAGACACACACACAGACACACACACAGACACACACACAGACACACACACAGAGACACACAGACACACACACAGAGACACACACACAGACACACACACAGACACACACACAGACACACACACAGAGACACACAGACACACACACAGAGACACACACACAGACACACACACAGACACACACACAGAGACACACACAGACACACGCAGACACACACAGACACACAGAAACACACACAGAAACACAGAAACACACACAGACACACAAACATACAGACAGACACACGCACACACACACAGACACACACACAGACACACACACAGACACACACACAGACACACACACAGACACAATCCGGGTGTTCTCTCTCCCCGTGGTGGTCACGTGGATTTTTCTCCGGGTTCCTCCGGTTTTGCCCCCCCCCACCTCTGTATTTAGAATCAATACACGTTCACATTATTTGGCCGCGACTATAAATCCCAACATGCGATGATATTAACCAGATCGCCTCTGCAAAAGAGCTAATAGCTCAGCGCGCTTTGCCTGGTCAAATAAAAACAATAAAAATGTAACGATCCGCTTGGCATCTCTCTCACTTGCGCCGCTCTCTTTGCTGGGGTCTCCCCGGCCGAAGTCTGCTCGGGGCGACGTTCCCCTCCATTGGCTGCCTGCTCTGTCGCCGCTCGCCACCCTCATCCGCGATGTCGCCTCGCGACGCGTCCTGCCCGTTTGACAACACCTAAAACGTCGGGACAGGTCCGTCCGTAGGAGGGGAGGATGCGGGGCCCGGGGCAGCTCACACCGCGTGTCCACACACCCCCCACCACCCCAACGCCTTCAAACGTCTGACACCGTGATGTGGAAAGCACGGCGCCACCCCCCCCCCCCCCACCAAGAGCGCGGGGCCCAGGGCGGTCGCCACGATTCGCTGGTGACCGCGACTCCGTGCGGGGATGTGAGCAGAGGAGGTTCGTCACAGCGCGATCTCGTCCCAGCGGAAGTGAGTTGATTACTTTTAAAACGTACAGGAATTATCCCAACTCAACCCCCGTTACACGGGCAGCGATGTATTTACGTCACGATCTGTCCCGAGTGACGTGGTCGTTGGGACAGTAACATGTTGTGTGCTAGGCCCTCTTCCACCCGACACGGGAACAAACGTGGCCCATGTCACGATGCTTCGTCAGCTACACCAGGTCACGTGTGCAGAGCGTTACACATCGTGGCGTGCGTCGTTCCCTATTCATTCATTCTCTTTGGTTCTTTCGGTAAAGTCACATAGGTAGAAATAAAATAAAATATTCATTCATTGCCAGTGTCGGGGTGGAGGAGGGCGGAAGACACTCGTTTTACTCACACGGCGATCTGACACTCAAAAGTCAATTATTGATCAGCAAACCGTGTCGGTTGCGAGGGCCTACGACGCCTTACTTTCACATTTAAAAAGTTACGAGTTCAATTCGCAGCTTGGGGCTTGACTCAACTCAAACGCTCCCTTCAAATTGCAAAATTTTGTTGAAGTATTCCTATTTATATATGTAAATATATATTCATTTATATATATATTTATACATATGTATTTATATACAAAGGGATACTTCAACAAAATTGAGGAATACTTCAACACGTATATGCATATATTTAAAATGATCATTCCTTCCTCCGCACGTACGCGGATGTCGTATTATAACTTTTTTTTTTTAATCATTAAGCACAGGAATGTAAGCAAACATTCAAGCGTTGAACAAACCGTGGGCATTAGATGACCCCGGCAACTCCAATTAACGTGGTCGCACGCGTGCCTCCTACGAGACGCTCTCACCGTCTTCAATCGAGTCTCTCCACTGCCCCCCCCCTCCACCGCCCCCCCACAACCGTTCATTTGCGACATATTGACCGCTATCGTTCCACATCCTTCGCGGCCACGTGGCCAACAGCTGATCAACATCCACAGCCTCCAGTGGCAATCTAAATAGTAATAATAATAAAAAAAACATTGAAATTGTTTCAAGAATAACCCCGCTATCGATCCCGTGCGCCCGCTCTATCTGCACGGCTCAGAGGCCCACTCCTCCTCCTGCTGCTGCTGCTGCTGCTGATTTCTTATCAGCTGCGCACCGCTCCACTCGGTGAACCTCCTCTCGCGTCGTCTCTCAACTCGCGGCGTCAGGAGAGAGAAGGAAAACATATACACGATTCGAACTGAACAATTTTTTGTTTAATTTCACCAGGTATGGCTCACTGAGCGAAATTGCTCTTTTTTGCAGAAGCGACCTGGCAATCACAAGTGAAGTGGCTTATCGCCGTCGTCGTGGGGACATTTACGGCAGCGGACAGATCGACTCGACACGCGTGTTGACGTCGATTATCGATGTGCAGGGAACAAACCGGAGGACCCGGACAAAAATCCGCGCGACAACAACAACCGCAATTCGCCACTAAGTGGCGGTGACGTCACCACGACACTTGTGCCAGGCCATGTGCACGTTGAGGCCACGTGAAGTGCCGAACGCCCGCCGGCAGGAGGTCACGGGACAGGCCCAGGTGCCACGGGTCGACTGACTGAGATGACTGAGATGGCTGGCCGCGACCACGGGGAGAGAGAAACACCGCAAACTACAAATACACAACAGCAGGCGTCAGGGTCGGCATCGAACCCACGGCCTCCTGTAGACCAGGCGAGAAAGTTAACATCTCGTCACGGCGACGCGCACGATCCTCCGGCTGGGCTTTGGACAAATCCTGCGGGTTGTGGAGGCCGTGCCACTACCGTGCCACTGCCGTGCTAATGCCGTGCCACTGCCGTGCTAATGCCGTGCCACTGCCGTGCCACTGCTGTGCCACTGCAGTGCCACTGCCGTGCCACTGCCGGGCTAATGCCGTGCCACTGCCGTGCCACTACCGTGCCACTGCCGTGCCACTGCCGTGCCACTGCCGTGCCACTGCCATGCCGCTGCCGTGACACTACCGTGCCACTGCCGTGCCACTACCGTGCCACTGCCGTGCTAATGCCGTGCCACTGCCGTGCTAATGCCGTGCCACTGCTGTGCCACTGCCGTGCCACTGCCGTGCCACTGCCGGGCTAATGCCGTGCCACTGCCGTGCCACTACCGTGCCACTGCCGTGCCACTGCTGTGCCACTACCGTGCCACTGTCGTGCCACTACCGTGCCACTACCGTGCCACTGCCGTACCGCTGCCGTGCCACTACCGTGCCACTGCCGTGCCACTACCGTGCCACTGCCGTGCCACTACCGTGCTACTGCCGTGCTAATGCCGTGCCACTGCTGTGCCACTGCTGTGCCACTGCCGTGCCACTGCCGTGCCGCTACCGTGCTAATGCCGTGCCACTGCCGTGCCACTACCGTGCCACTGCCGTGCCACTGTCGTGCCACTGCCATGCCACTGCAGTGCCACTACCGTGCCACTGCCGTGCTACTGCTGTGCCACGCCACTGCACAGCTGCACCTTGATCCGCGTGTTTATTTGCACCGCCGTCCCCCCAACCCCACCTCCACCAAACTGAAAAACAAAACCACCCCGACGATGAATTTGTTTCATTTTCAAAACTGGAAGTAACCGCCGGCTCGCGGACCGCTCCCCGTGCAAATGATTTATTCATTAAAGAAAGAAAAAAGCCATTCTCAGTCTGGGCCCGTTCTCGCGCGGCTGGCGGCGAAGAGAGAAACCCCCCCGCGGATTTCACTTCGTCGCCGCTGGAGCCGTTCGCGTGACAGCTGCGGCAGCGGCGGCGAGGACGGTGACACGTGGCAATGGGGCGCGTTGTCAGCCTCGGCCGAGTCATTGCACGTCGAGCAGACTCGCTTCGCGCGTGCACAATGCCCTTTGGAGCCCGAGAAGGGGACTGACTGTTGTGTTCGTTCAACAATTGAGCATTCACGAACCCAGTCGACGTGGGACGCCGTTGGGCCGACGGCGCCCACAACGTGCTTAACGTTGGCCGAACGTTGGCATGGTTACTGGGTAGATACGAATTTAAGGTCGAGCTTACCTAGGAGAAACCTAGCACTGTATACAAAGGAAGACACAAATAAACCAAGGCTGTTGGTGACAAGTTGGTGTGAGCCGGCACGGTACACGAGGGGGTGGGTGGGTGGCCAGCACCACGCCCCGAGTGGCGATGATGACACACCACACCGCGTACTCATTTGAGGCTGAGTCGACCTAGGGGGAAGCCGAGGACCTGTTCAGATACTCGTCACCGATGGTGGCCGTGAGCGCTATAAGGCTCTGCTGCTCCCCACGTTACGTTTAGCAGTGTATACACACACTACACAAGTATCAATCGTAATATTATTATTTTTATTATTATTATTTTCACTGAAAATACAAGGAGAATCATAACCTGGTGTAACGTACTACGTTTTCAATTTATAATTTAATGCGTTTTCTTACGTATTGTTACTTATTTATTGAAACCAGAAGTATTCTATTATGGTTTTTTTCCCTGTGTCTTTAGCAAAACACTACGATTGGCGGGCGGGTGGGTCGGAAGGGGGCTTTAACCTGCCCAGAGATGTAATATTCTTTAATCAGAGCACGGTGAACCCAGTCCAAACACATTTCCCCACTAATGAAACGGAAATATCGCAAGGCACACGCACGATGCCTGGACCGCCCTTCACAACCCGAGGTTGCTTTAACATTTGCTCACTCAAGGTGTTTCAGGTGTACGGAGCAACACCACTCGCGGTCAGATGAAAGAGTGTAAAATATATTTATATAAAAACATGAAATAATAATGTATAATAATAATAAATAAAACGATCTGGGATGATATCGCATTGCTTTGTGAATGTCTCCCCCACCCCCATCCATACCTCCGACTGCAAATCAATTCAATCAAGTTTCTGGCTTTCTTAAATCTGTTTGCGTTTTAGATATCCCATCGCTGATTCCTTCCAATGCTGTTTGCAGTGGATTTTTTTTAAAAAGTCGTTTTTATAGTTATCCATGTGTAGTGTTTGTCGGTTGTTATACGGGTAGGCTTTCCCGACTTCGCTTCCTGACTTCCATCACCAACGGAGGCTTGAGAGGGGATGCGATGCTATTATCCGGGAGACACGTACCCTCACTTCCCAGAGGATTTTGAGCAAAACAAAACAACAACCACGAAATGAAAAGCAAACTCGGATATTTTTCAACAGGGAGTGGGGTATCACCCACTTCTTCCGCCGCCACCCCACCCCACCACCCCTACATTACACCGCTTCCACTGGATTCTGCTTGAATTCTACACGTACGTCATCGCTCGGTGGTTGAAATTGCTTGCAGTTTTTGTTCAACGTAACCGCGTCGATGTATTTTATCCTCGTCTGCAACGTCCAATCGCATTGCCTCCACCGCACATCCAAAGGCCGTTTCGGGGGCCAGCATGGCTGTCTCCCTCTGATTCCTTACCCACCGCTCGACATTGCAATGTCCACCAGCCTCGCCTTTCAATTACGAAATCTAGTTTCATAGCAGAGTCCTTTTTGGTAATTTAATACTCGGGAAAGTTTTCCTGGAGGGGGGGGGCGGTGCGTGCGTTTGCCCTCTAACGTGGTGCCAGCGAAAAGTGCCGGAGCGCAGATGAAAAACTTTCCATTTGGAAGTCAGCCCTTTTAAGGGAGGGCGGGTTTCAACAGAACAATACGAATTCGGGCGGAACTTCGGAGCCGGTGAGTCATTTAAACGAGGCCTCTGCCACTGGGCCCCGTTGCCGAGCTCTCCTCTCTCCGCGGGCACGATGATTGACAACGCGCCGACTATCACACGGCGAGGCGGGAGGCGCGCCACGATGTCTCATCATCGTCTTCCTCCAAACGCTCGCGAGCCCACGAGATTTTCCCCATTTATCCTGTTTTGTTGTTGCTCAAAAGCGAACCGGGCTTCTGCGCGCCGTGCCACGTGGCGCCGCTCTCATCATGGCGCGCGCGCTCGGCTCTCTTTGGTCCGACGCGGTGTCGTGCTCGTTTGTTTGTTAGGCTCAGTGATGCCGAGGTGAGCCGTCATCTCACTTGCTGCTGGTGCTGCCGGTGCTGCTGGTGGTGCTGCTGGTGTTGCTGGTGCTGCTGCTGCTGCTGCTGGTGCTGGTGTTGTTGGTGCTGCTGGTGTTGCTGGTGCTGCTGGTGCTGGTGTTGCTGGTGCTGCTGGTGTTGCTGGTGCTGCTGGTGCTGCTGCTGATGATGGTGCTGCTGCTGCTGGTGGTGCTGGTGTTGTTGGTGCTGCTGGTGCTGGTGGTGCTGGTGTTGTTGGTGCTGCTGCTGCTGTTGCTGCTGGTGCTGGTGGTGCTGGTGCTGCTGGTGGTGCAGCTGGTGGTGGTGCTGCTGCTGGTGTTTCTGTTTCTACTGCTGGTGGTGCTGCTGGTGCTGGTGGTGGTGCTGCTGGTGGTGCTGGTGGTGGTGCTGCTGGTGCTGCTGCTGGTGGTGCTGGTGTTGTTGGTGCTGGTGGTGCTGCTGGTGCTGGTGGTGCTGGTGTTGTTGGTGCTGGTGCTGGTGGTGCTGCTGGTGCTGCTGGTGCTGCTGGTGGTGCAGCTGGTGCTGGTGGTGCTGCTGGTGTTTCTGTTTCTACTGCTGGTGCTGCTGGTGCTGCTGCTGGTGCTGCTGCTGCTGGTGGTGGTGGTGCTGCTGGTGTTGCTGGTGCTGCTGCTGGTGCTGCTGGTGCTGCTGGTGCTGCTGCTGGTGTTTCTGTTTCTACTGCTGGTGCTGCTGCTGGTGCTGGTGGTGGTGCTGCTGGTGGTGTTGCTGGTGGTGCTGCTGGTGGTGGTGCTGGTGGTGGTGCTGCTGGTGGTGTTGCTGGTGCTGCTGGTGCTGCTGGTGGTGCTGCTGCTGGTGCTGCTGCTGCTGGTGGTGCTGCTGCTGGTGGTGCTGGTGGTGCTGCTGCTGGTGGTGCTGCTGCTGGTGGTGCTGCTGGTGCTGCTGCTGGTGCTGCTGCTGGTGGTGCTGGTGGTGCTGCTGCTGGTGGTGCTGCTGGTGGTGCTGCTGCTGGTGGTGCTGCTGCTGGTGCTGCTGGTGGTGGTGCTGCTGCTGGTGCTGCTGCTGGTGCTGCTGCTGGTGGTGCTGGTGGTGCTGCTGCTGGTGCTGCTGGTGGTGGTGCTGCTGCTGGTGCTGCTGCTGGTGCTGCTGGTGGTGGTGCTGCTGGTGGTGCTGGTGGTGCTGCTGCTGGTGGTGGTGCTGCTGCTGGTGCTGCTGCTGGTGCTGCTGGTGGTGGTGCTGCTGCTGGTGCTGCTGCTGGTGGTGCTGCTGCTGGTGGTGCTGGTGGTGCTGCTGCTGGTGGTGCTGCTGCTGGTGGTGCTGCTGGTGCTGCTGCTGGTGGTGCTGGTGGTGCTGCTGCTGGTGGTGCTGCTGGTGGTGCTGCTGGTGGTGCTGCTGCTGGTGGTGCTGCTGCTGGTGGTGGTGCTGGTGGTGCTGCTGCTGGTGGTGCTGCTGCTGGTGGTGGTGCTGGTGGTGCTGCTGGTGGTGCTGCTGCTACACGGTGACACGCCATGCTCGCCGATGCATTTAAAGCCCAGCTGTTCTGACGTGAGCGGTCGAGTGATATCTGAATAGCTCCTCCCCCACTCCCCACTCACCCACCCACCTGTGTGGTGAGGGATGGTCAAAGGACCCCCCCCGCCCCCCCAAGACAGACACGGAGTGAGGAGGGAGACATGAATCTTCTCCCCCGGGGTGAGCAAAATGAACGAGTGAATACCAGCTGGTGAGTGGGGGGCTGCATCGCTTGGCACGTGCAAGTCCACAGTGGGAGGGTCTGGGAAATTCATTCATCCGATAATGTGGATCCTTTTCAAGGCTCGTCTTGAAACCACATCTTCTTAAGTCAGTTTATGATATTTATCTTCTCTGTCTCGCTTGGCCTTTCCTTATCCTCGTTCTTACAAGGAGCCTTGAGACATTAATGGAAGGCGCCTTCCATAGAAATGTAAATTATGATTATTAAGGATCTACAAGTCTCTTCCAAGGGAATCTGTTTGTTGTCCTTCCCCCTCACCTCAGATTAGCACGGTTGACTACGTATGGTGCGAAAGAAATTCAACCTACATACATCGAATATGGAATTTCCACAACTGACTTAATGCAAAGTGGATGATTATATGCCCGCTGAGTATTGGCGGTGATCTGTCACTGTTCGGTTCTCCCAAATATCTAAAAATACCATCTATAAAGTACCATATTTACCTTTTGGATATATGTTTACACTGCAGTTATTATGAATATTACGAAAACCACGACCGCAATTGTTTGAGAAGCTCATGTCACTCTTTGAACGATCACAATCCAACCCCCACTGGCCCTTGGTTGAGCTCAATCACAGAGCTGAGAAGGCGATGACAAGTTGAGTGGACGGACGGACAAAGACTTAACTTCTGTATAAAAACAAACAACACTGAACATTGTATTTATCGCACGATTCAACCGGCAAACACGAACCGTGCAACACTCCATGTGTGCATCTCAAATGATACAAACCACTTGGATCGGTTGTAACATCACAGATTATGCTAATTGATCTTCTTGGTTCTTTCCGTAAAGTCACGTAGAAGGGAAGTAATAAAATAATACAAATAATCATAAATGTTAATTGATGTCCACTCGGTTTTGTACGGGAGGCGATAGGCGGGGCTTGGCGACGTCATCGGCAGCCAACGTTACACTGGGCGTGGCTTGCAGTGGAGGGGTTTCCCGCCTTCAGGAGACATGGCTGTCGGGACGTACCCCACTTTTACAGGGTCCCAAGTAACTAAACACACAGCACGTGCCAGGGCAGTGTCGCGTATCGCTGGGGAGTGAGTTATCGGCGGATATGTGAGCAGGTCAGACCCGCTGCCGTCTACAGAAAATCAGAGTGAACAGCACGCACACGAACGCTGGGTGTGAGTTGGTGATTCATTGAGCAGGGCGGACACGCGACATTTCACCGTAGGTCGATTGCAACGTTGAGTCGACCAACGCACGCAATGGACCGAGCTACGCGACGTGCGGACTGGTCGCCGACAAGGGAGAGGGCCGCTTCTCTCGAACGCCGAGGAGTAGTGGGGGGGGGGGGGCAATTGTCTAAGAAGCACACCAAGGGCCAATTCTGGATCACCCCCCCCCCCCCGTTACGATTGTCAATCGACCACGAGGCAGCAGCAGCAGCAGCAGCAGCGCAGCCCGAGCGTTGCAACCGTTTGGACGTTTAAGGCAAAGGGGTAAATCAGCGCGTCAAGCGAGCGGCATTAGAAGGTGCCACGGGTAGAGCCGCGGATAAGGTATTTGCATCCGCGTTCATTGTCACGCCGTCTCGTGTCAAGCGGCGACAAGGAAAGTCTCTCGACCGAGCGGCAGGAACGCGCTTGCGTGGCTTCGAGACGATCCAATAAATCGAGATTATGCTAATTTATGATGGAGCCCAAAAGGGCATCGCGTTTATCTCTAAAAATCTAACCTTTGAGAGCGAGCGAGCGAGCGTGCGAGCACGAGATGAAGCAAAAACAACCCAACGCACCCAACTCTTAACCCTGCCACCCAGAAATCCACCCCCTCCCACAAAACAAAACATGAACACGTGAACAGCGCTGTCGTTCACTCGCCATTGGCGTCTCGTTATCTAACAGACTGCCGTGTGTGGGGAGGCGAGGGCTCATCGGCCAGACGTGAGAGCCGTTTGTGGCGAGCGTCTCGTCTCTCATTAGCCAGCCTGTTTAGCTTCCCGTCCCGTGTTCTCGAGCCGCGATGGTGAGTCAGAAAGAAGAGAATGCAGCCACCGTTGGCTCTCTAAACGAGTCGGCCGAACTTGAGAAGATCCACACTTTTCAGAACTGATTTTCTTGTGTTTCCCTTTTAGGCCCCGTTAATTGCCTCTGCGAACATTTCGAGACGATCGCCCTCGCCCTCCCCCACCTCTTCTGTGCCGCCTCATTAAAGTCCCGACTAAATCACTAAAGTAAAATAAAACCATCGGGAGACGTGTCGTCATGCTCGCTTCAAATGTATCGTATATATGGAAATGCCGCGTGTGGGCCGTTAAAGGGAAATGAGAGCACCAATTAGAAGTATCGGTTAGAAACAATAGCCGTTAGTTTTTCATTCGATTCAGTGATGGGGGGAAAAAGTAAAGCTGATTAAAAAAAATATTGTAATGCCGTATTGGTTCAATTTGCATGTTAGCGGGTTTTGTTTGATTCGGTAAGCCGCGGGATTGGTAACATTTACTACTCTAATGAGCCAAGAATGTCTGTGCGTCCCGCGCGTGACGTCACTCCACGTCGGCCAGCCCCCCTCATTAATAATCATGAGCAGGTGACGTCACTCCACATATAGCACCCCCTCATTAATAATCATGAAGAGGTGACGTCTTCCAAATGAACACCTCCCCCCCGCCATTGATAATTAGCGGGTGACGTCACTCGACATGGGGGGGGGGGGCGCCTCCTCCCCCCTCCTCGGCGTCAACTGACAACCCTCACTTCAAAGGCAGAGCCCTCACGTCATCACGCGATCTCCGTCACGCTGTTGAAACATCCAAGTAAAAAGGACGTCGTGATGGACAAGTGATTATAACCTTTATACATGAAATAAGTCTGTGTCACCGCGGCCTTACAAATTGCACACGAATTGATGCAATGAATATCACGTCGCGGTCTGCTTTTCGCTTGCAAGTTTCAAATTTAATGAAATACACACGTCGCTGGACGGGCAAAAGGTTAGTATGTATTATTTACGCACGCATTAGGAGCTGGGGTATTCAAGGATTGAAATAAATCGGAGACACCTCGGAGGAAAAACCCACCACGTGAAAAATAGCTTCATAGCTCATCCGATTCCTCGAGCACGAATCAATATTCTGATTGTGAGTGGTGTGGCACGCAGCTCCGCCATCTGCTGGCCGCCTCGCAGCCTCACATCAGCAACAGAAACAACAACAGCAGCAGCAAGCGAGCACGCTAGCGATTCCTGGCCACGATATTTCCAATCAGATTTGATAAAGGGCAGCCTGCCCTGTTTTCCATCACGCAGCCTTCAGCTAAAACAATAATGGGTGCCACTGCAGGAGAGGGTGCAGTTTAAAACGAAAACAAAAATCCCTCCCCCTCCACAAAAAATAGAGGGATGCTCGTTTAAGGGCAAGCGAGCCTTCTCTCAATCTCTGCGCAGGCCACTGACATTTCGTCAACCACGGGCGGAAGAAATCCCGTGGAATCCAATATAACTGTTAACCTTCTCCTGAGTGGCAAGCCCGAAGCGCGGGGTTTGAGTTTGGATTCCAAGAGGCCACAGGACAGCGGATTGTGACTCGCGCCTTATTGCAGCGCGTGTTGTGCGCGGAGCGGTGGCGCAACGGTTGGCGCGCCGTACGATGAACTCCGAGGCCCGAGTTCGATTTCTGCTCAGGGCCAACACGGGTGAAGGTTACACTGGTCAACAAAAAAAAAACATTTTTTTCTCGCCTGGACTTTTGCAGCTGATTTAGACTAATTTCAGGGTGCTGATTCCAAATCTGATCTCAGATTTGCTCTACCACATCTCATTTTTATGCTATCGGCATACCCCATTTTCATTGATTTTACCAGAAATTAACTCTGTCACTTATGATTGCAAGTTGTTGCGAGTCAGTGACTGCTTTAGTGTTAAAATATGGTGCTGTATTTTTAGGATAGTGTGTTTATAATATCATTTTATGTACATATCCACATTTATTTAATATTTTTCTTCTGCAGTTTTTATTGAAAATGTAATATTTAATATCTCAAAAACCTGATGTGATAGACAAAAACTGATGCCAGATTTGGAATCAGCACACCAAAATTACATTAAAACCGTTGGAATACCTTATGCCACAAAAAGTGTGTTGACCAGTGTTATCTGAGCCGGTCGCGAGCCTCTCTGAACAGGACAGGTTCCACGGCTCTGAGAGGATTCTGGGATGGAATTCGTCATCCCAACGGCACGACAGCAAGAGCACAATCGGGATGCAATTTGGGGAAAAAAAAATAAAAAAAATAAAAGGTTTAACGCATGCTTGGTTTAACTCACACCAAACTAATGTTTTATTGTATTAATCCAACCTGGGCACAAACCCTGGGTAACAAAAAGCTCAACACACTCATCAACAACACCGTGACCTTAAAATGATATATAGCAGAATAAAATAGATATATTTGGCAACGTTTTTGTATCATTGTCTCTTCTTCATAGCACATGAACAGAGGCCAGAGGGACAGAGTGAACGGCGTTTGGAGTCAGCACTTAACGCAATGGAGCCTGATGAGAATCTATTTTAAAAAATGTTTAGCAGCTCTTGAGGACCGAACGATGCATGTAGGTTGAACTTCTTTCGCACCATACGTAACCGACCGCGCTAATCGGAGATGCGGCAGACCCTTCAGTCAATCAAACCGCATGATTAGGACAACTTAATTTATACTCTTAGGTTTTTCGGTAAAGTCACGTAGGTAAAAAATAAATAATAAAAAATATTATTGAAATAATAATAGAAATAAAATAATAAATCACGACGTTTCGCAGGCAACACAAGTCTCCGTCATCAGGTGGGACCGTCACAGCTAGATTTACTGAGACAGTACTGAGACAGTAAATCTAGCTGTGACGGTCCCACCAGATGACGGAGACTTGTGTTGCCTCCGAAACATCGCGGTTTATTATTTTATTTCTATTATTTCAATAATATTTTGATTATTTATTTTTTACCACGTGACCTTACCGAAAAACCTAAGAGTATGAATCCTTGCAGTCACGAAAGCTTCAAATCTAAACTTAATTTATATTCAGTCAAATTTGTTGTTATACATATATACAAAAAATGTTTGCTGGCACGATGCATTTGGTAACAGGGCCGTATCTACTGGCGTGGCTCCGCGTAATGAGAGCAACTGGGAGCGGACGCGTGGGCGTTCTTTGGCACGCAGAGAGGGCTTCTCATAAACCGCGGCCGCAGCCAGCAGCCCGCCACGAACTCAACAACTCCCACGGCGGCTTTAGCCCGTGGGCGCCTAGAACGACAACGACGATGACAACACAGTCGATACCACCACCATCTTCGAATCGCAGTCCACCATACGTCTCCTCCCTGGCGGTGTGCGGAATCTCCGCTGGACGTAAAGCCGGGCAGGCTGAGCTGGTGTTTAGAAGGATGGGCCGAGCTATTGAGCGCGCAGGCGGCGCAACTGCGTCGGGAATCCACCGGCCAGAATAACCGAGGAACTGGGCTATAAAGTGTGGGGGCGGGGGGGGCTATTTCACTCACTGCTTGCACCATGACCCATGACAACCACGCAACACTACCGAGACCCATGGCGCCTAACATAACTTATGGAGTCGCATGCCAAGGAGACCCAGGGACTCACCCAGGACACACGTGCGGAGCGTGTCGAGTGCGGAGCTGCGGTGCAGCTGCACGGAGCGCCTCGGGCGCAGAGGTGCGACTCCGAGGGGTAATTGGACACTGGGGTCCCGATTCCATTGCGTGCAGCTCATGCCAAGTCCGCGATGGCCAGGAGCCCTCTGGCAGCACGCGTTAGTGGCCAGGTCGCCTCTGAACAACAAAAAAGTTGATGCCTCAGTGGGCTTTACCTGGTAAGATACAAACGAAAAAGTTGAGTTTTAGTGTGTATATTTTTAAAATGACTTTTTGTTTTACTATTCGTATACTTTGCACTCCACGACGAAAAAGAGCCGAATAGCTCATGGCATTCCTGCAGAAGACATATTCTGATTCAGAAGATCAGATAGTCTTGCGTGGTTTATATTTATGCGACCTAACCCCTAAACAAGTCTATCCTGGATGGTAGTGGTCGCGAAGGGTTGTTTTCTCATCGAGAGACGGGCCCTGCCTTAGACATTAGGAATTCCTACCACTGGCTCAGTTATCACCAATAACAATGCTCCCTATGCATTGAGCTTTGAGGGGGGGGGGCGGTTATTTGAAGACGATTTAGATTGTTTTGACTTGTTACAATCGAGAGGGATACTGCACATTGGAGTTGCAGTCTAGGTGTCGCCAGTTAAAACCCTGGGGCAACGTTTCGTAGAATTTCTGCCCACTGCCTCTCTCCACCCGCCGGCAGGACAACACATGGATGCAGCACAGTTGGTCGATGGGCAGGTCGGTGTGGTGGGGTGAAGTGTGGGTGTCTCCCACCTCTCTCAAGACGTCCGCTCAGCGTGGACAATTCATTCAGAAACACTCAGAGGCCTTCCGAACAGCGGTGGCGTGAGCCAGCTGTTGCAGGGCTGTAGCTCCACGGGCTGCGTGAGGAAGAGCCATTGCCCGAAACGTCGCCGATTACGTTTTTATTTTATGGCAACAGTGTTGTTGTTGTTGACGAGTGCGTTGTTTTTGTTGTTGGTTGTGCATCACTGTCAACGCAGCAACAACACGATGGGGATATATGAATTACGTCGCTGCTATGCAGGAGGTCGTGGGTCCGATTCCGAGCCTGATGCCTGCTGTATATTTGGAGTTTGTGGTGTCTCTCTCATCATCATCATCACGGTGGCTATGAGATGTTAACTACCTCGCCTGGCTTACAGGAGGTCGTAGGTTCGATCCCGACCCTGACACCTACTATTTATTATATTATATTATTTTCTTTTTATTTTACTTTTATTAATTTCAATTTAATTTTTTTACCTACGTGACTTTACCGAAAAAACCTAAGAACATGAGTCCTTGCAGTCACGAAAGCTTCAAATCTAGAACTGACGCCTACTGTTAACTTGGAGTTTGCGGTGTCTCTCTCCCCCGTGGTCGCGTGAATGTTTCTCCGGGTTTAGAGTATTTGGCTACGGCTATAAATGTCCACATGATGATAAGCCACTTGATTGAAATATAATTTGTGGCCAAGTCGCTTCTAAAAAAAACGTCAACATAACTCAGTGGGCCTTACCTTTTAAATAAAACAAATAGTTTAGTAACAGCGGCAGTGGCATCCCTAAATAATTAGTTAAAAAAAAATTATACATTTTTGTTTTTTTCCAGAAACCTCCGTAAAACTTCCGCTTCTGCGTGAGAGTAATTGTTGCGTCGTATCTCTGCCCTTGGTGCATTGGTTGGCGAGTTTAGGATCGACAGACACGTGGCGAGATGAGACAATTCGCACAGTGTGTGTTACAGAGAGGCCGAGATTGCCTTCTTCAAGGAATTAATTCAGAAGGCCTAAACAAACAAGCGCCGTGCTTATGCCGTTGCCTTGAATTTAATCACAGGGAGACTTTCGGGCTGAGCAAGGTATATCCAGGGCCAAAAGTTCCGTGCTGCAATCAAATGTGTAACTCCGCTATATAAGAACAAACACCTCAAAGTTGATGAAATTATAGTTTTTTCCCCATTTTCTCTTTGAAGGCAATCGGATAAGGGGGTGGTAGCAGCCCTGTGATGAAATGCATCTGGACGGACGTTCTATCCACAAAGGCTTTTTCATTGCAGAAAAAGAATCCACGCAATGTGGCCTCAAGGAAGCCGTGTAAATTCCACATTCCCGTGGCAGGGACTATATCCATAGGCCAAGCACTATTGATTCCCGCAAAGCTGTGCTAATTTTATCGACCCCACTCTCGGGCATGATGGGTTGAACCAACCTGCAACCGGAAGTTGTGCTCAGCCTCCAAGTGGAGGCCGGGTATGGGCTCCTGGACGGTCACGTGGGGGGAGTTTCACAACGTTGACGTGATCCACCAGCCCCCGCCTCAGCGCTGGTGATGCCCCAGCCACTGCCCGGCTGTCAAATATGCAGAGGCAAAGGCACGGAATTAATCATCAGCGGCGTTGTGGAGAATTTTCGTGCATGAACAGGCCAACATTGTGGCCAAATTATTTGACGCCAGCCTCCATGCACTGCTAAATCTCATGAGGCGTCAGAACGTGTGTATAAAAAAAAAACTAAAATTGTCTCTGTCTACGCTCGCTGCCTGAGCAGAAATACAGCGAGAGACAGAGACGGGAGATGGAGAAAAAAAGAATCCAACAGAAAACAGCTCCGAGTTTAGCATTCAGGGATAGCGACGTCTCACAGCGGGCCAGAGAATTGAGGCTGCTTATTATCCTCGGGCCTCGTAAGAGGCCCTGCGCGCATTGCCGCCCGCCTCTCTGTGTCCCGTGGATATCAGTCGCACCGCTCAATCCTGTCCCTGCAATTACGCGTGCCCTAACAAGGCCCTCTGCGCATTGCGCTCCAATATGGAGCTCCGTAATGGCTCTCTTATTTAACGCTTTTAATGACCACGGGCCGCCTAAGTAGAGGGCTTATCAGTGTGAGACGCAGTAAATATTGTCCCCCTTAGCCATTTAAATGTGCACACGGATACAGCAACGGCGACTTGGCGTGCGCGACGTTAATGACGCGCGCACAGTCGGTGGTGGTAAAGGTGCAGCCCTGCAAGTGCCCGCTGACGCCACCCCTGCCTCAAGATGCCACCACTGCAGTGAGCTCTAGGGAAATCTTCGAGAGGGTGGGTATCTTTGGCCTACTCTTCCCCGCGGGCCGGACGTCTTGGAAGCGGTGGAAAGCACCCACGCTCAACCCAGTACACGCGGACTGCCGGCCGACTCCATTGTATGTGCCACACGTGTAGTCGTGTAGACATGTGGGGAGTGGTGGCGCAGTGGTTATCGCAATGCGCCGTTAGACTGCAGGCCACCATCAGCGGTGATTATCTGAACCTGTCATGCCGGGCCGGCCCTAGGGCGACTCAGCCTTAAATATGTATCTGGTGGGGTGTGTGTGGGTGTGTAAACAGCAGAACTGGTGGGGAGCGGTGGTGTAGTGGTTAGTGCGCTTCGCTGTGACCCGAGTTCGATTCCCGCTCACGGCCAACACCAAGTGACGATTATCTGAACCGGTCCTGGGCCTCCCCAAGGTCGACTCAGCTTCAAATGAGTACCTGGTGCGGTGTGTAAACATCGCCACTGGGGAGACAAAGGCGGTCGGGCGTGGTGCTGGCCACCCATCCCCTCGTGTACCGTTCCGTCCTTCATAGGTGCTCGCTCACAGCACTTGCCCCTACAGTCTGTTAAGGCTACACGGGGGATCTTTGTCTTTTTAAACATCAGTATATGGAGAGAGACAAAGGCAGCCGGGCTCGATGGATCCGACCACACCGCTCCCATGGCTGCTCTTCATAGACGTGGCACCAACAGTCTGTGTGGGGTCCACGAGGGCAACTTCGTCTTTGTGTATAAATGCGCGCATTCTAGATACCACCCCCGTTATTAAGTTGAATATATTGTCCAGACGCGCGCTGTTTGCGAGTTCCTATTAAGGCCGAAGTGGTGGTGGTGGTGGTGGTGTTGGAGTCAGCGCGTCGTTGTCTTCCCGAGTGCTGCTGACGCTCACACAATTGAAGCGCGCTGCCCAATTCGGGCCGGGTCCACCGGGGGAAGGGTGCGCAATGCTTGGAGGCTCCGATGCCATCCGTCACCGGCGTTGCGCCGTCGTGCAGTGGGGAAATGCCTCTGGCTTTGATAGGAACGCATCGCTCTCTCGGTGTGTGTGTGTGTGTGCACCGCTGTTCGTGGAATATGCAGTACTTGCTATTAACGTGAAACTATTTTTTGTTTTGTTTACTGACATAAAAAATGTTATGTTTGGCAATATATTTTCTGATTTACAGAATAAGAACAAAACAACAACAACAACCCTCGCACGAATGAAGCACAATTGCAAAACAAAAACGGCATGAAATAATGATCCGATCAGCGCACGCAGTGTTAACCTTGTAATGTCTGTCGGCCCTTTACTTTGCGACCCATGCAGCGTGGGGCAATGAACGTGGGGCAATGAACGTGGGGCAATGAACGTGGGGCAATGAACGTGGGGCAATGGACGTGGGGCAATGAACGTGGGGCAATGGACGTGGGGCAATGGACGTGGGGCAATGGACGTGGGGCAATGAACGTGGGGCAATGAACGTGGGGCAATGAACGTGGGGCAATGGACGTGGGGCAATGGACGTGGGGCAATGGACGTGGGGCAATGAACGTGGGGCAATGAACGTGGGGCAATGAACGTGGGGCAATGGACGTGGGGCAATGAACGTGGGGCAATGGACGTGGGGCAATGAACGTGGGGCAATGGACGTGGGGCAATGGACGTGGGGCAATGGACGTGGGGCAATGGACGTGGGGCAATGGACGTGAGGCAATGAACGTGTCTCTCTGCTCAATCGTTGAGCCCTGGTCCAGGCGATGGGCGCTCCGCATCCCATTGGCGGATGTGCATTGTCTACACGGGACACCTCCGATTAGCACGGTTGGCTACGTACGGTGCAAAAGAAGTTCACCATAGATACATTGTGAGAGTTACTGGTGAAGGTTCCGCCCTTGCGTTTGTGACCTGATACCACTACGGACAGGAGAGCCCTGGCTAGGGCGAGGGCTGTGCAGTCCCTCTCGACCTGACAGTGGATGCTTGGCCTACTCTTCCACACTGGCCAGCCGTCTCTGCAAGAGATCGAAGTGCCCGCACTTGACCCCACCACACGCCATCTGCCTCTGCATGAGTTTTAACTGCGCGTCAGGAGAATGAATCGGACCGGTCACCTGTAGATTGCAAGCCCCGTGCGCTCACCATTGCAAGCATGCCGATGCTTTGCAGTATATAGCATACTTCTTAATAATAATAATAATGAAATGTATTGTCTCACTCATTATATCACTATACCGGGGATGAATAAATTAACAAAGCAGTCGCCATAACACATGTCTCCCGCTAACGTGCGTACAACCGTACACGGACGTATAAGAATAGGGTTTTACCCTCTCTGGCAATACAAGAGGTGTTAAGATATTAAAACAACAAAATGTTTCTGTTTGGTGTGTTAACATATTAACACCTGCTATTCTTATTGTTTCATACCGGCACGAAAAGTATCATCACGTGCGTACGCGTCACGCGCAACAAAATATTCCAGCACCCCCCCGCGCCGGCCCGGTTTTCCAGAATGGTCGCGTCCGCATTGAGTGCGCGCCGCCACAGAGAGAGTGGGCCGTACCAAGACGCGTGCGGCGGGGGGGGGGTGAGTTGGGTTGCTCACCCCCCTTTGTATTTGTGGTGCCGCCGTAACCAGAGCGCGATGGGTGCGAGCGGCTAATGGGCCACGCTGCCGCGCTTGACACGGTCGCTGATAATTGGCATTCGCGACAGAGTGCTCCTATCCCGCGTCAGTTTATGCTCGTTTGTTATTTCGCAATGCAGATAGAGTAATGACGATGTTCTTTAAAAAAATATCATTATCAAGTTAGCAGGTCGGCCTGCCAATTTCAGTGTGTGTTATTAATTTGCGGAGTTGTTTACGTGAGACGTTCGCCAAAACGTGCAAATGCGATGATGATATTTCATTTGCGATGTTGGAGTCCTCTTGTCATCAACTCGCTTGACGCTGGCAATTATAGTTGCCTAATGTAGTGCGTTTGCTCGGGAGAGGAGCGGTGGTGCAGCGATTCGCACACTGCACTCATATAACCACACACACACCGGTGAATTCAGCGAAATTAAATAATTCCCAGTCACGGCTAACACCACCAGCAGGCAGAGCCGTCCCTGTGGTACGGCGAATCGGGGCGACTGCCCTGGGCCCCGAGTTTTTTTTGGGGGGGGGGGAAATACATGGTGGGATTGGCCCCGCTCCCCCCACACAATGACCCTGTCCTGGGGTGTCCTTTTGACCAACCTGAACTGGACTTTCCTCAAGTATGTTCGAACAAACCCCATGACAGACGTAACATGGGGAGACATTCACACAACAGGAGATTGATAAAATGTTCCACGTTACGGCAACACATTTGTATTTGTTCAAAGTTTTGCGGTGTCGTCTTCTTTCATTCACGCAATTATGTATAATATATATATAATAATCAAGTAAGTTTTAATTTCAAATTACAAGAGGAGAGTTTCGAGGTGTCAACAAGCCCTTGGCTAGCAAGGTGAAGACGGAGTGGACAAATGGGGATCAAGGTTCAGGTGCACATGCTGCAAAACGGTGGGATATGGGGACACCTATAGAACAGTGCAGCTGCTGCATGCACCGGTCGGTTGCGGGCGGTTAATTGGTGAGTGTGGAAATGCGACGGTCGGATATGCGACGTCGTATTCTGCCAGGCGTCAGCGCGTGTCCTCGAAGATGCTGGGCACGAGACAGAGGCGGCCGGGCGTGGTGCTGGCCACCCACTCCACGTGTGCCGTGCCGGCCGTCATAGGTGTTACGCGCTAACAGCACCTGCCCCGACAGTCTGTTGAGGCTATACGGGGGACATTTGTCTTTGTGTGCGGGTATGATACCGGCCACCCACTCCTCTCTGTGCCGTACCGGCCTTCATAGGTGCTATGTGCTAACAGCACCTGCCCTGGCAATCAGTTGAGCCTTTAAGGGGGACATTTGTCTTTAGCGCATGGCCCGATGTGGCCACGTGTTCGTGTCGGGTGAGCACGTGTGTGAGTGTGGGAGGTTGGTGGATTCGGTCTGGGTTTGTGTTGCACCCCCCAAGGTAATACACAAATTGCCCCGTGACATACAATTTGGCAAAGTGACCGTTACGCTTTAGCCGTGGTCTCGTGCTGCTCGACTCGATTTACCTCCACCCAGCCGTGCGAAGGTGCTCTGAGCCGTGCTAAGTCGTGGAACATGCCAGTGGTTAACATTTCTCTTCAGGGAATTTAATAGCCGAGGTTTTTGCGGGCAACACATATTTACAACAGCGTTTGTTGTTGTTACATTTTTTAAATTATATACATTTGCAATACGTTAAGACGTTATTTACTCATTTCCAACATCTTTCATGATCGATTTCCACAGTCAGTCGGCAGGCGTTGTTCGCATCGCAGGGATTGGCCCTGGGTAATGACGACACAGTGCTGCTGTGTGACGTCACGCCGGTAGCCTGTGTCGCCCCCACACCGAAGTGGTATTCGCTGTAGCGCGTGCATCGCACTCCAAACATCCAGGAACATTTCGAGCGCGATCGCATCTCTCCCGGGACACCCTGCAACAACAAAAACACAACTAGATGTTGATTTTTGCAAAGGTTTGCGGTTCGAGCCCGGTGGCAACCCTGGTTAACACTGCGGGTGTATTCAACCATGAATATCACGCGCCGTCTGCGTCGCAGTGGACTTTAAAGGATCCTTGTGATGTCATTAAAAAACATAAACGGGCCATGCGTCTTCAATGTCCGCAGTGTTCCTCTGGGAGCAGCATCGGACATTGGTCGCCGTGCGAGTTCGTGAGTCCTAGCGAGGACTGGACCAGGCCACAGCCGTCTCCTTGTCTCGCCGCCGCCTGCCGGGATAGCCACGTGGTCTCGACTCTTTCAGTTGGTGGCCTGAACGACGAAATGGCCCCACAGTTCTTTTGAATTGGTGGTCTAGCGAAGCGTTAGCATACGCAACGCTGCACATCTCCGTGTGCCGTTACATCCCCTCGTTGTCTTAATTCTATTGTTGGAATGTGACTCGTGACAATTCTTATCTTAGACAATTTCTTGAGATTCCAAAGTCGTTCTGAAACTCAGGAACCCTGGCCAAAACATAATGTTGATGTAAACAAAATAATATAATAATCACTCATTCACACCCACTGCTGGGGAAAGGCGTGCCCCAGACCTCCTCGTCACGCGGACTGTTCGACCATACTTCACCACACTGGTCTGAGCTGGCCAGGAAAGAAAATACCCCCCCGCCCCCGCCCCAGGATCAGTGGCCGCTGACGTTAGCCGTGGTCAAAGAATCGAACTCAGGATTCCCGGGGTCATGGTACAGTGAGATAACCACTGCACCACCTCCTCACACCGTTTGTGAAATCCGTCTTGGCGAAAAGAAACTAATTTTTATGGGTGGTATAATCTAGAAATGATTAAATTGTACATACTTGGTTGCATACGGCATCATCCCTTCATCTCACTGAGTGAATTATGTAAGATATATTTTTCTTGGAAACTCCAGTTTTTCCCCCCTTCAAATTAATACAAGTCGTTATGAACGCATCTTTGCAGTTAGAATTTACATATTTTAACGGTGCTCTGTGTTAATCTTACGTCTCGATCACAATCGCATTCTTATTAGTTTACTGAAATAATTACAGGACTTGTTTTCAGATTTCATCATCATCATCATCAGCTCTGATCGATCCACTAATCACGGAGCAGCAGCTAAGGCACCTCCACGGTGGAGATGGAACGGCGATTAACTCAGCTGCTCGTGTGTGGGGCAGGTGGCTCGGATGGATTGTTGAATTGCAGGATCGTGAGTGGTGGCTGCGGCATGGGCAGGGAGGCCTTCATCCAGCAGTGGATTGACCACGTGGGCTGCTTGATGCCCGCATTTAAACCGTTTTAAGTAAACACGTTCCGTCGGAGTGGGCAGGTAGGAACTTGGTTGGACAGACAGACAACTAATCCCTGGTGGGCAGTGTGGAACCTGTTGTTCCTACCCGTATAGCACTTCACAGCGCAATAGCTCTACTCTTTGGTTCTTTCGGCAAAGTCACGTAGGTATAAAATAAAATAAAGCACGACGTTTCGGGCGCAACACAAGCGTCCATCATCAGCTGGTAAAGCGTGGTCTGCTGCTGAGGCAGACTGTTCTCGAAGGTTTGAAATGGGTGTCGCTACACCCGCTGGGTTGCACTCCCTCGTCGAGGAGGCCGCTCTACTTTGCCTTCTTTTCTACAGTAATATGCTGATTTTTCACATGAACATCATGCTAATCTCTCACATTAACATGATGCTAATCTCTCACATTAACATGATGCTAATCTCTCACATTAACATCATGCTAATCTCTCACATTAACATGATGCTAATCTCTCACATTAACATGATGCTAATCTCTCACATTAACATCATGCTAATCTCTCACATTAACATCATGCTAATCTCTCACATTAACATCATGCTAATCTCTCACATTAACATCATGCTAATCTCTCACATTAACATCATGCTAATCTCTCACATGAACATCATGCTAATCTCTCACATGAACATCATGCTAATCTCTCACATGAACATCATGCTAATCTCTCACATTAACATCATGCTAATCTCTCACATTAACATCATGCTAATCTCTCACATTAACATGATGCTAATCTCTCACATGAACATCATGCTAATCTCTCACATGAACATCATGCTAATCTCTCACATGAACATCATGCTAATCTCTCACATGAACATCATGCTAATCTCTCACATGAACATCATGCTAATCTCTCACATGAACATGATGCTAATCTCTCACATTAACATGATGCTAATCTCTCACATGAACATCATGCTAATCTCTCACATGAACATCATGCTAATCTCTCACATGAACATCATGCTAATCTCTCACATTAACATGATGCTAATCTCTCACATTAACATCATGCTAATCTCTCATATTAACATAGCCACTTTCGTGCCCTCTAATCTCTCACATTAACATCATGCTAATCCCTCACATTAACATCATGCTAATCTCTCACATTAACATCATGCTAATCTCTCATATTAACATAGCCACTTTCGTGCCCTCTAATCTCTCACATGAACATCATGCTAATCTCTCACATTAACATGATGCTAATCTCTCACATGAACATCATGCTAATCTCTCACATTAACATGATGCTAATCTCTCACATTAACATGATGCTAATCTCTCACATTAACATGATGCTAATCTCTCACATTAACATGATGCTAATCTCTCACATTAACATGATGCTAATCTCTCACATGAACATCATGCTAATCTCTCACATTAACATGATGCTAATCTCTCACATTAACATGATGCTAATCTCTCACATTAACATGATGCTAATCTCTCACATTAACATGATGCTAATCTCTCACATTAACATGATGCTAATCTCTCACATTAACATGATGCTAATCTCTCACATTAACATGATGCTAATCTCTCACATTAACATGATGCTAATCTCTCACATTAACATCATGCTAATCTCTCACATTAACATCATGCTAATCTCTCACATTAACATCATGCTAATCTCTCATATTAACATAGCCACTTTCGTGCCCTCTAATCTCTCACATTAACATCATGCTAATCCATCACATTAACATAGCCACTTCCGTGCCCTCTAATCTCTCACATTAACATCATGCTAATCTCTCACATTAACATAGCCACTTCCGTGCCCTCTAATCTCTCACATTAACATCATGATAATCTCCCACATTAACATAGCCACTTCCGTGCCCTCTAATCTCTCACATTAACATCATGCTAATCCCTCACATTAACAAAGCCACTTCCGTGCCCTCTAATCTCTCACATTAACATCATGCTAATCCCTCACATTAACAAAGCCACTTCCGTGCCCTCTAATTTCTCACATTAACATTGTGTTGCTGTTGTCTTGCACAGCGTCGTGAGCTGCAGTTTTGCATGAACGACGTTATATATGTGTATATGAAAATAATGATAGTATTATAATACACATGGAAACAGGGTGATTTGTCCTAAACGTCGCCTATTATGTATGTTTCCTTTGAAGGCCACAGTGTTAGGAAGTAATGTTTTGAGTTGTTGTTGTTTGTTAGTTTGTGCTTGTGCACCAATGCAGCAGCAGCAGCATCGCCGAAATTTTTTGTCGAAGTTTTGTCAACATGCACATTATTCAACCAACTTAGGGGAGAGAAATACTAGTAAATAATCATTAAATCGGCTCTTTTTCGTTGCTCAGTCCGAAAAACAAAAACATACCTTTTTTTTTTGGCACCTAGATTTGTGAAATGTTTCGTTTTAAAACCACGCTCTTTGTTGAAAGGTGGTGATAATAGTAATGAGAGGCTGTGAGCTTAAACCGACCCGGAAGGATGTGTCTGGGAACAGAGCAGCCGAGGCATCATTAAGCCGCGCCGGTACAAGCTCCACATGAGGCCTTGAACCCACCGGCCGATAAAAAAGTGTTAAGGGGAGAGGAGGGGGCTACAGATGTAATACAAATTTACAATTTTGGTGACTTTTCTACCCCAACACTGAAACTTTCTTCTATAAAAAATAATGATGATGATGGTGGTGGTAACAATAATTAGTATACTAGTTCACATTCTTATGCGAGCATCCCCCTTCTTGCAAACTCCCCCCCTCCCTCCTTCATTAATTGCAATATGTAGTGGTCAGCGTTGTTAAGGGTCAGGTTGTGGTGACCTTTTGTCTAGACATGGTTGTACACAAACAAAACAATCTTTGTTTTTTAATTACAGCATATAACACGTATATATATTATGAGCCCCTCCTTAAGGCTTGCGACCTTCGTAATCAGGAGCTAATACTTCAGTGTTATTTTGCAAGGGAATTGTCATAGGAATTCGGAAGGAAAGTCAAAATTGGCAGACGCACAACGTTTGAAGGTGATGCGACTGCGTAGATTGTGTGTGTGTGTCTGTGTGTGTGTGTGTCTGTGTGTGTGTGTGTCTGTGTGTGTGTCTGTGCGTGTGTAAGAATGTGCCAGATGCCACCGTAATGTGACGCTGAACACACCGGATTGGCAATGCAGAGGTCCTCCGTTCCATCTCCCGACGCGGCATATTAAACAATGGACCGATCGTCGCCTAAACCGCCCTTGCCTGATTCTGTTCACCCAGCAGGATAAAGAGTTACACGGCGATGCGCGGGTCACGTGTGGCGGGGCAACTAGGGGTCGGCACGGTTTGAACCGACTCAAACTGGTTTCAAATTGAGCAATCCAAACCAAACCAGCGACGACTGAACCAAACCAAACCAAAACCAAACCAAACTAAGCTAAACCAAACCTCTTAAGTTGGCTTGAACCAAACTAGTTTGAGCCGGTTCCACCCTGTCCGAGCCAAACCGAGTCGGTTTTCGTAGCCCCAAACCAAACCGAACCAGTTCAAACAGAGCCAAACCAAACCGATTTGGTTCGGTTCAAACCGCGGTTTGGTGGTTTGAGCCAAACCGTGCCGACCCCTAGGGGCAACGCATGGGTAACCTCCAACCTGTTCCGATATATCCGGGCCAGCGTCGAAGATTTGTCTCAAAAAAGAGGGAAGGCCCCGTCTGCCAGCGGTGACGTGAGCAAGCACTTGCTGGGGCTGCGCCTCTACCTTCGACGACCGTGCACGTGGCGCCTGCGTGCTAAAGGTCACCGCGGATGTGCCAACGTGCAGACGCCGAAACGACAGATTTTATTTTTTAATTACCAAAACTTATTCCTGAAACAAAGCCTTTGGGATTCAACTGTGACGGCAATACTTGTTGTGCACAGGCCACTGATGAGAGAGAGAGAGAGAAATGTAATACGGCGGTGCTTTATGTAGCGATACGACACAGAGCCATGCCACGGTAACATATAATGAGGGTTAAGGCAAGGAACAAGCATACAATTCTATAAATACTGCAGACTGTGAGACGATATGGGTGGTGATTGTGAATACAGAGACATGTACGTATACACACACACACGCCTACAAAGACACAGATCTCCCCCGTACACAGAGCGTTAAGGGAAAGTGCTGTTAGCGAGCACCTATGAAGGCCGGCACGGCACATTTGTGGCTGAGTCGACCTAGGGGAGACCCAGGACCGATTCAGATAATTATCACTGTTGGCTGTGAGCGGGAATCGAACTCGGGTCGCCGGGTTCGTAGCGCAGCGCCCTGACTTCTACACTACCGGAACGGCACACGAGGGGGTGGGTGGCCAGCACCACGCCCGACCGCCTTTGTCTCTCTAGTGGCAATGTTTACACACCGCACCAGGTACTCATTTGAGGCTGAGTCGACCTAGGGGAGGCCCAGAACCGGTTCAGATAATCGTCACTGGGTGTTTGCCGTGAGCGGGAATCGAACCCGGGTCGCCAGGTACGTAGCGCAGCACGCTAACCGCTGCACCACCGCTCCCCATCGTACACGTACACACACGTGTACACACACACACTTACACACTCACGTACCCACACGTGTACACACACACACTTACACACTCACGTACACACACACGTGTACACACACACACACTTACACACTCACGTACACACACGTGTACACACACTTACACACTCACGTACACACACACGTGTACACACACACACACTTACACACTCATGTACACACACGTGTACACACACACACTTACACACTCACGTACACACACGTGTACACACACACGTGTACACACACACACTTACACACACACGTACACACACGTGTACACACACACACTTATACACTCACGTACACACAACAACAACAACCGCCATTCGCCACTAAGTGGCGGTGACGTCACCACGACGCTTGTGCCAGGCCATGTGCACCCTGAGGCCACGTGAAGTGTCGAACGCCCGCTGGCAGGAGGTCACGGGGCAGACCCAGGTGCCACGGGTCGACTGACCGAGATGACCGAGATGACTGGCTGATGCACCACCTGTGCCCCCTACTGTGCCAACATGCTGTGCTTTAGCCACCCGGCGCTCCGCTCGTTGTTGTGAGCGTCGCTCCTCCGCCCTCCGTTGTTGTTGGAGGGCGACTGCCTCCAACTGCCCAGTAGCGTCCTTCACGAGCCTCCTCCACTGAGGCCGATCTTGACACCGCTGGTACCAGTCATCGGCAAGTCCACTCAGCTCCACATCCTCCTGTACCACATCACTCCATCTCTTCTCTAGCCCGTGCCGCGCCCGTTTAGCCCCCTCGATCCGGCCGAACAAAAGCTGTTTAGGCATGCGGTGGCTGGGCATGCGGGCTACATGACCCAGCCAACGCAGCCTTGCCTGCCGGAGGAGCTCACTGATGGGACTTTGCCCAGATCTTTCAAGGACTTGTGAGCTCCTCACACAATCCAGCCTGGTTAAACCCAGGATGGATCGTAGGCAGGCCAGCCTAAATGTTTCCAACCGGCGAAGATGCTCCACTAGGGGGGTCCACGTTTCGCAAGCGTAGAGAATGGAGGGAATGACCGTGGCCGAGAAGACCTGAAGCCTCGTGCGGAGCGACAGACCAGGTAGCTTCCACACAGCGTTACGCAACCGATGAAAAGATATTGCCGCTCGACTGATTCGGAGTGAGACCTCTGCTGATAAACTGGAGTCGGTCATGAGCACACTGCCCAGGTATGGGAAACTCTCTACTCTCTCCACAACTGCCCCATCACACACGTGTACACACACACACTTACACACTCACGTACACACACGTGTACACACACACACTTACACACTCACGTACACACACGTGTACACACACACACTTACACACTCACGTACACACACGTGTACACACACACACTTACACACTCACGTACACACACGTGTACACACACTCGCTCGTCAACCCAACATTCGGGCCTCTCCCTGGGCGCTCCTGCCTCGCAAGTCTCCACGACCTAACTTCTCTCCACTGGCGCTCTTCGCTAATCTTTCAGACGCGGGGGGCCACTTTCGCCGATAAGACATCATCGGCTCGAGGGCCGCCACACGTGTAAAGCCATCTTCTTGGTTCTTTCGGTAAAGTCACGTAGAAGGGAAGTAATAAAATAATAAAAATAAAACATAAAATTATTCTCACGACGTTTCGGCCACAACGCAAGCAGCCGTCCTCAGGTGAAGACCAGGTATGTCGGGGAGACAGCGTCTGAATGAGAATTATTTTATTACTTCCCTTCTACGTGACTTTACCGAAAGAACCAAGAAGATGAATCCCTACAGTCACGAAAGCTTTAAATCGAAATATAAAACCATCGTTGCATTGAACAGCAGCGCGGCGACGATGGGAGGTGGTGTTCTCACTCGCTGTGCACCGTCAGGGGCCGCACTGAAGGCCACCAGGGGGCCTTGCAGCAGTGAGGAGCACGGATCTCCCGGACCCTGACAACCCGAGTGCTAATCCTCGCATTCGGACGGGTGGCAAGGCGACTCGACTCGCGCGCGCGCTTCCCCGGAGCGAGCGCGCAGACCACAGAGAGGCAGAGGTCGCAAACGGATTTTGATTCCTTACTCGTACCCGTACCCGGCCGCACCAGGGTCGCAAATGGGTACCCGTACCCGGTCGGCCGGGTACGGGTACCCGTTCCCTACCCGAAATGAGTGACAAATGGTTACTCACCAGTGACTCACGGCCTACCCGTACCCGTACCCGGCCGCACCAGGGTCGCAGACAGCTACCCGTACTCGGCCGGGTACGGGTAGCCGGGTATCGGGTAGGGTACGGGTATCGGGTACCCGGTTGCGACCTCTGCAGAGAGGTTCGCCCGCCTCGCTACGGCGCCAGAGTCGGGGATTCATCTCAGCCGGAGCTGCCCGGGGCTGAGCTGCAGGGGTCGGGTCCGGGCGAAGGGTTAGGAGGCACCTCGTGGACACGCTCCGTGAGCAATGAGGCCCGGCCTCTAATTGTATTCAATCGACGCATCCCCCTTCCCCCGCTGGCTATGAGGCGTACAATAAATCACTCTAATCTGAGCTCCTTCAACGGAGGAGGAACAGCAAATCGACACCAACTCTGACTCCCGAAGCCCTCTCGCCGTTGCCAGCAGGCCTAGACATTGGAGCTTAGCGTTCTGAACTAATTGCAATCACACGCAAGAATTGTCTAGAATCCTACTGGCTACGACGAAGTGACTCTTTACTGACGATGACTGCTCCGTGCGCTGTCGTGTACGCTCAAAGGTTTCGCCATCAGCATGAATGCCACCTTGGTGATGGGGGCCACAACCAACGACCTGACCACGACAGTGGTGCAGTGGTCAGCACGCACGCTGGACACGCGATCCAGACGACGCCGAATCGGTTCGATCTTTCCCAGCGCGGCGGCAGCTGAAACAATCGCGCAAGTCCCTTCAAGTTCAAGTTCATTTATTAGGTATAGCCCTGTGAGCCATTCCGCTCTTGAATAGGGTGCAACTGCAACAAACAAAAAAAACATGAACAAAAAACATCTTAAAGTGAATATGTAACTGAGTGCAAACAGAAAATCCAAGAAAAGACAGCAAAAAAGTGCAGAAAAAAATCACCGTACACCAACGCTGTGTGCAAAAATCCCAGTGGGATGCAAGTCAAACAACCAACGACAACCACAAGACAACTTTAACTTGAAGTCCCTTGAAGTCTGTCGACTTTAGACCACGTGCCGTTCGCCACGAATGTCCGGCGTTTCGCTCCGCGTGCTGGGAGCTTCTTCAAACCGGCAGAGCAGCAATCGGCAGCACCCTTGCCAACAGTGACAGATTATAAGACGGCTTTAAAAAAAAAATTGCATAAAAATGCAAAACATAATAACGTCATAAAAACATAATTAGTTTTTGGAAAGCTGCGGAGAAAGACCTTCAGCCCATCTGGCCTGCCCCTTCTTTTAACGTCCACTATCTTCCCCGCAGTACTTTAGACGTCCCGTGGGATGTACACACGCACGCCGCCCCATCCACCTGCATTCCCCAAACCATCCGACTCAGAACCCAATCAGCACCGGTGAATTTATCTACCCCCCCCCCCCCCGTGCATACTGATGCGTTCCTTCCACTTGTTGACGCAATCGTGTTACAGTGGCCCGATCTCCTTGGGGGCCGTCCATAAATGACGTCACGCGATTTTGGACGATTTTGACACCCCCCCCCCCTCGTCACACGGCGTCACAAAAAGTCAGACTCCCCCTCAAATATGACGTCACAAAGCTCTGCCCCCCCAAAACAAATGTAAGCATGCTTCAAATCTCTATTGTCATTGTAGTGCGTATTTAATGTGGCGCTGCACTCTGATGTTGTAGGAGAAAACATTTATTTAAAAGTCTATTTAATTAAGTAGAACGTGTTGTCTATATTTATTTAAAGTTGCGCATTTTTACGTGACGTCACATTTCTCAAACCCCCCCCCCTCGTCACACATCGTCACTGACTACCTCATCATCACGGTGGCTAGGAGATGTTAACTACCTCGCCTGGTTTACAGGAGGTTTGTGTCTCTCTCTCTCCTCATCATCACGGTGGCTAGGAGATGTTAACTACCTCGCCTGGTTTACAGGAGGTTTGTGTCTCTCTCTCTCATCATCATCACGGTGGCTAGGAGATGTTAACTACCTCGCCTGGTATACGGGAGGTCGGGCTTCGATCCGGACCCTGATGCCTGCTGCTGCTGTATATTTGGAGTTTGCGTGTCTCTCTCCCCGTGGGAGCGTGGACATTTCTTGCGGGCCCCCCTCCACACTGAGAGTGAACATCACGCGTTTAGAGTATTTGACTGCTCTACATTTTCACACGATAAGCCACTTCATGGAGTTATCATTTATGGACAGGTCGCTTCTGAAGATGAGCTCTAGAGCTTAGTGCGCCTTATCTGGTAAAATAAAAAAAATAGTTAAGTTTACTTTAATAGCGGTCTATCATGTGACAAAAATGACTGTCATATGCCGAGTGGGTGGGGCAAGTGCTTCCCTCTCTGTTGTGTGTGGACCAGAGGTCACTTGAAGGGATTTCAGACGTCGCTCAGTGATATCCGCTTCCGTGGGTCGTTGTCACCGCTAAGAAGTGTCGCAACTGCTCTGCGAGAGATCCCCGTGGAGTCTGCGTGTGATGGCGTGATGCCGATAGCGCAATCGGATTAACATTGGAATACAGCAGCAGCAGCAGCAGCAACAAACAGATGTCTATCTAGATTTGAAGCTTTCGTGACTGCAAGGATTCATATTCTTAGTTTTTTTCGGTAAAGTTACGTAGGTAAAAAATAAAAAATAAAAAAAATAAAAGTAAAATAAAAAAAATAAATTAAAAATCACGACGTTTCGGAAGACGGAGGCTTGTGTTGCCCTCGAAACGTCGTGATTTTTATTTTATTTTTTATTTTACTTTGATTAATTTTACATTTTTACCTACGTGACTTTACCGAAAAAACCTAAGAATATAGATGTGTATCTGTTCTTATTCCGTAGTCATATCAGAACAATGTGTGGTGCTGCACAGCACGAGCACAACGGAGCGATGGGCATCACGGGCTTCGCTGGTACACACGCTGTCGGCACGAGATCTCAGAAGGCAGTCACTCATTCTGCTCTCGCCTTCATTGGCATTTGTGTAGAGTTCGCTCAACGCCGACTGTGCCCCCCCCCCCAGCACCCCTGCCCTGTTTGTTTGTGTCTGCAGCCCCCCCCCCCCCCACCGTGTACAAGACCACGCTGTGGGCCTTACCCACGTGGCCCTTGGGCAGTATGGAAATAACCATGTGCAGAGCTCCACTCACCCCCTCCCTCCCTCGCCCACAGCCACCGCTGCTCTTCAGGAATTCATCACCGGAAGGCAATGAATTCACCCCTCTACGCCCGGTTGAACGACAGGTGTCTTTAGATATAAATGACAGATGTCTTCTGGTTTAAATTAC
This sequence comes from Lampetra planeri, assembly GCF_965212315.1. NCBI lineage: Eukaryota > Metazoa > Chordata > Hyperoartia > Petromyzontiformes > Petromyzontidae > Lampetra > Lampetra planeri. Next base: position 1,022,637 of record NC_136160.1, read on the forward strand.
AAGTTTATTCTGGTATAAATGACAGGTTTCTACTGGTATAAATTACAGGTGTCTTCCGGTATAAATTACAGGTGTAATCTGGTATAATAGACGCGCTGTTCAGGAAGCGCATGCATTCTTTAGCTCGACGGACGTGGATCTGTCGTGGATCGCTTCTGATCGCTCGAGACATCGATCTCCCTGTTCCACACGCGGCCCGTGCTCGGGTTTTGCAGCTTCGAGGACTTTGCACAGAGGCGAATGTTACAAACCCCTCTCCCGGCAGTGTGCAGGGACTGTGGTCAGCACCCAGAACAGAACCGCGGAGTGTGTCACGTGGACTCAATGCCCGATTCGCATTCTCAGGAAGAACGTAATCAACCAGGTAGGGTGTTGACTGTTATGTTATCCGACTCTCTGTTGTATTACATTACATTTCTAAGTAGACTAGATTTGTCTTCTTGGTTCTTTCGGTAAAGTCACGTAGAAGGTAAGTAATGTCTACTTGACGGACCTGTTCTCCACCTGAGGACGGCTGCTTGCGTTGTGGCCGAAACGTCGTGAGAATTATTTTATTATGTTTAATTTTTATTATTTTATTACTTCCCTTCTACGTGACTTTACCGAAAGAACCAAGAAGATGAATCCCTGCAGTCACGAAAGCTTTAAATCGAAATTTAGACTAGATTTGTGTTTCTATTTAATTTATACCTGATGATGATTGCTTGTGTTGCAATCGAAACGTCGTATGCTAGTATTTAATTTAATTTATTATTTTATCTTTATACGTGACTTTACCGAAAGAACCAAAGAATAATTCCTGCAGTCACGAAAGCTCCAAATTAAGTACGAAAGGAGGAGACCGCATCTTCATCATCACGGCAGAGATTCAGCACTCCGTTACTTCTGACGCAATCATCGGGCTCAACCAGCCTCAGTGTATACATTACAGCTGTGGCTCTAACATCAACAATGCCAACCATAGGAAAAAGGTCAGAGCTGGGGCAATCCAATTAATATTTAAGCCATCGTTTACTCTGTCGATCATCGGGTTGACCGTACGGATAGCGTGCATATAGCTGGGAATTAAGAGCCCCACGTGTGCCGCTGGACAGGCAGGTCGATGTAAAACTAAACTTTAAAACTTCTTTTTTTAATTTTACCAGGTAACGCCCACTGAACAATGTAGCTCTTTTTCAGAAGCTACCAGGCCACACATGATAGCTCAACGAAGTGGCTCATCGTCATGTGGAAATGTATAGCAGCCAAATGCTCTAATTACATGTTTCTAAACGTGAAGGGAAAAACCGGAGGACTCGGAGAAAATTCCACGTGACCGCGGAGAGAACAAGCAAACTTCGAACAGAGAGTGTTTTCTACTTACGAACGAGTTATGTTCTCGAAGTCTGTTCGTAAGTCCATTTGTTCGTAAGTCCAACTTTACTCCTGTCGATTCCAAACGTGTTGTACGGCGTGTACACACTAAACACGGGGAATGGCTCTAAAAGGTGTATAATCTCCTGTAGATGTAGATGCCACTGATTCTTCACGTTGTGCAGATGCAACCACCGCCATCGATTGCGCGGTGGTTGAACTTACGACTCTCGATCCGAGCAGGCAGCTGGGTTGTTCGTATCTCTGAAATTTCGTCTGTTGGGTGTTCGTAAGCGGAGGAGTCCCTTATAAAGGCACCAGGGTCGGGATCGAACCCACGACCTCCTGTATACCAGGCGAGGTAGTTCACATCTCCTAGCCACCGGTGACACCCACGGTGGCGAGGAGATGTAGCGTTGCCAACCGTCCCGGATTGGCCGGGAATCTCTACTGGCATTGGCGTCGATCTTCCTGTGACCATTGAAAGCAAACCGGGAGGTTTGAAATGTAAGATATTTTAAGAAAAAAAATAATATTTTAAAAAAATTCCGGAAGAGACTTCAGTTGGAGTTGCCATTTCGAGCGGCAGGTGATAGCAGGACTGGTTATACCCCCCCCCTACTCCCCACTCGTCACCAACGCGGTGAGGTTGGAGAGAGATAATACACGACACGTGGTGAACGCGGCACGGGGAGACCTTTCTCAATGGGTGGATTGAGCGAGCGAGAGAGCGTGCGAGAATGTGTGAAATTAGTATTTTTTATGGTTAATTAGGGAACACCAATCTGAATGGGGTTCGACCAAATGAAATCAAGCGCGTAAGTCAACCGGTCAAGCGACGTCAGTTACACAACGGGCTTTTTTAATTTTACTTTTATTAATTTTAATTTTTTACCTACGTGACTTCCGAAAAAAACCTAAGAATACACAACGGGCGTTCAGGAATCGTGAATGTCGGCGGCCTCTGTGTACGGTGAAAGGGCGCAATGGAACAAGAGAGGAATCCACCTGAACAGGACCACGTCAAGAACGAAGACGCCGGAATGGTGGCGTCGTGTGTCAGCCAAGTGGAGCGTGTGGGCAGTGAATCCAAATATGAGAGAGGGGGGGGGGCGGGGGGGGGCGGGGTAGGGGGGGGAGGGGGAAAGGGGGGGGCGGGGCGAGGGGGAGGGGGGAGGCCATTTGACTCTTTCGGAAAGGACTTCATCTGCGAGTTCTGTCCACCTGTGTGGAGATGGAGCGATACAATAACACAGAAGCGCCCGTCAGAGTTGTTTCATCGCTGGGTGGTGAGAGATGGCGAGATGGCATGCCGAGACCTCCAACCAGCAGTGGCTTGATGATGACTGCTGCTGCTGCTGCTGATGATGATGATGATGATGCTGATGATGATGATGAATCCGAATGGGTTCACGTATGGTTGGATCGATGACGTGTAGGAATTATGAATCTCAGTCGCATTGAACCTCCTAAGTGAAACGCATGCATCACAATACCATGGCACGGGCACATGAAGGGCACTAACACAATCGGGATACGCTTGATTCAGTATTTTGTTTTAATATTTTGTATGGTTGCACACAGTGAACATTTAAAATATATATTTATCTCAATGGCATTCATTACCCCCCGATGATTTGGGGATAGTAAGAAGTAATCTAATTGGGCTCACCGAAGGTGAAAGGACCATGAGAGAGTGAATCTGGCTGGCCACTTATTTGGTTAAATAAAGGTCGTGTAGAGTTTTAGATTTGAAGCTTTCGTGACTGCAAGGATTCATACCCTTAGGTTTTTTTGGTAAAGTCACGTAGGTAAAAATAAATAATACAAATAAATAATATAAGTAATAGGAATAAAAATAAAATAAATCATAAATAATACATATAATATGAATAATAATAATATTTATTTTTAAATCCTTTATATTAAGTTCACTTGCTTGCTTGCTTACGACCGTGCAAATCTTTCGGTCGTTTTTTTAACCCACTTCCCGTGATCCAATCGAGCTGATATTTTCCACACAGACTCGTTGTGCGTGACAATTTATTTTTGTAAAAAAAAAATTCTTAAATTTTACACTGTTTATGGAAAAAAAATTAAATATTGAATACCAATTGCTTAATGGTGCCAGGAAATCATCTGACCCATAGGTGGCAGCCATCTCAAGCCAGAGGACGAGAGGACTCTAGCCGCCCGTTTCATGATGACGCAAATGTTGACTAACCACATGGCATGAAATCCCTGCCCCCACGCTGTACAATGGAGACTATTTATAGAGCAGTTATATTGAAGCCGCCAGGTTCTTGAAAGTGGTAAAACGGGTCAACGCTAGTGCCCTCGGGAATATACGGGGCATGTCAAGAGGTGATCTTACATATAAAGGATTTATAGTGAAAAACTTTGTTTTTACGGGTTCATTTTTTACCTACGTGACTTTACCGAAAAAACCTAAGAGTCGTGTAGAGTAATGAATGTGAATTGGCTGCCGGGATGGGTGAAATAAAGGACGTGTGTGCATAATTAATACCAGTGGGCTTTCGCCTGGTTAAATACAGAATGTGGCGAAATAATTAAGCTCGATTGGGTCTAACTTAGTTGAATAGCGTGAATATAAAACACAATCGAACGGGCCCTCTCTCTGCTAATAAGGTACATGAGAGGGGGTCACGGTGCAGGCCTCGCCTTGCATCGCTCAATCATCCACCCACGGCTGGCGTGAGGGCCTCTGCCAGGCTCTTGCCGTGCCCACCTCTCTCGCCCACGCCTCTCAGACAGTCTCGGAAGAGGCGAGAGCTCCCTCCACACTTTACCACCACCACCACCACCAAAGACAAAAATCCCCCCTACCCCGGTATAGCCTCAACAGACTGTTAGGGCAAGTGCTGTTAGCGAGTAGCGGCATCCTATGAAGGCCGGCACGGCACACGAAAGGGGTGGGTGGCCAGCACCACGCCCGGCCGCCTTTGTCTCCCCAGTGGCGATGATTACACACCGCACCGGGTTTTCATTTGGGCACCGAATGAGGCATGTGGTTTTGAAATCTGGGGCATTCAAAGTACGGAGAATGCGAAAGACGCTGAGTTGCCACGGCGGGGTGCAATGGTTATCAGCACACCGGACTTGCAATTCATATTTAGCCAGACGAATTGCATCATCCCGGCGCGGAAGTTGAAAGAATGTGGGCACGTTTCTTAAATCCCCAGCCCCTACCCACCACCACCACCACTACCACCCATGTTTATCCAGTTGTTCAGCTGGTCGTGTAGTGGTGGTGGGGTAAAGTGTGGGTACTCACACCTCTTATAAGAAGTCTGGGCAGCATGGAAGAGTAGGCCAAATGTCCTCTACTAGAGTGGATCTCTAGGGTTCGCTGCAGTGGAAGCCGTTTCCGTCAGCAGTGATATGAGCAAGCAATTGCAGGGATGCGCCTTTACCCTTTAACTTTTCTTTGCAAGATCAAGATTTTGTATTGGAGCTTCAGATCGCACTATGGCTGAAAATGAATAAATGGTAACTGATGTTTTTGTACTGTGTTCATGCACTCGTTAAACATAACACCACCAAACTGGGATATTTTTTTTTACCTTGGAAAGAGACAATATGAACTGGAGAGTTGTGGTTTATTTTGCCGCCGCCGCTGCTGCTGGATGGATTTCCTTACAACTTACACATTTTAGGGGTCAAAAATATCTCAGAGTCCACAAGTGGAAATAACCGGCTGTGCGGGAAAACCGACGATTGCAAAAGCCATTGTGCACCGAGGAATCCAAGCTAAAGGAATCAATTTCCGGGGCTGCCATTACGCATCATGTGCCAATCAGCTGTCTACCCGTCTCCGTTGCACGTCCATCTCAAAGTCATTCTAATAATACAATCGCGTTATATTTATATATATCCACGTGAGCACTTGGCTGTTCAAGGCAATGCAAGACTGTGCCACAGCGGATCCGCCCAGGTGTTGCCGATCGTGGTGGCGGTGACCCCAATGGCTTCGCTGTCAGAGTGCATAGCCGGGCACTGCTGACATCCTGGGTTCGAATCGAGGTTCCAATCATCCACGACGATAACTGAGTTCTACGGTGTTGAGTTGAGAGTCTCAGCCTCGTCACCAATGATTGTACAAGATAAAAAAAAAAACACCACCGCCACCATTTTACTTGAAATTTTCACTTTGGTAAGATTCCAGCTCTGAGATTGACATTGTCTTTTTGGATGACTGCCTTGTGACGAACACGTCTCTGGCGTGGCAAGTTGAATCGTTGCGCCGTGTGTCAATTAAAGATGTCACTTGAACAACAACAACAAAACATATCTTGGAAGTAGTTCTGTGATGTCTTCTTTCGCGGGGCAAATTGTCGAACGCTGGGGGCCGATGCCCCCCGTCTCGTGCCGCGATGCCGACAGCAAAGTTGGGAGACACAAAGAGACCCGGCATCTGTAGGGACGCAGCGATGTGTGCATTTCCCTTTCTCCTCTTCCCATACAAGGCGCGCATTGCCATTCAAGTCACGAGTGCTTTAGCCGTGGGCATTCTGGTGTTAACCCAGAAGTGGTGAGTGATTCTCTCCTCGTTGAAACGCGCCGTTTCAACTCGCTCCGTCAGTAAATAACCGCGGCCCTCACTACCCAAGGCCAGTTTGAAGATCCAAAGAAATTCTCCCCGAACAAAGATCGCCCTCCTGAGAAATTGCATGCTGCTGCCTTTTCAAAAAGAAAAAAAAAAGTAAATGCAGTTATTGAGGACATCGGTTCTCACCGAAACCGCGTTTGGCCGCCCCCACGCGTTAAACAGAAGCAGAATCTTCAGTTCGCCTGGAGGAATCCGATGAGCTATGAAGCTCTCCCCCCCCCCCCCACAGATGCCCAGTAAATGCGGTTGCAGATCTGTTGCCTCGATCCTCTCGTTCTTCCGTTTGTCATCCACAGGGGTTATATTTTGAGCTATTTCCTCTCTCCTCTCTCTATCTTCTCTCTCTCTCCCCTCCCTCCCCTCTCTCTCCTCTCCCTCCCCCTCTCTCTCTTCCTTCGCTGTCTTTCGAATTCCCCTTCCTGCGTCAACCTTTAGCTCTCCCCCCCCCCCCCAACATCCCCTTTCATTTCCGCACGTCGCGTCTCGTTAATTGAAAAGGAACGGGAATTGAGCGTCCCCGTTCCCTGCCGCTGTCTGACGAGGCATCCGCTTAGCCGATCGTTATCACTGCGCGCCGACATCAAATCTATGCCACGGGGCTCTGATATCCAGAATTTAAATTTGCCCCCCCCCGCCGCCCGATTACTGTCACCACCACCACCACCACCACCGAAGCCAGTCAGACTGGCTTTGTTGAATCGAGGTCTCGAGTGGTGAGATGTGAAGCTGGCTGGCTGGAACGCTGAGCAGGTGCTCAGCTGGCAGTCCACAGGCTGCCGCTTGCATCTCCAACCACGACACAGAATTCTACAGAATTCAGAGTCAGCGCGGTCGCCTCTTGTCACGCGAAAAACAGGCAGGTTTCTCATTTTTTTTTACTGAAAACTAAAAATAAATTTAAATTTTTAACCAAGTAAGGCTCACTGAGCTATGCAGCTCTTTTTCAGAAGCGACCTGGCCACCACAAATGATTGGGCAACGAAGTTGGCTCATCATCACGTGCAAGTTTATTGCTGCCAAATACTCTGAACGCGTGACGTTGATTCTAATTGTGGAGGAGGAAAAAAAAACCGGAGGACCCGGAGAAAAATCCACGCGACCACGGGCAGAGAGAGACACGCAGACTCCAAATATAGCGCATGCAAACATGAGAATATGTTTTACCCTTTATGGTAATAAAACAGTTGCGTTAAGATATACAGCAGGCGTCAGGGTCGGGATCGAAATCACGACCTCCTGGATACGAGGCGAGGTAGTCAACATCATGCCACCCTGGCGTCTACAATACTTACTGTCGGTTCGATCTCAGGGCGCGGCAGCTAGCAAGTTTCTTACACCTCCCCTCCACCCCCCAGCGACGCCACTCTCATAGCGAGTGCACCGACAGCTTGCACGTGGTCATGGTAAACGATGAGTACTCACACATCTCTCACGACGAAGCATTGGCATGCGTGAAAGAGTAGGCCAATTACCCCGCGGGTAGGGGGGCTCTCTCTGGAACTCCCTCTTAGCGAAGGCCCCTTCCGCCAGCAGCGGCGTGGGCGAGCAATTGCAGGGGCCGCGCCTTAGTCGAGTGTCACGATGGCGTCACACCGGCCCCGGCCACGACTCATAGCGCCACAACGACATTTCGTTGGCGGGTGGCCGCGGCGGCTCGGGTGTTCGGGTGTCGTGAGCCACCGTCAGCACACTCCTGAGGTCGCGGTAAGAAGGCCCGAAGGGGAGAGGTGCGAGATGGCCAGGGGCACGTGCGGCAAAGAAGAAGCACTTATTGTTGTTGTTTGGTGTGGAGGGCAGTCTGAAGGTCCGCGTGGTTATTCACCAATGATTGGACGAGGGCCGACGACACCGTGGAATGAGTGGAGGTGCATCCCTGGCGACTGCTTGGCGTGTCGCCACGCCAATGACGCGCGCACAATGGGCGATGGTGAAAGCGCAGCCCCTGCAAGTGCCCGCTGATGCCACAAACTGGCAGAGGGACCTTCGCTACACCGGGGTTCTTGAGATCCTCTGAAGGGCGGCTTGGCCAACTCTGCATCAAATCAGCCGCAAGAGGAAGAAGAAGGAGAGGAAGAAGAAGAGTCAACTCTGCAATTGATTGAATCATGGGAAAGTGTCGTCTATAAATTGACGCTGCGCGTAGTGGAAGTCCATGAGAGCGGTGTGAGTCGTGACGTCTCAATCTTGATTTGAAGCTTTCCCACCTGATAACGGACGCTTGTGTTGTGCACGAAACGTCGTGATTTATTTGATTTCATACCTACGTGACTTTGCCGAAAGAAGCAAAGAGAATCGTGAAGTCTCATTTGTTTTCGAGGTACATCGCCTCTGACGGGGAACGCGCGAGAAGGACTCTAAAACACGCGACGCACTTGTCTGAAGACATTCGGAATCGTTTGATTTCAACTCACGCCATATCGCAGCCCCTACACGACTGCATTTGTTTTGACAGAATCACGATTGTGTCCACGATGGCCTTTGTTTGCGTTTAAGTGCTCCCTCGGCACGACTGCTTCCAGGGGTCGTTCCTTCGGAGCGAGCCGTGGGGCCTTTCGGGAGGGGTGGCGCAGCTGTGTGGGGGGAGACACCCAACAGCATTTTGGATAAAAAAAATGTTTTAAAATAAACTAATGGTGTTCTTAAGTCTGCGTTTTGTGTGCCCCCACCCCCCGTATATTTATTTAACACCGGACGAATCTGAGAAGCTATGAAGCTCTTTAAATGGGCAGCAGCACGCGAGCAGTCGGCTCGCCACTGGACCGGTTGCATAACAGCGAGCGAACCGTCGGCTCGCGATTTTACCAGTAGCGCGGCTTTAATATAGTCATCGTACGGGCAGTCTAAAAACAAAACGTCAGTTTAGATACAAATATGTTGCACGGGCTGTGTCGGGGGATATGCGTCGCGTGCCGGCGGTAATTAATGACAGCATTCGCCCGAGGAAGAAGGTGTTTAATCAGCGCCGACTACCTGCGACGACATATGGTTCGGAAACACGGCCATTAGCGGAAAAGTACAGAGATTAAAATTTCACGGTGACGCTGCCGAGAGATGCGTGCCGGGGAGGACGACGGGAGAGACGGGAGGAGATGGAGGCGCACACAGGTTGATGGCAACCGCTGTCGCCGCGTGCGACTGACCACATCTCTTCCCTGGCCCTCCACCGTGGTACTCCTCAATGAGGCCGACCAGACCTCTTGCCCCCCTCGCACCCTTCACCTTCCCTGGTCCATGCCCAGCCACAGCACCGATCTATCTTGTGTGGGCCCCCCCGTACCCCGTCGCCTCTCGTTCACGTTGCGCCCATCTGTCACCCTCATTCACCATCACACTCCACGGTAAAACTCATTGACCAAGTCCTGTGCCTCCATCCTCTCCGTCACCTCCCTCGCTGATAGCACTTCCACCCCCCACCGCCCTCTCCCGTTGCTCCCCTTCTGTCCCAATGTGTACCGCCCTCGGTTTGCGGTGTAGAGCTTCCTGCAAAGGGCGCGAATGATGGCAAGGAATGATGGCGAGGAATGATGGCAAGGAATGATTGGCAAGGAATGATTGGCAGTGAATGATTGGCAATGAATGATGACGAGGAATGATGGCAAGGAATCAAACCAAGGAATGATGGCAAGCAATGATGGCAAGGAATAATGGCGAGGAATGATGACGAGGAATGATGGTGAGGAATGTTGACAAGGAATGAAACCAATGAATGATGGCAAAGAGGGAAGGACGAGTTCGCGAGGTGCAGTTGCATCCATGGACTTGGCCACGATAGCATCTTAATCCTGGAAATTCCACATTCCCATGGCAGATGGACATTTTGTGAGGTTGACCGCTGTTGACTCTCCGCAAATGTACATCCCGAAGGAGATAATGATGAGCGAAGTTGACCCATGACCAGGATATGTAAAATGCAGTGGGCTGCAAACCTCTCCAGGTAACATCTTCTTAGGTTTTTTCGGTAAAATCACGACGTTTCGGAGGCAACACAAGTCTCCGTCATCAAGTGATACAGCTAATCTGGCTGTGACGGTCCCACCTGATGACGGAGACTTGTGTTGCCTCCGAAACGTCGTGATTTTTGTTTTTATTTTATTTTACTTTCTACGTGACTTTACCGAAAAAACCTAAGAAGATGATTCCTTGCAGTCACGAAAGCTTCAAATCTAGAACTCTCCAGGTAAAATTAAGAATCTTGGCATGCATTACAGATTATTATTTTTATATATATGAGGCGTGCATTACAGATCATTATATTTTAATATGAGGGTGAAGGCGCAGATGCCCTGCGATGTCTCTTGCTCGGGCCACCGTCTTTGTCTCCCCAAATGCTGACGATGTTCACACTCCACACCATGCACTCTGCTCACAAATATTCGCCGTCGCAATTGGCTGGGTTCGTCGCGCAGCGCGCCAACCACCGCGCCACCGCTCCCCGCAAAGTACGCACGTTTCAATGAAGACACCCCACCCCGCCTCCCTCCGCATAGCTTTGACAGACTGCTTGGGAAAGTGCTGTTAGCGAGCACCTATGAAGGGGGTGGAGTGGCCAGCATCCACACCGACCACCTTTGTCTCCCCAGTGGCGATGTTTTTACACACCGCACCAGGTACTCATTTGAGGCCGAGTCGACCTAGGGGAGACCCAGAACCAGTTCAGATAATCGTCACTGGTGTTGGCCTTGAGCGGGAATCGAACTCGCCGGGTTCGTAGCGCAGCGCAAAACCACTACGCATATAAGCAGTTTAGAAATATATAAGTTGCTCAAATGAAATGGAAGACGTTTATTTGACTAAGTTGTGACTGAATGACACGCTGGGAGATGGGAGAGTCCGATTTGTATTAATTGTGAGATGTGAGAGTCCGATTTGTATTAATTGTGAGATGTGAGAGTCCGATTTGTATTAATTGGGAAGCCGAGCGGAGAGAATGTGAGAGATGGATTCTCCCAGAATGAGGTCCGCATGCAATTACCCCCTATGAATAATACCGCCCAAAGTAAGTGCGTGTATCACTTCGCACTCACCCTTTGGTTATATGTAAAGATTAACGCAACATGGGCACGTAATTATAAATCGCTAACTCTCAGCGCTGCTAAATTACAGCATTTCAAATTACTTTAAGAAATCATCTCAAATTAGTTCAATTGAGCTTCTCCGCATACCTTGGGATACCTAAATGGTGTTTAATTCGGGGATAAAGCTCTGAGGGTAGTGTCAGGCAGTCCGCGCAGCGGCGAAATGAATCAAAGGTTCCTCCTGAAAACTTCTGCGTCCACTTCACGTGCAGGAGAAAGATTTCTTACAGTACCATTAATTAGTCCTTAATTTTATTTTGTCCCTGAGCAGAATTATACGTGCTCTTGTTCGTCTTATAGGATAATGTCCCCCCCCTCCCCTGCTGTGAAATGCCCCTTTGGAAATTGATGGCCAAAAAAAGTAATTACTTGTTCGTGCATTTTTAATGGCCGGTCGTTATTTTTACTGATTTCTCTCCATACGACTCTTTAATTGGATCGTTACGTTATGGGATAGAGGCCGCATTCCCATCCCTTTAACCTGAGGCTGCGCGAGATATTCCCTTTAGTTGCGCTTCGCCTGTTCGGCAAATGCGAAACAACAACAAAAAATTGGTCTTGGGCTGATTTGTACGAAAGCTAATTTTTGTTTAAGGCTGCGTTTCTTTTTTTGGTTTTCAATGCTCGTCGCTTTTGCGGCGTTTGCTGCGGCTTCACCGCACGCCGCCCTCTGCAAGCGCGAGGTTGTTGGCTTGGCCACACGCGTTCGTGCGTCGAACATTTCCCTGGGATCGACTAGAACGTCGCGGGCGGCAGCTGACGCGTTACAGGGTTAAGGAAACGGTTGTTGGTCTGCTGCTACTCCGTGACATCCAGGAAATGATTTTTTCCAATTTAAATGCAAGAGGATTTATTTTTTTAAATATAGTTTTGCAAAGAATATATGCGTGACACGTAGAATTCTTTACCAGTATATCTATTTTTATACTTGTGCGAAAACCGATCTCACGCTTGAATATGTTTGACTAATCTTCTCAAGATGTTTCTACAAGTGTGGTTCACTTCAAGGCCAGCCTGGCGAATGATGTTTGGTCTGCGTATCGCAGCCACGCTTACAGCAAGTGGGTACACTCAGTGTGAGCAGTTGGAGGCTCATTTGAGACACAGACATCGCATCTCCTGGCTTTGACCTACTGCTCGCTGGTTCAGCAGTTCCACTGCTGGATGATTTTTTTCCGCCTGAGCACGACCGCTTGCGTTGCGATCGAAACGTCGTGATAGATTTTATTTCTCTTATTTTATTTTTACACCTACGTGACTTTACCGAAAGAACCAAGAATATGGCTCCCTGCAGTCACGAAAGCTTTAAATCGAAAGCTCTTGCTCTGTGGCCAAATCGCCCGCCAGTCTCGGCAGATCGCGGAAGCTAAGCAGGATTTGAGTCTGGATAATGTTTGGGAGTTTGGAGAGCTAGGGCTCTTGAGTTGGATCATGTACAATATACGTGAATAATATTGTTTGCGAAAGTCCTACGTGATAAATTGTGGACTGCATGGCGGGCAGTGCAGTAACATCCGCCAGTGTGCTGCACTTGTATGCCACCGCATCTGTGCGCCAGCCTTCGTATGGATTCCTGCAGTCACGAAAGCTTCAAATCAAGATTGAACTTATTTTTCGATTTAAAGCTTTCGTGACTGCAGGGATTCATCTTCTTGGTTCTTTCGGTAAAGTCACGTAGAAGACAGACCTGTTCTTCACCTGAGGACGGCTGCTTGCGTTGTGTCCGAAACGTCGTGAGAATTATTTTATTATGTTTTATTTTTATTATTTTATTATTTCCATTCTACGTGACTTTACCGAAAGAACCAAGAAGATTGAACTTATAATTATTATTATTTCTTCGGCCCTTTTCTCTCCTCGTGCTCCTCCACTGGAAGCGATTGTCCCCTCCTCAACCCCCTTCCGTTCCTCTCTCGAAGCCTCGCCGCCACTTCTCCCTCGACCATTCCCTTCCCCTACCCTCCCCTCGCCCCTCCACTCATTCCCGTCCCTCCCCTGTAGCCCTTTCGTGGTCCCCAAGTCCCCCCTCTGTCGCGCTCACTCGCTTCCTCAACCCTTGTCGCACGCCCACCCTGTCCTCTCAATCAGCCCACTCGTCACCGATGTTTGCTTTAATTGCGTCAAGCGCCTTGAGTGAAGGTGCTCTGTGAATATAGAATGTGATTTAAGAATTATTATCATTACGAGTGACACCGCTCCAACCACGATCTGTGTTGCAATGTATACTTTATCACAATAGAGGCTCATGCCGGGCGTGTAAGTGTTGTGTCCCATCAAGTCTGGTACATCGAGCATTCGAAATTGGCCCAGCACCGGCTACCATTTGAAGATGTCTGTGGTTAATTAATGCCCCGACTGAACACACAATTTTCCTTTGTTTCTTCTCGCTATAGAGTAATGAATGTACACCTTTAAGTACAACACCGTTCGCCACCCATTACTTACGGTTCCAGAAAGCGCTCCGTGAAAGCGTAAGCCGCCGCTGTTCAGGGAAAGACAAATTACATTTAACGGCGGTGATCGCATACCGATGGCGGCGTTGGAAGACGCGCACGCAATACCCTCTGCAGAGGAGGGGGGGGTGGGGGGACCAGGCGTTTATTTTCCGCTATCTTATTTCATATCAAGTTGCAAACATGACCCTTAAAACAAGGAGCCGACGGCACCTTACGCGATGTTATTTAGACTTTGTATGAATGTAAATGTCGGCGATGGCAGGGTAATATTTGGTGATTTGCAGCATTACACGATTTTTTATAAATTACAGCCCAGCTGCAGCCGTAATCGCCATTTAAAATAAAATGCTGCGAGTGGTTTTTGCGAAAATAAAAAAGAATTAATGACTTTTCACAAATTTTTATGTGTTTTTTTTTTTAACGCGGCAGTGAAATGTGACAATTATAGCCGGTATGAGCTGCGCGTTTTTTCTCTCGCATTCTCGCATGAGCTAAACAAGTTGTTTTTATAGATTCTGTGAGTGTTGGCGATAGTTTAGTGTCGTCCGTGTAGACCTCGAGCCAGACGAAGCGAATCGCTTGCCATTTGATAACCATGACACCCGTAACGATTGACTCCCCCCCCCTCCCCCCCGTTAGGCATTGTACAAACTGCATGCATGGTCCCGATTTACGACGATTCGCTACTACGATCTGCAGATGTTGTCCTCGATTTACGGCAATTCGTTATCACGAACTGCATGTGTGACCCCGAATTACGACGATTCGGTATTACGAACGTCAGGTGTGGTCCCGATTTAGGACGATTCTTTATGACGTCAATCAAATTGATACTTTTAATTTTTCTTTTCGTTGGTTTCATTATATATATAAAAATTATAGATGATATTTTTTTGGTGGAGAAAATAATCTTAATAACTAAAGTAAATGTCGTTTGTCCTTGTGTGAATGTTATACTGTCCCTCTGCCGTTTTGCCTGGTCAAGCCGCGTAGTTCAAACTACCGTATTGTATGTATGTTGTATGTATATCGTATGTATGTTAAACTTCTTTCGCGCCGTACATAGCCAACGTGCCAATGGGAGTTGTGGGGAAAGGGCAATCAACTAAACACAAAAAGCAAGTTCTAAAGAAATTCGTTTTCAATCGAGATGACTTAAAAGTGCATCATAGCTCCCAGCGGCTTCCTAATATCGGAAGGAAGAGCGTTCCAGACGGCCACAGAAGCGCATCTGAAAGCGCCGCGGGATCAATGCAGTGACCGCCGCCTTTGTTCGACGGTCAGCCAAAAGAGGCTGCGAGGATGATCGAAGTTCGCGCGATGGGGATTTATTCTCCTCGACGAGATCAGCGAGATATTGCGGCTCGCTTTGCGGCAAGCGCTTTTGTGTAAGTACATACCCTATGCATACTCGTAGGTAAAAAAATCTGTATCAGATTTTTTGCTGTGACAGTTTCACCTGAAGACGGAAGCTTGTGTTGCCTCCGAAACGTCGTGATTTTATTGTTTTTATTTTTATTAATTTTAATTTCATTTTTTACCTACGTGACTTTACCGAAAGAACTAAGAGTATGAATCCTTGCAGTCACGAAAGCTTCAAATCTAGAATTAATACCCTATGCACATTGCGCAAATGCATATACTCGAGGCAATTCTTTGATGCACAAATTCCGTGGGTCTGTCACACGGCTAAGCGACGAATCATCAGGTGGCGAGCAAATGCTGGTGTCGCTCCGACGACGGGAGACAACTACGTGGCCTTCCCGTTGTATTCGACCGAACCTCAGGTGCTAAAAAATCTGCAAGTTACCACGGCCTAAGTGAGCTGCGTCTTAGGTTAACTCGGCCTGAAAACCAAGCACACGTTGTGGCCCCAACGACGAAGACAAGACGGAGTGAGGCAGCGAGCGAGGAAGCGCCACCTGTGTCGTGTAAGCCGACAGTGTGGCGAGTCCCATCTCGTAAACAAATCACGTGAGTGGACCGCTTTATTATGAGTAGTCGTATTATTTTGACTGCATCTGCATTTGAATTGATTCGATGACAGTCGTGAAATGGGTTTTTTGTTGTTGTTTTTTGGACTCGCCGTGGGGGGAGGATAAGGAATTCGGTTTGGCAAAGTAGCGGTTCGAGGTGACACCGACGGTGATTTTCACGCGAAATCTGCTGGGATTAGCCGGTGCCACTTTGAATAGCGGCGCTGGGAAAAAACGCCGTTTGACAGCGCACAGCACTTGGGATTTTCTTCTGAATCCTTCTCCATCTCATTCCATTCGTTCATCATTAATGTTGGTGCGAGGCTTAAATTGTGGTGACCTTCACAAACAACATACACGACACGCTGTGAAAACATCGCTACCTGTGCAATTAACTCTTGATGCAATTAAGTGCTGCGTTCATTACACGCTCGGCAAGAGTGAATGGTGAAGTAAGGTAGTTAATGTAATATATATCCAGCATCAACCTTTCCCAAGAGAAGGAGTGATAATTGCAAGCCAGCAGCTGTTGATGTACAGCAGAGGAATTCAGAGCAAGAATCACTGCCTATTCCCCAGCACCCTCAAGTAACATTGTCATATATCAGACTTTTGTATTACAATACAAGATTGCTTTTTATTTTATTTCTTTGACGTTTTCTTATCACCCCCTCCCCACTTTCACGATACTTCCGTGATGCGGAATGGGTCGCACACCGGACTTGCAATGCAGAGTTCGCGGCAGTTTAAACAATGTTGTAAGAATTGAACAATGTTGTAAGAATTAAACAATGTAAGTATTAAACAATAAAAAAAACCTCCCACCTCGTTTCACCTACGGTCAATCGGCGGTTCGCGTGTAAGAGTAGGCCAAATACCCTCTAGAGGGACTCTCGAGAGCTTCCGACAGTTGAGGTCGCACTCGTTACACACAAGTGAACCACACAGTACCTTGCTGGTCTCGTCAAGGAGTATAAACCATCATCACGCGGCTTGTGGCGAACCGTCGAACAAAGACGGCGGTGGTCATCGCACCGCGTGGCGCTTTCAGATGCGCTTCTGTGGTCGTCTGGAACGCTCTTTTTCTTCTGATATTAAAGAAGCCACTGGAGCTATGCACTTTTAAGTAATCTAGATTGAAAACTAATTTCTTTAAAACTACTTTTTGTGTTTGGTTTGTTGTCCTTCCCCCGCACCTCTGATTAACACGGTTGGCTACGTACGGCGCTAAAGAAGTTCTACGTGCATACATATTGTACAGACCCTGCCGTCTTGCAGTGGCAAGGGCGGGACGATTGGAATCCAACACCTCCTGTAAATGATGAGACGATGACAGCGGGGACCACAGAGGAGGCCGCGACCACCACGTGGCGTGATAGGAGTCGTGACGAAGTTCTGCTGGGTGTGAGCTCACCGCCGTGGTGACCTCACCCTCGTGGTGACCTCACCGCCGTGGTGACCTCACCGCCGTGGTGACCTCACCCTCGTGGTGACCTCACCGCCGTGGTGACCTCACCATCGTGGTGACCTCACCGCCGTGGTGACCTCACCGCCGTGGTGACGTCACCCTCGTGGTGACCTCACCCTCGTGGTGACCTCACCGCCGTGGTGACCTCACCGCCGTGGTGACCTCACCCTCGTGGTGACCTCACCCTCGTGGTGAGCTCGTGTCAGCGGCGCCTCACCGTCCACCAACTGGGTGAATTTGTGAAAATGTCGGATTTGGGGTGAACGTCTCGGGAACAGGACAACGCAAATGTACAATCACTGCAACTGGGTGGACTCGGTCAGTGGGTCGGGGCGGATATTCGAGGCTGTACTGAATTGCTAAGTGCACACTCTGATGAGTTCTATCAACCCCACAATACATTTACCCGACCACCCATTGCCCGGGTTTTATTTCTCTTTTCACTTTCGCTGTGTGCAGTGCTTAGACGGGGTGGTCACCGTTCAGGAAAGGTCACGCATTCAATTCTCAATTGAGGGCCATTCGGAGCAGGGGCTATTGCAGAGTCATTAAATAACTCGACAATCTCTGGTAGCTAGTTCATCATCATGGACAACATTTTTTTAGGTTTTGCACCGTGAGAAAAAAAGTGTCCGTCTTGGCGGTTCGCAAGACTCCCACGTGACCGTCCCCGCTCCAGGCTTTTAATCACCGTCTGCCGAGGGGGGCTCTGACAAGGGTTCATCGAACACAATTATTGGGCAGTGAACTCTGCTTTGTGCCATTAGGTGTCCCTTGCCACAGGTTAAAAAGAGTAACCGTTAGTACAACATATTCCTTGGGGGTCTGCACTGTGCCTTTTCGTTTCAGGTGTCAGATCCCTAACTCCTCCCCTCCCTCCCTCCCTCCCTCCCTCCCTCCCTCCCTCCCTCCCTCCCTCCCTCCCTCCCTCCCTCCCTCCCCTCCCCCTCCCCTCCCCCTCCCTCCCTCCCCCCTCCCTCCCTCCCCCCTCCATCCCTCCCTACCTCCCACCGTCCCTACCTCCCTCGCTCCTCTCGCTCTTTCCCTTCCTCCTTCTCCCTCTCTCTTCAGATGTTTCTTTCGTGTTCTCGAAGAAGGAGGCACGATTGCTGTTACCGTTCTCCTGTCACATCGCTTCAGATGACCTGCTTTGCGAGCAAGTGTGAATGGTGAGAGGGTGCGGCGCAGGGGAGCTGGGTGTCGGCCCCTTTCACAAAGCCCTCTCTGCGCCACGTCCCGTGGCCCACGGGGAACATCAGTGGACCCCGATACCATCTACAGCAAAATCATTCTTTGGTTCTTTCGGTTAAGTCACGTCTAAAAATAAAATAATAAATTTAAATAATAGCGACGTTTCGATTGCAACACAAGCAATCATCATCAGGCATAAAAGAAATAGCAATAAAAATCTAACTAGAATCTAACTAGAAAACTATAGACAGACATACAAGCAGACAGACATCACAAGGACACACACACAGAGAGGACACATATCGTCCTCTCTCTGTGTGTCCTTGTGATGTCTGTCTGCTTGTATGTCTGTCTATAGTTTTCTAGTTAGATTTTTATTGCTATTTCTTTTATGCCTGATGATGATTGCTTGTGTTGCAATCGAAACGTCGCTATTATTTTAATTTATTATTTTATTTTTAGACGTGACTTAACCGAAAGAACCAAAGAATAATTCCTGCAGTCACGAAAGCTCCAAAATTAAGATTGAACCACTTCTACGGGGAAGTTTTAAGCTTATCTTTTTTCTCTCTCTGGCTATTTGTTCTCTCTGCCTGTGTCCTCTCTTTTGGAATTTTCACACCTAAATTCTAACTTAGCAATCTTTGAAATACGTAATCAACCAGGCTATGCGTTAATTGTGTTGACCGACTCTCTGTGTTGCATTACATCACATTTCGATATTTTGCGAGGTTATTTAATTTTAGTGTGCCTTTCTCCTAATTTTCAAGCTTGCGTGCCGTGCCACGTCGTCATCTTACTTGCGCAGCAGCAACACGTTGCCGTCCACTCATTGATATGCTAATTTTCTCTGCCCCCTCCCTCTCTCCGTCCCCGCCCCCCCTCTCTATATTTAAGGGACCGTCACAGAAACGACCCCTCTCTCTGTGCCGATATGTGTCCTCTCTATGTGTGTCCTTGTGATGTCTGTCTGCTTGTATGTCTGTCTATAGGTTTCTAGTTAGATTTTTATTGCTATTTCTTTTATGCCTGATGATGATTGCTTGTGTTGCAATCGAAACGTCGCGATTATTTTAATTTATTATTTTATTTTTAGACGTGACTTAACCGAAAGAACCAAAGAATAATTCCTGCAGTCACGAAAGCTCCAAAATTAAGATTACAGCAAAATCGTTTATTTTTTAAAATGTTTTATTGACCAAACGTACCAACAAACCTTGCTTCCTCTCTCTCTCTCTGTGTTGCAAAGTAGTCGCAATCGAGCACCTCTCCACGCATCTTTGTGCACATTGCAGTGTTTTGTTCTCACGGGGTTTGTTTTGGCAGGCATTTAATAAACAGTGCAATGCCAGATTAATAAGACTGCTAAATCATTTCCTTTTGTTTTCGAATGCAAGCATCGTGAACGGCTCCTCTGCTCCGAGATGTACACGGGTCGGCTCGTCACCCCGCTGGTCGTCACATTGAAGTTAGCACGCGGCGAGGGCATCGTCGTAATTGCAGATGCCTCGTCGCCGACGAACATCACTGGCACGCGCGCACGTTCACATTCGGTAACAAACAGCCGCGGCGGAGGCTGCCAACTGAATGGCAGCCCAAGGAGGGAAAACACGCACGGGGAGGGCTGCCCACCGATAATTAGAAAGGACGTCTGGCTACGCACGGTGCGAAAGAAGTTCAACAAAACGTGACGTGCAAAACCACCGCAGCTCACGGCGCGGCCTGGGCCGCCGGAGACGAGGGCGGCTTGGGGGAGCCTTCATCCAGCAGTGGATTTGAACGCGGCTGTTGACGATGACGGCGGCGGCGGCGGCGGTCAGGCCTCAGCACTGCGGAGCGCGTGCCCCCGCAACGATGACGTCCAAGCAGTTCGCGGCTCGTTCCCGCAGAGGTTTTCGCGGTTCGAATCCGAGCGGCATGCCCCGGTTATCACCGCGGTGGCGTCTGCGTATTAACCGTGAATAAAAAAGACAGCGCTAGGCGCCGCCTGGTACGCAGCGGACGTTAAGGATGCCGTGGCGTCGTTCGCAAGAGGAGGCCATTGTGTACCCCGGGGACCTCGTGGTGGACGTTTGCGAAATTTGTGGAGAGAAAAATGACACTGGCAAATGAGACAATTGGGATTGCACGCGGCGGCAATCCTTGCCCCCTGCTGCGTGATGTACGGGAGGCTTGAGCCGCGTATATGTGTGCGCATGCATCACGTGCACTGCCATACATTCACACTTTACAATTTACTGCACACGAGGAGTTGTACGGTTACGCGAGCGCGCACGTAAGTACCGCGACGATATTCTGCACGGCCATTTGTTCAGTTGGTAACAAAAGAAAACATTCATTTACATTTTGACTTGTTTTTTACAACTGGCCTTTCGACCGATTTTGACATCAATTTTTCCAAAAAACTTTCTGAGCAACCCAGGAAGGCAAGCCATCACCTATCTGATCCGTCACACTGGCCCAGCAGCGTGGGCGCAGTGTGTGTGCATGTGTGTGTGCATGCGTGCATGTGTGTGCGTGTGTGTGCGTGTGGGAAGCGGTAGTGTAGCGGTTCGCGCGCTGAGCTATGAACCTGGCGATACGGGTTCGATTCCCGCTCGCGGCCAACACCAGTGACGATTATCTGAACTGGTCCTGGGTCTCCCCTAGGTCAACTCAGACTCAAATGAGCACCTGGTGCGGTGTGAAAACATCGCCACTGGCGAGACAAAGGCGGCCGGGCGTGGTGCTGGCCACCCACCACCTCGTGTGCCGTGCCGGCCTTCATAGGTTCACGCTAACAACACTTGCCCCAATACTCTCTTCAGACTCTACGGGGGATCTTTGTCTTTGTGTGTGTGTGTGTGATTGGCTGCCAAACAGGGGGTTGGTGGTTGCTGAGAAAATTGGCCTAAAGATTCATTGACCCGTTCGCGGTGATGTCACAAGGGCAGCAGCAGCAGCAGCATTAAAATGAAAAATAAAATCTGAGATCTCTTAACCAGCACCTGCTTGTTGATGTTATTATTATTATATTTTAAGATATCGAGGCAATCTTGCAACCACAAGTCACAACCACTCGTGTCTTTTTTAGTATTGAGATAATTCATCAAGAATAGTTGGTAAAACAACGAATGTCCTTGCACAGTGTGACCGCACCAGATTAGTTTGTTTTACAGAGGTGGTGAAGATGAAGGTACGGGAGAGATGTTAACTACCTCGCCCGGTATACAGGAGGTCGTGGGTGTCTATCTCGAGCCTGACGCTTGCTGCTGTATATTTGGAGTTTTCGTGTCTCTCTCTGTCATCATCAGGGTGGCTAGGAGATGTTAACTACCTCGCCTGGTATACAGGAGGTCGTGGGTTTCTATCTCGAGCCTGACGCCTGCTGCTGTATATTTGGAGTTTTTGTGTCTCTCTCTGTCATCATCAGGGTGGCTAGGAGATGTTAACTACCTCACCTGGTATACAGGAGGTCGTGGGTTTCTACCTCGAGCCTGACGCCTGCTGCTGTATATTTGGAGTTTTTGTGTCTCTCTCCCCGTGGTCGCGTGGATTTGTATCCGGCTCTTCCGGGTTTCCCCCCCTCCACATTCAGAATGACAATGACGAGTTGAGAGCACTTGGCTGCGATACGTGTCAACGCGACGACAAGCCACTTCGTCAAGCTGTCATTTGTGATCGGCAGTTCGCTTCTAAAAAACAACAACATCAGCTATACAGCTCAGCGTGGCCTTACCTGGTAAAATAATTAAGCTAAGTAAAAGTAAAATGCGCAGCCGTGCAATATTCTGTCTCGCACCACTGCTGTCTGAAGCTGCTGCTGCTGCTGCTGCCTCCAGCGAGAGGGAGTTTTGGAGAACGCCGTGGTGAGGACGCGAGTAGAGTAGGGCCCAGACCTCCACGGTGGTGGGGGCAGCACCACTGAAGAGGTCTTGGAACGCCAGTCAGGGGAACAATAAAGCAGCCATGGCCTCGGCTGTTTATCAGCTAAAGGCGAAACAAATGAAAACATTTTCGTGGGGGGGGGGGGGGGTGAACATAAATTTCGAAACCGTATGTTGACATCTTCTTGGTTCTTTCGGTAAATAATAAAAATAAAAATAATAAAATAATATTATGTTTTATTTTTATTATTTTATTACTTCCCTTCTACGTGACTTTACCGAAAGAACCAAGAAGATGAATCCCTGCAGTCACGAAAGCTTTAAATCGAAACATACGTTGACAATTACATCCCTATGTCTACCTCGAGATGGCCCAACATTTGTTGAAATTCACAACTAATTTCCTTCCCAGGATGGTTGTGGCTAAAAATAAAATATGTCATTTTGACAATAACATATAAACATGTACGTGTGTGTGTGTGTGTCTCGTGGCTCCGGTAACATAACTCGTGCGTCGGAAGTCAAATATTGGATTATTTTATGCCGCAGCCAATTAGCGGAGGGGCGGCGCTGCCCCGGACACGGTTGAGGGGGGCGGGGGGGGGGGGGCGGGGGGGGGGTGAGGAGGAGTGGTGGGCGGGGGGGTGATGGGGAGGGGGCCAGTCATCCCTTGCTGATCCGAAGCCAAGACCGAGCCAGACGGCGTGACAGCCACTAACGAGGCGAGCCCTCGCCTCCCGCCGCTGACCTTAAGCGCAATGTGAGAGACACCCTCCCACAGACGGTGGTCACAATTAACAACTTGGGGAAGGGGGGGGGTTACACATTTCAGCGACAAATTGGATTTTTTTTAAGTCAATTAATTTGTTTTGCCCGCCCTAAGTTGGTTGTCGTGGCCGTTACGGCGGCTGGCTGCAGACAAATGCCGTCTAATTAAAATGAACATTCCGATGTGTCGATGGTTAATCCTCGTCATGGGACCGCGCGTATTGACGAAGCCCAACTTTAGCTCTCGCACCTTTAGGCGAGGACAAAACGAAACGGGCATCGCTCTCTCGTGGCTTGACTCACCGCCGCCTCGATGGTGTTCTGAGTAGTCACCCAGCGAGTGGCCACCCAGCGAGGGACGTCTGTGGAGGTCTGGCGAGAGATGCAATCGGACAGAGAGAGAGAGAGGAGAGTGGAGGCGTTGCCGACGAAGCAGCACACTTCGCTATTTAACTTTCGTGAATCGAAAGGACGAGGCGCTGGTTGTGTGTGTGTTGTTGTTGTTGTTCGGTGCACGGAATACTACAATCCCAAGCCGCCAGCACAGACAATACAGCTAACAATATCGGGCGCTAACGACATGCATTTTTTAGTCTTCTGCATATGTTTTATTTATAAAGTAGAGTACCGTACATATACTGGGGTGGAGTGGTGGCACAGTGGTTAGCACGCTGCGCTACAAACCCAACCCAATGTGTTTGATATGCAGTCCACGGCTCACATCAGAAGCGAGCAATGTTTAAGCCAG
Organism: Lampetra planeri; assembly: GCF_965212315.1. Taxonomy (NCBI): domain Eukaryota; kingdom Metazoa; phylum Chordata; class Hyperoartia; order Petromyzontiformes; family Petromyzontidae; genus Lampetra; species Lampetra planeri. The sequence goes on from NC_136160.1 coordinate 1,046,168, forward strand.
TCCTGCTTCACTCCGCTTCACTAACCCGCAACTGACAAGTGTGGTGAAGTATGGTCAAACATTTGTAACCAAGGAGTGTCAACTTCTGACCGGCAAGCCAAAATGTGTTCCGAGGCAATGCTTTCCAAAACGGGCTCTGTCTCGTCACCATTGTACATTTGGGATGCACACAGCCTTTCCTCATTAACCCTCACGTGGAATCATGTATCTATGCAGGCCCTGGCCGTATCGGCATGGGCTGAAAGCATTCATCAACTATGGCTGGCTGGCCTCCACGGCTGAGCTTCGTGCAGAAGGCTTTGGCCTTCTCGCTCAGGAAAGGGCCACTTCATGGGTGGCCACTTCATGAGAAGGAAGCACAGACGAGCGCGAGGTCGCTGAGCCAACACAAACGATTGCCCAAGCTCTGCGGTCCTCTACATATGACATTCCTATCAGGCAAATTAACGAGCGTTTGCATGTGCATGGGCGGAAACCATAGGGCTCAGAGAAAAAGTGCGAGGGGGAAACACTCTATCCCATGCCCGAAATGTCGCTTATGATATATTTGTTTCCTTTTCTTTTAAGGCCGAACACGGTGTTGTTAACGAACGCGTTGAGTTTTTTTTTGCTTAATTGTGTTTGTCCACCGCTGCCAACACAGCAGCATCAGAAACTAATTTGTTTAATGGGTTAGAGCAGGGGATGGCTGTCAGCTCGCTCCAGGCGCGAAGATAACTTTAAACAAATTCGCGTTCCCTTGGGCGATTGTGTTCGCTTCTCTGCTGTCATTTTTTCCACTTTGTAGAGGCGGCATTATTCCGGAGTGATATTTCCAAGAGCAGTAATATCCCCACTTGGAGGGGAATATTCCCAATGATTTGCAATTCAAAGCAGACGGCGCGAGATGCTGTTTCGAGAGACAACGCCGCAGGTGAACGCGACGCGATTCGCTTAACCCGTTGAGCACCCACGCTCAGCCGTAGCACTTGGGATAGGGCGCGACGTGAGACTTCGAGAGTTTTAATCGATTATTAATCAATTATTCGGCTTTAAACTTTAAACAAATTCGCGTTCCCTTGGGCGATTGTGTTCGCTTTTCTGCTGTCATCCCTGCAGTCACGAAAGCTTTAAATCGAAATTTAACCGCCTCTACGGGGAGGGATTCCACATAACTTTGAGATCCTTCAACAAGCTCCGTGATAAGAAGGCTCAGCTAATCGAGTCTTCCCTTCTACGTGACTTTACCGAAAGAACCAAGAAGATGAATCCCTGCAGTCACGAAAGCTTTAAATCGAAATTTTATAGATTATTTGAATCGATTATTCGGCTGCTTTAAATGCCCACGCGATAAGCCACTTCGCTGAGATGTCATTTGTGGCCAGGTTGCTTCTGAAAGACAACCAATAGCTTAGTGGACTTTCGCTGTTAAAATAAAATTTATTGTTTCGTTTTGTATATGTTTTAGTGGTTTGCTTACCTTTTCGATACTTTACACTCCTGTTGTGTGTGTGTTGTGTTGTTGATGTTGTTGATGTTGTTGTTGTTGTAACTTTCTGATCCGCCCCGAATGGATATCCATGATTAAGAGCCATACAGCTCAATGGATTTCTCCAGGACAAATGAAGGTTCTGATTCTGATAATATCACAGTGCTCATTATAACCCACTGTATGATGCTAACAATAATAGTCGTCATTCAAGGTGACGGGCAAATCGATACCAAGAATCACTTAAACGGTGCGAATTTGTCTGACGCATTACTGCAAAGATATGAACATTTTGACTTGGGAAAAAAGAAATGTGTACATGCAGTGCTGTGAGATTTTTCTCTTGACAAAAGTAACATTTGAAGCTAGAAAGTTGTTTTGGTCGTTTCAAAAGCAAATCGTAATTATTATGGAGAGACAAATGAGTTTTTTTTCAGAAATGCAAAAGCATTTATAATACAAGTTTTTTTTGGGGTTGGATTGCGTAAATGTAAATGTATCTTGATTTAAAGCTTTCCCATCATCCATCCGGGGGCCTTAAAATAACTACCGCTTTGTGGGGAGGTCAGCAGTGGTCGTCCCATGGCGAGAAACTATGTCCCCGGGCATAGGAACGTGGAATTTCTAACACTGACTGTGGGCTTGTAAACGAATTCTCATTTGAGCAGCGAATCACTGTCACTTTGATTGTCGTGATAAATATTCACTCAGCGCAATCGCACGGACACTTTGCGTATCCGCGTGACAGAAGCGGTAGATGGAAAGGCTCCTATTTATTTAGTTTCACGAATTAAATTGGTGGCTGAAATATTAATCACATCGCCGCATTGTCTCATTGTCTTGCGCCGTGCATTTGGTATTGATCACAGGAATCCGTGAGATGTTTACTCGCCAAACTATCATCGATATGAAAACTATATTGTCGCTCGCTTTGGGGCCGTCCTATGCTTGGGACCGTGGTGCAGCTGTCAACCCCCCCCACCCCTCCTCTCGCTGGGCCACTGATTGTAAGAGGTGATTTTTTTATTTACAGTGCCTTGTCAATCCACTGCTGGATGAGGGCCTCTTCACACCGGGGCGTTGACCGTACTTCACCACGCTCGTGAATGCCGACAGGTGATGGGTGAATTTCGATTTGAAGCTTTCGTGACTGCAGGGATTCATCACCAGGTCTGTCGGGGAGACAGCGTCTGACAGCGTCAGACGCTGTCTCCCCGACAGACCTGGTCTTCACCTGAGGACGGCTGCTTGCGTTGTGGCCGAAACGTCATGAGAATTATTTAATTATGTTTTATTTGTATTATTTTATTATTTCCCTTCTACGTGACTTTACCGAAAGAACCAAGAAGAGGTGATGGGTGGTCCACAGGCAGCGTCAGTTATCACTCGGCCGTGCAACTGGTCCCCGGATATCTTCAAATAATAAATAATATCATTACCGTAATTGAGTTCAAAATCGTTTAGCAAAATATGGGCCTTTTGACAGGATGGAAATAATTAGATCACAACAACATCATCATCATCATCATCCTCCACCCGTCGACTCAGAATGCGCTCCTGCGTCTCTCTGCTTCATCGACCATTGGGTGCCACGCGTCTCGACTTCTTACAAAGCAATCTTAATTTTGGAGCTTTCGTGACTGCAGGAATTATTCTTTGGTTCTTTCGGTTAAGTCACATCTAAAGATAAAATAATAAATTAAATAATAGCATATTACGACGTTTCGATTGCAACACAAGCAATCATCATCAGGCATAAAAGAAATAGCAACAAAAATCTAACTAGAAAACTATAGACAGACATACAAGCAGACAGACATCACAAGGACACACAGAGAGATTCCACATTCCTATGGCGGCGTCACTCCCCCACCCCATACCGGGACTCACTACATACAGAGTATATATAGTAAAGCGTGTCTAGTGGGTATACGGTGAGTATCAGAATGTGTTTTACCCTTTCTGGTGTTGAGATGTTACAACAGCAAATAGCAACGTTTTGCAAGGCATCATGTCTGCATCAACCATGCGTACTTGTGGTGAACACGCAAACACAAACATGCTCTGGTAGTATATGATGATGCGTTGGCTTTGAAACCGATTGGTCTACACGAGACACAGCCTTCTTGAAGGCCTCGTCTCAACCGGTGTGAGTAAATGCAGACATGATTCCTCGCAGAAGGATTATGTTCGGTGTTTGAACACCGTAACACCTCCTGTGTTATTGCCAGAGAGGGTGAAACACATTCTTATACTATAATATCGGCAAGAAAAGTCACATGTTATATAGTGAGTAAATAGTGAGTAAATAGTGAGTAAATAGTGAGTAAGTGGTGAGTAAATCGTGAGTAAATAGTGAGTAAGTGGTGAGTAAATAGTGAGTAAATAGTGAGTAAATAGTGAGTAAATAGTGAGTAAGTGGTGAGTAAATCGTGAGTAAATAGTGAGTAAGTGGTGAGTAAGTGGTGAGTAAATAGTGAGTAAATAGTGAGTAAATAGTGAGTAAATAGTGAGTAAATAGTGAGTAAGTGGTGAGTAAATCGTGAGTAAATAGTGAGTAAGTGGTGAGTAAATAGTGAGTAAATAGTGAGTAAGTGGTGAGTAAATCGTGAGTAAATAGTGAGTAAGTGGTGAGTAAATAGTGAGTAAATAGTGAGTAAGTGGTGAGTAAATAGTGAGTAAATCGTGAGTAAATAGTGAGTAAATAGTGAGTAAATAGTGAGTAAGTGGTGAGTAAATAGTGAGTAAATAGTGAGTAAATAGTGAGTAAGTGGTGAGTAAATAGTGAGTAAGTGGTGAGTAAATAGTGAGTAAATAGTGAGTAAATAGTGAGTAAATAGTGAGTAAATAGTGAGTAAATCGTGAGTAAATAGTGAGTAAATAGTGAGTAAATAGTGAGTAAATAGTGAGTAAATAGTGAGTAAATAGTGAGTAAATAGTGAGTAAGTGGTGAGTAAGTGGTGAGTAAATCGTGAGTAAATAGTGAGTAAGTGGTGAGTAAATAGTGAGTAAATAGTGAGTAAGTGGTGAGTAAATAGTGAGTAAATCGTGAGTAAATAGTGAGTAAATAGTGAGCAAGTGGTGAGTAAATAGTGAGTAAGTGGTGAGTAAATAGTGAGTAAATAGTGAGTAAATAGTGAGTAAGTGGTGAGTAAATAGTGAGTAAGTGGTGAGTAAATAGTGAGTAAATAGTGAGTAAATAGTGAGTAAGTGGTGAGTAAATAGTGAGTAAATAGTGAGTAAATAGTGAGTAAGTGGTGAGTAAATAGTGAGTAAATAGTGAGTAAATAGTGAGTAAGTGGTGAGTAAATAGTGAGTAAATAGTGAGTAAATCGTGAGTAAATAGTGAGTAAATAGTGAGTAAGTGGTGAGTAAATAGTGAGTAAGTGGTGAGTAAATAGTGAGCAAATAGTGAGTAAATAGTGAGTAAATAGTGAGTAAATAGTGAGTAAGTGGTGAGTAAATAGTGAGTAAATAGTGAGTAAATAGTGAGTAAATCGTGAGTAAATAGTGAGTAAATCGTGAGTAAGTGGTGAGTAAATAGTGAGTAAATAGTGAGTAAGTGGTGAGTAAATAGTGAGTAAGTGGTGAGTAAATAGTGAGTAAATAGTGAGTAAGTGGTGAGTAAATAGTGAGTAAATAGTGAGTAAATCGTGAGTAAATAGTGAGTAAATAGTGAGTAAGTGGTGAGTAAATAGTGAGTAAGTGGTGAGTAAATAGTGAGTAAATAGTGAGTAAATAGTGAGTAAGTGGTGAGTAAATAGTGAGTAAATAGTGAGTAAATAGTGAGTAAATCGTGAGTAAATAGTGAGTAAATAGTGAGTAAGTGGTGAGTAAATAGTGAGTAAGTGGTGAGTAAATAGTGAGTAAATAGTGAGTAAATAGTGAGTAAGTGGTGAGTAAATAGTGAGTAAATCGTGAGTAAATAGTGAGTAAATAGTGAGTAAGTGGTGAGTAAATAGTGAGTAAGTGGTGAGTAAGTGGTGAGTAAATAGTGAGTAAATAGTGAGTAAATAGTGAGTAAATAGTGAGTAAGTGGTGAGTAAATAGTGAGTAAATAGTGAGTAAATAGTGAGTAAATCGTGAGTAAATAGTGAGTAAATCGTGAGTAAATAGTGAGTAAATAGTGAGTAAATAGTGAGTAAATAGTGAGTAAGTGGTGAGTAAATAGTGAGTAAATCGTGAGTAAATAGTGAGTAAATAGTGAGTAAATAGTGAGTAAATAGTGAGTAAGTGGTGAGTAAATCGTGAGTAAATAGTGAGTAAGTGGTGAGTAAATAGTGAGTAAATAATGAGTAAATACCCCAGGGAAGTGGTGACCGATGACAACCTGGGACTCAGGCCCACTGTGGCAGTTGGGCGGTGACCTGCTATTGAATGTATCCCACCTCGCCGCGGATATTAATAATTCTACTGTGCTGCATTATTATAATAATAACAATGATTCAGTTTCAAATAGCGTCATTCACGGTCATTCCATATCACAACGCTGTACAATAGCTGTACGGATGATTACACCAAGGGCTAAATCTTATCCATTAGCAATTATCAAGCAAATACAATCTCAGAGAATAGAAGGCGAATCGTCTGGTACGCTACTCCTGGCCACTGAGCGCTCAGCTGACTGCTGTTCGTGTGCTGCTCTGTGTGTGTGTAGGTTGGTGCTCTGTGTGTGTGTAGGTTCGTGCTCTGTGTGTGTAGGTTCGTGCTGTGTGTGTGTAGGTTCGTGCCCTGCTGTGTGTGTAGGTTGGTGCTCTGTGTGTGTAGGATCGTGAGCTGCTCTGTGTGTGTAGGTTGGTGCTCTGTGTGTGTAGGTTCGTGCTCTGTGTGTGTAGGTTCGTGCTGTGTGTGTAGGTTGGTGCTTTCTGTGTGTGTAGGTTCGTGGGCTGCTCTGTGTGTGTAGGATCGTGTGCTGCTCTGTGTGTGTAGGATCGTGTGCTGCTCTGTGTGTATAGGGTCGTGCTCTGTGTGTGTAGGTTAGTGGGCTGCTCTGTGTGTATGTAGGTTCGTGCGTTGCTCTGTGTGTGTAGGTTGGTGCTCTGTGTGTGTGTAGGTTGGTGCTCTGTGGTTGTAGGTTCGTGGGCTGCTCTGTGTGTGTGTAGGTTGGTGCTCTGTGTGTGTGTAGGTTGGTGCTCTGTGTCTGTGTAGGTTTGTGCTCTGTGTGTGTAGGTTCGTGCTGTGTGTGTGTAGGTTCGTGGGCTGCTGTGTGTGTAGGTTCGTGGGCTACTCTGTGTGTAGGTTCGTGGGCTGCTGTGTGTGTAGGTTCGTGGGCTACTCTGTGTGTAGGTTCGTGGGCTACTCTGTGTGTAGGTTCGTGGGCTGCTGTGTGTGTTGGTTCGTGGGCTGCTGTGTGTGTTGTTTCGTGGGCTACTCTGTGTGTAGGTTCGTGCTCTGCTCTGTGTGTGTAGGTTCGTGGGCTGCTGTGTGTGTAGGTTCGTGGGCTGCTGTGTGTGTAGGTTCGTGGGCTACTCTGTGTGTAGGTTCGTGGGCTACTCTGTGCGTAGGTTCGTGGGCTGCTGTGTGTGTTGGTTCGTGGGCTACTCTGTGTGTAGGTTCGTGGGCTGCTGTGTGTGTTGGTTCGTGGGCTGCTGTGTGTGTTGGTTCGTGGGCTACTCTGTGTGTAGGTTCGTGGGCTGCTGTGTGTGTAGGTTCGTGGGCTGCTCTGTGTGTAGGTTCGTGGGCTATTCTGTGTGTGTAGGTTCGTGGGCTGCTGTGTGTGTTGGTTCGTGGGCTGCTGTGTGTGTTGGTTCGTGGGCTACTCTGTGTGTGTAGGTTCGTGGGCTGCTGTGTGTGTTGGTTCGTGGGCTGCTGTGTGTGTAGGTTCGTGGGCTGCTGTGTGTGTTGGTTCGTGGGCTGCTGTGTGTGTTGGTTCGTGGGCTACTCTGTGTGTTGGTTCGTGGGCTGCTGTGTGTGTTGGTTCGTGGGCTGCTGTGTGTGTGTAGGTTCGTGGGCTGCTGTGTGTGTAGGTTCGTGGGCTGCTGTGTGTGTAGGTTCGTGGGCTACTCTGTGTGTAGGTTCGTGGGCTACTCTGTGTGTGTTGGTTCGTGGGCTGCTCTGTGTGTAGGTTCGTGGGCTACTCTGTGTGTAGGTTCGTGGGCTGCTGTGTGTGTAGGTTCGTGGGCTACTCTGTGTGTAGGTTCGTGGGCTGCTCTGTGTGTAGGTTCGTGGGCTGCTCTGTGTGTAGGTTCGTGGGCTACTCTGTGTGTAGGTTCGTGGGCTACTCTGTGTGTAGGTTCGTGGGCTGCTCTGTGTGTAGGTTCGTGGGCTACTCTGTGTGTGTTGGTTCGTGGGCTGCTGTGTGTGTTGGTTCGTGGGCTACTCTGTGTGTAGGTTCGTGGGCTGCTGTGTGTGTAGGTTCGTGAGCACCTTCATCAGCAGCGTTGATATCAACTCGCTAAGGGAGAACGGTACGGGACGACACTTTGTGAGTGTCTCTTAGCCCTGTCGAACAAACTTAATGGGGTTGTCCAAAGACAAAGATCACCCTAATAGCTCTGACAGACTGCAGGGGCAAGTGCTGTTAGCGAGTAGCAGCACCTATGAAGGCCGGCACTGTGGCACACGAGGGGGTGGGTGGCCAGCTCCACGCCCGACCGCTTTTGTCTCCCCAGTGGCGATGTTTACACACCGCACCAGTCGACTTAGGGGAGGCCCAGGACCGGTTCAGATAATCGTCACTGATGTTGTTGACCGTGAGCGGGACTCGAACTCGGGTTGCTGTGTTCGTAGCGCAGCGTAGCGCCAACCACTCGAACCACCACTCGATGGGGGAGTTCCATCAGACGCACACAGGCACCAGGGGCCTCGCCTCCACAGTGAAGTCGCATCGTGTGCATGGTGTGAGACGTCTACCCGTATAGACAATGCTCTTTTTCGTGTCACGGAACAGCCAACGTGAAGTCTTTAAGTGTCTCTAAACATTACATATTTTATGCATGATGGCGTATCCTTTCTTGTCAAAACAGCGACGACGAAAACTTTGATCGCGTTCATAAATATGCATGCGACTCAGACACAGGATATTGCGGCTCTCGTAACAAAACCACATCGACATCTTACGCGAGAGGCCTCGGCAGCGCCGGGCGCGTTTGTCTCATCCGCCTGTCGCCGTGCGAGAGACGTCCGCGATTGGGATGATGCACAAGTTCCATCGATAGATCGAGACAACTACGATGACGACGACGATGACATCATCACAGCCGCCGTTCGCCTCTCAGTGACGGCGACGTCGCCACTGCGCATGTGCCAGGCTCGGTGCACCTGGAGGCCAGGTGAAGTGTCGGTGTCTCAGTTTAACACGTGGCCTTTCGCCACCAATATCATCCATAATAGAGGAGACAGGTGGACTTCTCCACAAATCTGACTGTCGCCTGATGAAGCTGGTTGTAATTACTGGCAAAACGTCGTACTCGGATTGTAAATGTTGTGGCTTGGCTCTCCAACACACAACCGGTTAGTGCTGTACCAGTATACTACACTATACACTACACTATACACTACACACTAGTGCTGTACTAGTATACTACACTATACACTACACTATGCACTACACTAGTGCTGTACTAGTATATTACACTATACACTACACTATACACTACACATTATTGCTGTACTAGTATACTGCACTATACACTACACTATACACTATACACTAGTGCTGTACTAGTATACTACACTATACACTACACACAAAGTGCTGTACTAGTATACTACACTATACACTACACTATACACTACACACTAGTGCTGTACTAGTGACGAATTGGCCACGTTCTGTTTACGTGACAACCCTCACTAGTTGGCTGTGTCGGGTGGTGGCGGGTTTTAACGACACAAACCGAGGGGTTGTTTGGGTAACTGACCGCGATGGCTCCCTGTGCTGTCCACTGTCCCTACCTACAACAACACAAAGACAAAGCGCCCCCGTGTAGCCTAAACAGGCTGTTGGGGGCAAGTGCTAATTTCTCCTCCGTTGAAGCAGCGCAAACCGCAGTGGGTTTACTGGACGGCCCATAGTTTGGGCTGCGTGGTCACGATCGCACGACTTTCGGTTTGTGTCGTCAAATTGTTTCCACTCACCAAGGCGGTGTGCGCTGCGACCTGTTGGTGGTTTGACGCGGCTGATGGTTCACACGAAAATTGTCGTCGAGGGATGTGAACGCCAGGAGGGGTGCGATGATGTCCGGGTTTTCGAGATATTCTCGATGCAGGTTTCGATGTTCGCCTTGGCCGGGTATCAAATTGAGATACCTGGTGGTGCACCAACTACCGTCGCCACCACTCCACCGGATAACGTGACAGACGCGTTCACATCGCTGTGTGTGTGCGCGTGTGTGCGACGCTACGGAGTGGACTATAGGCAAAGGTCATTTACAAGGCATGAAGTCCCGCGCCGTCACATTCACGCACTACACTGCTGCTCGGCCAGGCGGCGTCGTTGTCGAGATTGTTGATGTGTCGCCACAATCCCCATCGAGGTGCTTTAAGTCGACGGGCGACTTTTTCAACAGCTGCACGTGGCGTGGTGCTGGCCACCCACCCCCTCGTGTGCCGTGCCGGCCTTCATGGACGCTGCTGGCTAGCAGCACTGGACCCAACAGTCTGTTGAGGTCACGCACCAAAGCCCGCAATGGGGCCATCTTGCTGCTATGAACAGAGGCCAATGCCTGGGTGCAGTTAACACAAATTCGACACATCCATCAAGAACTTAAATGTCAAACGCCTTTGTTAACCTGCTTTCATTGTCACTTTATTGCAAGGCGATGACAAGGCGTAGAAAATGCGTACCATCAAATAATGAATCTGCGTGGCGAAATATTACTGCGGGGTTATCTTTATTCAATTTTGAGCAGAGGCTGGCGCCTTCCAGATATTGGTTTTAATTATTAAGATCCATCAGAGCAAAGTTTTTTTTTTAATATATATAAGTGGAGTGGGAATGTTTTAATATCACATGCCAGCACGTGTTACCGAATTTCACCGCCGCCTACTCATTCCACGTGGCGGGCACGTCGGCGTTGTTGGCAGGGCCCCAACGTCCACAGACACATCACAAGCGCAGTCGCCGTCTGCCTGCACGGTGCCATTTCAATGCCCCACGCTTCTTGAACTTCTGTCGCACACGTACGTAGCCAACCGTGCTAATTCGGCTCGGCTACGCGTTGGTGCATGACACAGGTGTTAGATTCTAGATTTGAAGCTTTCGTGACTGCAAGGATTCATATTCTTAGGTTTTTTCGGTAAAGTCACGTAGGTAAAACATTAAAATTAATAAAAGTAAAATAAAATAAAAATCACGACGTTTCGGAGGCAACACAAGCTGCCGTCTTCAGGTGGAACCGTCACAGCCACGACAGCTGTATCAAGTCACTTGATACAGCTGTCGTGGCTGTGACGGCTGTGACGGTTCCACCTGAAGACGGAAGCTTGTGTTGCCTCCGAAACGTCGTGGTTTTTATTTTATTTTACTTTTATTAATTTTAATGTTTTACCTACGTGACTTTACCGAAAAAACCTAAGAATACAGGTGTTAGAGTCGTCGTCGTTATTGTTCTACCTCCAACAGAGTGACGGCTGGGTTAGATCCCCGTCCGTGGCCAGCATCGGCGGTGAGCGGGACCCAAACCCGTCCACCACCTTCCACCAATCCGCCAGTCAGAATATGTTTTTATTCAGGAGGAATCCGATGAGCTGTAAAGCCCTATTCGCAGATGTCCAGTAGGGGCGGGTAGGAACGTCACAGCAATAAACAATTACTAAAACACGCTAGGAGTACAAGGAAGGTAAACAAAGACAAATATCTCCCGTATAGCCTTAACAGACTGTAGGGGCAAGTGCTGTTAGCGAGCACCGATGAATGCCGGCACAGCACACGAGGGGGTGGGTGTGTAGTGCAGCGTGTGTGCTGTGTGTGTGTGGTGCAGCGTGTGTGCTGTGTGTGTGTGTGGTGCTGTGTGTGTGCTGCAGCGTGAGTGCTGCAGCGTGAGTGCTGTGTGTGTGTGGTGCAGCGTGTGTGCTGTGTGTGTGCTGTGTGTGTGTGTGGTGCAGCGTGTGTGCTGTGTGTGTGTGTGGTGCTGTGTGTGTGCTGCAGCGTGAGTGCTGTGTGTGTGTGTTGTGCAGCGTGAGTGTTGTGTGTGTGTGTGCTGTGTGTGTGTGTGGTGCAGCGTGTGTACTGTGTCCGTGTGAGTGCTGCTACATTCAAACAAAGGCATTACAGTCCTTGGGGAAAGCGACTCACCAAGAGAGCACGCTTTGGTTACGATCGTGCTGCACGCACTGAGAGCACAATTTAAAGAAGCGTTTTGATTCATGCGCTGTTTTAATCTCAAATTTAGTGAAAAGAAATTTGTTTTAAAAAAAACCACCCCCCTCCAGGAAAAATTCTCCTACCCACAACGCAGCCTCGGGGGCGGCTCTCCCAGCCACAAGAAATAAAAATATAAATACAATTCCCCCGACAGATCTCCTCTCGGAGTGCAGCGAGAGAGAATCTGCAGGGTCCGTGGGGAACGGGGTCAGTTGTCGAGATGTGATTGCGGCTGCCAAGACGCGACTTGACAGAAAATAAAGCAAACAAATAAAAAAAAATACGGATGGTGTGAGCCGGCTAAGGATCAGGAAGGAGGAGGAGGCGCCGTGCTTGAGAGAGAGAGAGGGGGAGGGAGGGAGATGGGGGGGGAAGCAGGAAAGACAAAGTAGCGCACCTCCGGATGTGCTGATATTGCGAGAGTGTTTTGCGATTTATCGCCTGCGAGTTCACACTCAACGCCGCTACCCCCCCCCCCTCCCGAGGGGCCGGCACGGGGTTACCACGGCAACACTCATCACCGGTCCACCCACAACCTCACACACCCCCCCCCGCCGCTTCCCCCTATTCACTCGCCTCTGGCCACAGTAATAAGCACACCGCCTGCTTCGAAGACAGAGCAAATGCCGAAGATTTATAACCATATTATATCATTGAGCTTGGCAGGCAAAGAATGTTTGTTTAGAATAAGGAACAAAAAATTGGGAGTTATGGATTTGCATTGAAAATCTGCAATGCGGCCAATGAGTTGCGGTGAATGTATGGACTCGCAATTGTTAGCAGGCGGAATGCAATAAAGTAGTTTTTTTTGTTATTTCGCAAGTTTCACTTACGGTCGGAATACTCGAGTGGTTACATTTTTCACTTTCTTATATTGCCACGCAATGCCGAATGTTTTCACAGTGGTAGCAACTGCATCGTAAGTCTATTGTTAGAACTAATATGACCCAGTCCATATTTTCCCGACAGTCCACCTCAGATGTTTCCAATTTGTTATTGTTTCAGCGGATGACACATTGGTGGTGTTTAAAACAGATATATAAGCGGTGTTGGCGTACAAACCTAAATTATTTTCTGCAAAACGTGGACTGGATTAGTTTTTTTTCATATATACAGGGGTTTTTCAATGGGAATTTCAATTGTTAAACGTTAATAACAGAGTGGTGCTGTTATAAAGTAAAGTGCGGCGTGGATCTGTGGTGCAAAGGTTATCGCCATGATCATCTGTCCCATTGCCCGCGACTGCCGGCGTCTGCGCTGAGTGATGACTGCGAGGGCTCACAACGTGCGCGAAGCGTGGTTTGTAAAATCTGAAAACAAAACACGACGACGACTGCGTGGCGACTTCTGCATGCAGCAGTGGCATTGACGCGTGGGCTGCAAGGGATGTGAAGTGCACACACCGGGAGACAACGAGCCAACGACGCTGGTAGCCACCGCACCAGGACTCTCTGCACGCAGCACGACACGCGCGTGGCATTTGCGTGCGCAGGATGATGTGGCTTTTGTCATTTGGCCAAGATCCGATGTTGGACGTTACGGCCTCTCCCAAACACGCGGTTCGGGTCGAGTGGTGGTTGCTTGACCAAGCTTCGCCGTGTTGGGGCAGACACAGGTTTTGGTGAAGGAGTGGGTGCGTGGAGTGGGGGGGTGGGTAGGCAAAGCGACCACCGATTTCAACAAAAAGACAACTCCCGAATGAATAGAAATACAACTTGGGGAGGGCAATCGAGGGTACGCTCGATAAACAGAACCAATTTGTAGAAGCGTCTGAAAAAAAAATGCTTCTCAATATGAAATAAAAACTACTCGTCCAAGGCAAGAGCGCGGATCGAGCCACGGCACTTGGTGATTAATAACTTCGCATATTTACAAACCTCGGCAAAATATTACTCGACGCCCAAGTGGGAGAGGAGGGGGAGGGGAGGGTTGAAGGCGGTGGGGGGGGGGGTAGGGGGAGGAAGACGGGGGGGGGTAAGAAGTTTATGAAATTAGAATGGGCTTCCTTTAATGGGCATAGCTCGGCAATTATCCCGTGGCTCCGCCGTGGAGGGCGCGGCTGCGGGAGGGTTCCTCCGGCAGATGTTGAGAGGAGTTCGCTCAGCACGGCTCTGCCATTAGTCACCCATTAAGTGGTCTCAAGGCCATTAACGGCCGTTCGTTGAAAGCGCTCAAACTTGAACATTATTTCTCTGGAACGTAGTGTTACGCTCCGCGATGGATAATAATAATAAGGCACAGTGATTTGGCAATTTAGCATTTCCCGTGTTTCAAATAAGTCATTTTTTTTGGCCACTGTAAGAACCCGAGAACATTGTCGTTTGAGAACAAAAAATGTACGTCTTAGTAAGAGTCAAAAGTTTCCAGAACACCTCTGCAACGTCCAAACGTCATAGTTGTTTTGTTGTTATGGTTTTTAGTTTTTAACAATGTTCCAATACAAAGCCTGCTGCTATGGGATCACACGTTTTGCAAACGGGCGTGCTGTCAGAGTGAGTGATTTTAACATCGATTTACACGGATGACCTTCCACAAGGGACCTAACTTCATTCCCCGTCTTGTGTATGTGTGGTATGAAGCTGATGTTGTCGCTGTTGTCTGTGCGGAATTGTATAATATTGCAGGATTTCTCAAACTCCAGCCTTCCCACAGTCCATTTTTAACATTAGTATCATTATTATTCTCTGTCGATATTTGGCTTTAAAATGTAAAGGTTTAGATGAGCATGTTCAAAGCGCACCTCTTGATTAGCGAATTGAGAAATGTGCACTGTTTGGTGGGATGATGGCCAGTTTTATTTTTTTACATTTAGATTGTTTCAACATCTTGTTACCTTTGGCAATATGCAGTAGATTCAGGATAGAAGCACAACAAATTACATTGGTGGGGGGGGGGAAGGTAAAAAGCAAACGGAATGGAAGGAATAATTTACAAAAGGTTGTTAATATTGAATGTTCAAGTTAAGTTAAAACGTCTCCCCATGCCCAAACAAGAATTGGGTTGGTACTCAGCTCTGTCAGCAGCTTTGAGCCGACAGAGTAATATCCACGTTCATATGCCAGGGACCGGTCTCTCCATTGGACAACCACTGTTGACTTACAACCACTCTGTAACCTGACACTCCACCTCTAAACCAAAACAGTATTCACCCAACGACGGCCCGCTGAGTTTTTTTCTAGTTTGTTTAGAAAAATATAAAAACTATAGAAGTTTAAAATAAATACGAGTGTGAAGTTGTTTGTTTGTTTGTTTATGGTCCACGATTGAGTAGTTGTCACCACCGCCGTGCTGCGGTGCATGATCTGCACGCTGCACCTCTCCACTCGGGTCTGCCAGTCCAGCCCCCCCACATAATCACGGCTCGCAGTGGAAACAACAACAACAACAACAAAGACAACAACAAAGACACGCCGCCACGAACCTCCTCTGTTGTTGCAGCCCTTTCGTGCCACGATCTCTGTCCATATTTAGTTTCATTCCAAGGTGGCAACCCTGAGACTACGCATTGTCTGCAGTGTGTCGTGGATGAATGTTGAACTTATTTCGCAATGTGCGAAGCCAACCGTGCTAATCGGAGGTGCGGGGGAAGGACAACACACACACACACAAAGGCAGTTCTAAAAAGATGAGTTTTCAAACTAGATTATTTCAAAGTGCATAGCGCTAGTGGCTTCCTGATGTTGAAATGGAAGAGCGTTCCAGACGGCCGCGGAAGCGCGTCTGAAAGCGCTCGCGCTGCGGTGAGCGTCTTTGTTCGATGGTTGAACAAGAAGCCGCCGCTGCTGCTGCTGCTGCTGCGGTGAGCGTCTTTGTTCGATGGTTGAACAAGAAGCCGCCGCTGCTGCTGCTGCTGCGGTGAGCGTCTTTGTTCGATGGTTGAACAAGAAGCCGCCGCTGCTGCTGCTGCTGCGATGAGCGTCTTTGTTCGATGGTTGAACAAGAAGCCGCCGCTGCTGCTGCTGCTGCTGCGATGAGCGTCTTTGTTCGATGGTTGAACAAGAAGCCGCTGCTGCTGCTGCGATGAGCGGAGTTCGCGTGATGATGGTTTATGTTCCTTGACGAGATCAGCAGCGAGGTGTCGCAGTTCACATGTGGCGAGCACTCTGTGTGTAATTGTCTGTGATTGCTCGGCCACGCGTGTCTGCTCGCAGCATATAAAACAAACAGAGCCCAGGGCCTCCGGTGCCAGAGGCTCTCCACGCCGCGACAAAAGCGGACGACGCAGCAGAGTTGATCTCAAGAGGGTGGGCGCCACGGTGGCTGCGAGATGCTAACTACCTCGCCCGGTGTACAGGAGGTCGTGGGCTCGATCCCGACCCTGACGCCTGCTGCTGTATATTTGGAGTTTGCGTGTTTCTCTCATCATCATCACGGTGGCTACGAGATGTTAACTCCCTCGCCCGGTGTACACATACACACACATACACACACACAGGGCGCTGTAACACCGCTTGCCGAGAGGTGCGGCCCCAACAGAGAGAGGCGCAGCGTCTCTGCTTTGGAGTCGGCGGGTGGTGCCTGTAACAAGGCGCCGTGCGGCGTGCTTTGTGTTTAAGAATCGCGTGGCCTTGGTGCCTTGACTGCGCCTCCCCGAGTTAAGACGTCAGAAGGCGAAGAGCGGCAGCGTCGTGGACAGCTCTGTGGAGCAGCAGCCGGAATATAACGAAGCTGCCGGATTATAACGAAGCAGCCGGAATATAACGAAGCTGCTCTGCAAACGCGCTCGAATTTGCCCAAAGGCTAAAAAAAAAATGTGCGCAGCTTACTCGCTTCTTCTCTTGATTCGCGCAGCGGCGTCGTTTTCTCTTCTCCTTTAATTCCTCCCCACCCACCACCAGCGTGTCAGTGCGTGTGGGCGACCCAACGATGTTGACAACGCACGTGGAAAACTCATCGCGGTCTCGTCGAGTCACTCAAAAGCCCCCCACCCCCCACGACCATCGCGGCTGTTGTCGCTTCCACCTCGTTGCGATCCTGGTCGCTGGGAAGATCCCCGCGGCTACGCTCGTCCCTCTTGTCGAGATCGCCCCTCTCGTGGGTGTCGTTCACGCGGCGAATTTCTCAGATTTGTTTGGCGTGTGAATCAAGTGAGCTCGGTCTCGTGTGTGTGCTTTTTAAACCCATGAAACGCACAGAGCGTCACCTAAATGAAGGCTTTTCCACAACAGTTGTATTACAGATGCATTACTGTGTCTGTGTGTATGTACATGTGTATATGTACATGTGTATATGTGCATGTGTGTATGTACATGTGTATATGTGCATGTGTGTATGTACATGTGTGTATGTACATGTGTGTATGTACATGTGTGCATGTACATGTGTGTATGTACATGTGTGTATGTACATGTGTGTATGTGCATGTGTGTATGTACATGTGTGTATGTACATGTGTGTATGTGCATGTGTGTATGTACATGTGTGTATGTACATGTGTGTATGTACATGTGTGTATGTACATGTGTGTATGTGCATGTGTGTATGTACATGTGTGTATGTACATGTGTGTATGTACATGCATATACACGGGGAGCAGTGGTTAGCGCGCCCAGCTATAAACCCGGCCACCCGAGTTCGATGCCTGCTCACGACCAGCACCTATGACGATTATCTGAACCGGTTCTGGGCGTCCCCTAGGTCGACTCAGCCTCATATGAGTACCTGGTGCGGTGTGTAAACATCGCCACTAGGGAGACAAAGGCGGTTTTCCCTCGTTTTTTGACATGTGTCGTGTTTTTTTAATTGTCACTGTTTGCCTTTCGCTTATTTGTGTTTGTTGTTGTGTTGTGTGTGCGAATAAACAATGCACCACACTCACCGATTCGCTCACTCGCTCACGCAATCACCCAGCCTCCTTCTTTCTATCTCACTCACTCACTCAACCACCCACCGACTCAATTCCTCGCTCAGCCCACCAGACTCAATCAACCGCTGATCTTGCCCCACGTCACAAACGGCACGCCGACAACGCCACTGTGCCTTGGCGGGCGTGCTGCCGAGAAGCGGCGCCCGCTACGAAATGGCACAGATCCATTCCCCTCTTCAAAGCCACCTCGGCTCAAATTAGCAAGCAGCGTGGCATCGTCTCAACCGCGGGAGACCCGCCACGTGACGCGAAATTCACGTCTCCCTCCCTCCCTCCCTTCCTCCCTAATGATTTCATTTGCATAATGCGAGGCCCGTTAACACGGAGATGTGTCCCGCCCGCACGTGTAACAATTTGTCACCCCGCTCGTTCCGTGAGCCTCAAAGAAAACAAGTTTCGGCCGTTTCCATCACCGCTGACCGGACGCCCGTCGTTACATTGCCGTTGCTGCGGGTTGACGCGCCAGCCACCGATACATCAAAAGGATGCGCTGAATGTGGACATCAATGTCGAGAAGAATAAGAAGAAAAGAGCTGATGAACAATGGACCACGGAGGTAAAGCTTGGGACACTCGACCGCAAAGCTGCGTTGGTGGAAACGCGAGAGGTCCATTTACACGCTTAGGTGTGAGCCGGGCCATGAAGACACATTCACCGTGATCCATGCACGGGGCTCAAGACGATCACACGCCCAATGAATGTGATCACACCGCCCTCTCTGCCAACGACACCCGCTGCCAGAGACCGTCCCTAGGGATATGCGGCGAATCGTGGCGACCGCCCCGGGCCCCGCGCTTTGGGGGACGGGGGCGCGTTTCGACGTCACGGCGACAGACGTAATACGATACCGTGGGAGCTTGTCGCCAGTATCAAAGTATGAGAAATAAGAAGAGGGGTTTACGCTTCCTGGCAATAAAACAGGATGTGTTAAGATGTTCAAACGCCAAATAGATAGCTGTTGCAAAGAATCAAGTCTGCATTAACCACGCGTACTTGTGGTGAACATGCAAACACACGTGATGTAAGACTGCCGCCTTAGTTTAAAGGCGTCAGGGGGTTGGTATTGATGGGGGGGGGGGCACGGTGGGGTTCGCCCCGGGCCCCGCACCGCCCCCCCCCACTTGCCCCCTACGGATGGCCCTGGCTGCTGCAGCACAGAATCAAGACAAGACGGAGACGTTCTCCGTTCGGGCTTCAGGCGTTGCTGCAGGCAGGACACGTGAGCAGAAGGCTCCCAGCGCAACCGCAGTGCTGCTCCGCTCCTCTGCGGTACAACACACAATTGGGGAGGTGGAGCGGTGGCGACGGTGCCATGGTGAGTGCATTGCGCTATAAAACTGGCCCCCAACCAAGTTCGAATCCCGGATCCAGCGAACATAATTGGGGGCAGGGGGGGGGGAGAGACAAATATCTAAATTGGTCTTGAGGGTTTTGTAAAATTGCATGAGAATTTTTGCAAATTTAACGTGCAACGAATGCTCAGTCTCAAATCCAAAGACGGGTGAATTGTCAGTCAAACGCGCGGCCCTGCAATTGCTTGCTGACGCCACTGCGAGTAGCGGTGCCTCCAACAGAGGCGGTTCTCGAGAGGGTATTTGGCCTACTCTTCCGCACGGACCACACGTCCAGGAGGAGGAGGTGGGGTTACCCACACTTCAACCCACCGCACGCAACAATGCCGAGTGATGGAGAGTGGCGCATGCGCACGGCTGGGTGATTTTGGCTTCGTGAACTTTGCGAGTTGTTCCAAACTGCTTCGCCGTGAGACGAAACCGCATGGCGACTCTCCTGCATGGCAAGTCTGAGCGTGCCAACCGACGACACATCGCCGCAAGGGTGGCAGCAACACGACCGCAATGCTGGCTACGAGTTTACATCTCAAGGCGGAGAGATTGCTGTTGACCCGTAGCCTGGTCGTGGTTGCTGCCCACACGAGTTTTATGCCGTGTCCTTTATCGGAGTGCCAACGGGGCTCTTTATTAGTGTCCACAGAAGGCGCAGGGCACCTCCGGCTGTAATGTCTCGTCTGGAACGTGGCACCCAACAAACGACATTTTGGGACTGCGTGTCGCCTGTGACCAACAACATGTGTGACATCCAGCGGCGCGCTTGATGACACGTCAAATACTTATAGTAGTGGTTTTAATTTACACTTTCTATACCCTTTGGTTAATTCGGTAAAGTCACGTAGGTATCAAATAAAATAAATCACGACGTTTCGGGCACAAACCCCGGCCTATTTGTTCAGACAATGTCCACTCGGCGGCGGATCACAAAGTTACTACAACAAACACTACAAACAACGACAGGAAGGCAAAGTACCGAGTAGGAAAGGTAAGCAAGTCACCGTAAATAGATAAAGCAATACTTTCAGTCAACATTTACACGTTGATTGAATGTTCACGAGCTAATTATGGGTGCGGCTAACTATGGGTAGCCGCTCATGGCTGGACTGGACTGGGTCCGGTCTGTCTCTCTAAACTCGACTTTTTTTTCATTAAAAAAGTCAACAATGTTTTATATTTCACGGGGTAAGACCCCCCCCCACTAAGCTACTACGCAGCTCTCTTTCAGAAGCGGCCTGTCCGTCACAATGTGTAGCTCAGCGCAGCGGATGATTACTATCGTCGTGCGGAAATTGACGGCAGCCAACTTCTCTCTGTCCCTCCTTCTCCCCATGCTTCCCAATCTCGTCGTCGATCTTTCTCCCTCCTTGCACCCCGCCACCGCAATGAACTACCCCTGTAGATCAAAGGGCAGCCCCCCCCTCTCCTTCGCCTCTTTTTTTACGATCAGTGGAAACAAGAAGATGATCGGTGTAGTCGGCACTTTGCTTCGTTCATCATTTAGGTTTTTTTAAAAAATAACTTTGCTTTATGTAAACCCCCACCTCTCGCTCACTCTCTCGCTCTCTCTTTCGCTCTGCACGCAGTCCTTCCCTTCCTCTCCTAAAGCCACACTTATCTTATTCTCCATTCCCTCCCCTCGCCCCCTCCACCCCTGTGGCCCTGTCGTGACCCCCCCCCCCCCCGTGTGCCGTCTGGGTACGGATCGCCCATTCCTCGGGCCTCTGCCGACTAAATCACTCGGTCGTCAGTGCCGCGTTTAAACTATTTAAAGCGCCTTGAGCTAAGGCCCTCTATAAATGTAAAAGAGGATAAAGAACATTTGCCAGAGGAGCGGCATCGACACCTGTGGCCATGCAACGCAAACTCCGCACCCTGTAGCAAGCCCACTGCGGTGGTCTGTGCTCCTTCGGCGGAGGAGGAAGACACGACACGAACTCTCTCTCTCTCGCTCTCCGCTGAAGCCCTCTCGTCTTGGCCATCAGCTCATCCCGAGCTCCGGGACGCGTTGCTGCCAAGAATAGGAAGAAGAAAAAGAACCCCCGCCTATTTGATGATTGTTGTCGATTCGGGTCGCAATCGAATATTCAACGTCGGTAGTTTCCCGTGACGTTTTCGCCGCCTCGTTCGGGATACGTCGCGCCCTCGCCGCTGCTTCGTAGTCCGCGCCATTCCTAACAAGGGGCCGTCCATAAATGACGTCACGCGATTTTGGACGATTTTTAACCCCCCGTCTCGTCACACGGCGTCACAAAAAGTCAAACCCCCCTCAAATATGACGTCACAAAGCTCTGCCCCCCCCCCCCCAAATAAAACATGCTTCAAATCGCTTTAAACGATTGTCATTGTAGTGCGTATTTGATGTGGCACTGCACTCTGATGTTGTAGGAGAAAACATTAAAACGTCTATTTAATTAAGTAGAACGTGTTGTCTATATTATTGGTTCTTTCGGTAAAGTCATGTAGAAGGGAAATAATAAAATAATATAAATATAAAACAATAAAAATTATCACGACGTTTCGACTGCAACACAAGCAATCGTCATCAGGTGTGAAATCCACAGCAAGAAAATGTTCGTGTTGTCTATATTTATTTAAAGTTGCACATTTTGATATGACGTCACAATTCTCAACCTCCCCCCCCCCCATCGTCACAAATGTCTGACCCCCCCCCTAGGTGCGTGACGTCATTTATGGACGGCCCCGTACCCCCCCTCCGCCTCCACAGCTCTTCCAATACATCTGTCCAGCATTGGAAGAGGAGGCCAAATTCCCTCTTCTCTGGAGCTCCCTTGAGTGGAGGCTCTTCCGCCAGCAGTTGCGCGAGAGAGAAATTGCAGGGCTGCGCCCTTACCCGCCGCACCTGTGCAGGCGTTGCACGTAACGCGTGAACAACCCCCACCCTCTACACGGCTGTTCACGATCGGAGGCAAGTTGGGGTGTTCGTGCTGAGCGCACTGTGGTTGCTGTTCTGTCTGCAGTGACTCACGACCCTCATCGCGTCGCAACAAGAACGCGGGCAGGAGGTAAAGGCGTCGCGTTGAAGTGAGACAGCCACAGCCACACACAACATACACACAGCACACACACCACACACAATACACACAACACACACAACATACACACAACACACACACACAACACATGACATACACACACAACATACACACAGCACACACACAACACACACAACATACACACAGCACACACAATACACACACAGCACACACAACACACACACAACACACCACACACACACACAGCACACACAACACACACAGCACACACAACACACACCACACACAATACACACGACACACACAATACACACACGACACACAACACATACGACACACACATCACACACACAACACACACACAATACACACGACACACAACACATACGACACACACAACACACACACCACACACAACACACACAATACACACACGACACACAACACACACCACACACAATACACACACACAACACACACACTATACACAAGACACACACCACACACAACACACACACCACACACACCACACACAAGACACACCTGCGTTGTCAAGCGCCTGCAAACAATATATGAGCTGAATAAGTAAACAATTTATCCATTATTGATGCTCCCATTTAAAGGGGGACGCGGTGAGATTATTGATTTTGTTTTCTCTCCCTCCCTTTCATTGCCCCCCTCTCTCTCTCTCTCTCGTTTTGAAATTACCGCTCTGGCGACAAGAGGTCGTGCCTCGCCAACAGCGATGGCATCTTTTAGGGGCTCCGATGTGTCCCGTGCAATAACAACAAAGATCCTCCGCATATTCTAGATTTGAAGCTTTCGTGACTGCAAGGATTCATATTCTTAGGTTTTTTCGGTAAAGTCACGTAGGTAAAATTTTTTTTAATTCATAAAAGTACAATTAAAATAAAATAAAAATCACGACAAGTGACTTGATACAGCTATCGTGCCGTGACGGTTCCACCTGAAGACGGAAGCTTGTGTTGCCTCCGAAACGTCGTGATTTTAATTGTATTTTTATTTTACTTTTATTAATTTAAATTTTTTTACCTACGTGACTTTACCGAAAAAACCTAAGAATATCCCCCGCATAGCCTTAACAGACTGTACGGGCAAGTGCAGTGCCGGATGAAGCTAGGGCGGGGCCTGTAGCATATGTTATGAAGGGGCCCTAAATAAATAAAACACAGAATATTAAAACACGTAAATTTTGAACTTGCATAGTAAAGTAATTGTACTTTTTTTCATTTGCTATACAGCCAGATAATACGACAAATCGCTAACCTTAAACACCCAGTCGTTCGCAAAAGTCGAAGGCGGTATAGTACTATAGTAATGGAGCAAGTGCAGAATCACTGAACCGGAATTGATAGCTTAAAAGCATTTAGCGCGGGGCCCTTGAAAGTGCGGGGTCCTTGAAAGTGTGGGGCCCGTAGCATATGTTACTTTTGCTACTACGATAATCCGGCACTGGGCAAGTGCAGTTAGCGAGCACCTACGAAGGCCGGAACGGTACACGAGGGGGTGGGTGGCCAGCACCACGCACGACCGCCTTTGTCTCCCCAGTGGCGATGTTTGCACACCGCACACAGGTCCTCATTTGAGGCTGAGTCGACCTAGGGAAGGCCCAGGACCGGTTCAGATAATCGTCACCGGTGTTGACAGCGAGCGGGAATCGAACCCCGGGTCGCCGGGTTCATAGCGCAGCGTAGCGCTAACCGCTGCACCACCGCTCCCCATGCAATATCCACACAGACACAAACACACACAGAGACAGAGACAACGAGCCGAGCAGGCAGTTGCTCTTAGAGATTGTCACACGTCACGGGGGTGGGTGGGTGGGTGGGGGGGTCCTGGGAGGGATGTGTAAATGTGATGATTGTCGTCGTTATTGTGGCCCTCTTGCGGGGTCGGCTCGAGCAATGCCTCCAGGCGCCATGCGCGCAGAGGGCTTAAGCCTCTCAAATCTGTCGGCGCGGCATCGTGACGACGTCGCGTCTCGGCCATGGGTTGTGTGACATTCCGTTTGGTAGCGGCGGCAGAGTAAGGAGGTGGGGAGCACGCCGCGCACACAAGACGTGAGGATTTGACTTACAAGCACGTACGAGAAATTAATGAAAGCTCTAAGTGAATGCTGGATATGCAGCACGTGAAATACTGTACTTTTGTGGATCCACTACTGGATGAGGCCCCATGCCTAGCGGGCCCTGGGCACGGACAGTTAACGAGACCGCGCTGGTCAACGCGGCTTGGTCGGTGTCAGGTGGGACCATAGACATTAGAACATAATACAGTACAACAATGGATTTGCTTCTGCACTGCCCTCTGCTGAAATCATATCCCAGCAGTAGCCTATAACGCCCGGTGTCTTACCGGTGTGCGCCTATCTAAGTATTACTCAAGGCTCAAATGATATGGTCATATAATTCCACACGAATCTATAAACACGTTAAAGGTGCTTCCCTGCAAGTATTTACACTCACTGCTGGAGGAATTGCCCCCCACTAGAGGGAGCTCTAGGAGGTGTTCGGCCTACTCTCCCACGCTGGCCAAACGTCTTGGGAGAGGTAGAAGTACCCACACTGCCGAAACACGATCTGTGTTGGAGCCAAATGGACTGATGCGTTGACAGAGGCGGGGAGGATTTAAGAAATCCACACGGTCGTTCCAACTGCCGTGGTGGCTAGGAGATGTTAACGACCTCGCCTGGTATACAGGAGGTCGTGGGTTGGATCCCGACCCTGACGCCTGCTGCTGTATATTCGGAGTTCGCGTGTTCTCTCCCATGATCGCGTGGATATTTCCACGAGTTCTCCGGGTTTTTCCTTCCACATTTCTAAACGTGCGTTTAGAGTATGTTGCTGCTGTAAATCTCCACGTGATAAGCCACTTCGGTTGGCTTTCATTTGTGATAGCCAGATCGCTTCTGAAAACAAAGAGAGCCATGTACAGTAGCTCAGTGAGCCTTACCGAGCAAAATAAAAAAAAAGTTGAATGTTTCGATCGAACACTGCCGACATCTGAATTGCAATTCCACGTGCGAGCCATCAGCCCACGGCGGGCAATCCGCGTTGTGATGATGGTGCGGTGCTCATCTCGTCACACGTGGTTCTGAGCATGCGAGCGTCAGAATGAGCACGTTTCAGCATTACAAGTCTCAATTTGATACATCGATGAACGAAATTGAGAAATAAGTGAGAGCCCACAAAGGTAAAGTATGTTTTCTCTCTCACTCACTCGCAGGGAAACCTTCCCGCAGTCACAAACACGGATTTGAAAAATAATTCACTGGTCAACACACTTTTTCTGGCATAAGATATTCCAACGGTTTTAAGGTAATTTTGGGGTGCTGATTCCAAATCTGGCATCAGTTTTCGTCTATCACATCAGGTTTTTGAGATATCAAATATTGCATTTTCAATAAAAACTGCAGAAGAAAAATATTAAATAAATGTGGATATCTACATAACATGATATTATAAACACACTATCCTAAAAATACAGCACCATATTTTAACACTAAAGCAGTCACTGACTCGCAACAACTTGCAATCATAAGTGACAGAGTTAATTTCGGGTAAAATCAATGAAAATGGGGTATGCCGATAGCATAAACATGAGATGTGATAGGGTACGGGTAGCCGGGTACGGGTAGGGTACGGGTATCGAGTACCCGGTTGCGACCTCTGCACGTGGGTGGTCACATCGCGGAACCATGAGCGGCGGCGGCTCGGGCGATGGCTTCATCCAGCGGTGGATGGACCACGGCCGCTGATGACGATCACCTCATTCGACCTACGAAGCTTCTTGTTGTTGTTGTTGTTTTTTCGCGTTGCCTTACGTGCAGCGCGCGAAGCAGATCCGGCGAATCCACCGCGCGCGAGGCAGTGTGCCTGCACACCGCACCTGCAGGCCAGGGGACAAATTGGTCAAGAGGAGGCGGGGTGGGTGTGTGGGTGCGTGCGTGTGAGTGCGTGTGTGTGAGTGTGTGAGAGTGTGTGTGAGAGTGTGTGTGTGTGAGTGCGTGTGTGAGAGTGCGTGTGTGTGAGTGCGTGTGTGAGAGTGCGTGTGTGTGAGTGTGTGAGAGTGTGTGAGTGTGTGTGTCTGAGTGTGTGAGTGTGTGTGTGAGAGTGTGAGTGTGTGAGAGTGTGTGAGAGTGTGTGAGTGTGTGTGTCTGAGTGTGTGAGTGTGTGTGTGAGAGTGTCTGAGTGTGTCTGTACGTGTGAGAGTGTGTGTGTGAGTGTGTGAGCGTGTCTGTATGTTTGAGAGTGTGTGTGTGAGAGTGTGTCTGAGTGTGTGAGAGTGTGTGAATGTGTGTGTGAGAGTGTGTGAGTGTGTCTGTACGTGTGAGAGTGTGTCTGTATGTGTGAGAGTGTGTGTGTGAGAGTGTGTGTGTGAGAGTGTGTCTGAGTGTGTGAGAGTGTTTGTGTATGCATAGCGGTACTGTAGCGGTTAGCGCGCTGCGCTACGAACCTGGCGACCCGGGTTAGATTCCCGCTCACGGCCAACACCGCCAGTGACGATTATCTGAACCGGTCCTGGACCTCCCCTAGGTCGACTCAGCCTCAAATGAGTACCTGGTGCGGTGCGTAAAAACATCGCCACTTGGAAGACAAAGGCGGCCGGGCGTGGAACTGGCCACCCAACCCCTTGTATGCCGTGCCGGCCTTCATAGGTGCTCGCTAACAGCACTTGCCCCTACAGTCTGGTACGGCCATACGGGGGATCTTTGTCTTCGTGTCTTTGTGTGTGTCACGACTTCCCCCCCCAGGGCTGCTATATTAGAGACACGCTGCCGGGCATCAATAGCAGAGAGACCGAGTGAGGTCATCGAATCCCCGCCCTCGTGCGGGGCCCTGCGGCCGCGCGCGCGCCGCTCGTTAACGGTGAAACGGGGGGGGGGGGGGGTAGGAGGGGGCGGTGGTGCCAATTGCCGTGCTGCTGCTCCTGCTGCTGAATCAGTCACAGCTCCAATGAGCTGCGAGCAGCGTCTCTCTTCCGTTACAACGAGATTCCCCGTCGTGTGATTTATAGATATGTGATGATGATGATGAAGGAGAGAGAGAGAGAGAGAAAGTTATCTGCAGCTGTAATTCTCTCTGTGAGACACCCCTCCTGGTGATGGTGGTGGAGGTGGTGGAAACGCGTGGGTGGATTGAGCTTTGCGGGTCAGTAGAGTTGGTGAAAGCCACCCTCAAGAAAACAGACGACACGTCTCGTTCACGCGAATGGGCCCTGCGCAGGAATCAAACTCAGGTCACCAGGTTCAGAGGGCAGTGTGCTAACCCCTGCACCGCGCCATTCCCACCCCATTATTATCTTTCCCGTCAACCTGGGTGCCTCGTCCCCTTTCTCACGAGGGTGCAATTGGTAACTACCCCGCGAGTCTCACCCCAATGTTGACTCAGCTCGAACACGAATGACGTCGGGTGCAGAGCGTCAACATGAGCAATGCGCTGGGATGCTGCCCACACCCGCACGACACTGGGTGCTGTGCTCACCTTAATAGGTGCTCGCTAACAATGCCTTGCCAGTAGACTATAGCCCACGGTTCATTGAAATAGATGTGTTTTTTTGTGATATTCAAATGCAGCAATGTATACACGGTAATGCATATGGAATCGCATACGCAGTTTTATTATACTACGATGATGATAATAACTTTTGTCAATCCGCTGCTGGACGAACACCTCCCCATGCCGCATTGGTCGTGGGCTTGATTGGCCATACTTCACCGCGCTGGTCAGGGCATCTCGGTGAAGCTGGGAGCTTGCAATCGGATCACGTTTATCTCGCTCTCGATGTTAGCCGTGGCCTGGAGGCGAATTCACTGTCTGTAGCAATGACCACTCCACCACTGCGCTACGCCTAAAGATTGTTTTTGAGAATCAACAACACTAACTCCGCCAATTCAGCTCCATCCATCAATATACGTACGCGTGAACATTAGCTGGCATATGCAGACGAGCCGTAATTAAATCATCATCATCGTCGTCAGCCACCGTTCATCCACTGCCGGATTAAAGCCCTTCGCCCCCCCCTCCCCTCAGGCTGTCACCATCCCTCGTGGTCAGGCGACGTCACAATCCATCTCGCGTCTACGCATCTGCTGCGTCTCATCGCTCCATCCCCGCAGCGGGCATCCTCTCAACCCGCCTTTCTTACTTTGGCTGCCAATCATGTTGGCGCGCGGCGCTTTCAGATGCCCTGCTTCTGCGGACGTCTGGAACGCTCTTCCTTCAGATCTTCGGAAGCTACTGGAGCTATGCACTCTATGGGACCAGAGTTCGGTTTCCATGGCCACAGTGGGTTCACTCTGTGGGGTTAGAGTTTGGTTTCCATGGCCACAGTGGGTTCACTCTATGGGGTCAGAGTTTGGTTTGCCTGGCCACAGTGGGTTCACTCTGTGGGGTCAGAGTTTGATTTCCATGGCCACAGTTGCACTACCACCGTTGCTGCTGTGTCTTGAATGTTTGATGTGCGCAGCGACCTGGTGGTGGTGTTCCGATGATGCGGGTTGATGGTTCCACCACCGGTGTGTTCGAGGAGGAGGAGGTGGTGTGATGATGTTTGGATCTCGAATGAGGGTGGTGTTTGTTGTTCTGGACGTCCGCGTTGTTCCAATTTTTCCCAGTTGTGTCTTGATGATCAAACTTTTCTGGACGTGGCTTTTGGTTTGCTCATGGCTACATACGACTGTACCGTATTGGCATCCTACTCGGCAGCCATTGGAAACGTTTTTCAATTCCTTCCTGTTGTTAATTTCCACTCAGTTTTTTTTTATCATGACCCATTTCATCAGCAATGCTGAGGCGATTTCCAATTCATGCATTTGATGTATTCAATGCAATAAAAAAAATCAAGCCTTCTAACATGGCCGTGATTAATTTTGGATATTTTTTTTTTACACAGAAATGAGATACGTCCGTCGTGAAACGCCGCCTCAATCATTATCTTCTCCAAGAGGGGTGATTAAACTGACTTGAAGACTTACAGATCCACTGCCTTCTTCGGAATTGTACTTAATTCATTTCCATAATTCTGACTTATATTTGATGAGGGCATCTGACATTGGTGAACGCTTTCTCCATTTAATATCACAGTACGCCTTGGATTTTCGAATACAGTTTCAGAAACATCTCCTCACGTTGATGCCGCGAAAAGCCATTGGTGAGACCGAATCTGCTTGCTCGACTCCTGTTCTTTTTCAATTGCCATGTTGCCACTCTTCACACGCTATCTTCAGAGTGTCACGGTTCCCTCCTTAGCAAAAAATTAAATAGTTTTTTTTAAACATATATATAATAACGTCGTCGTTTTTGTATTTGAGGCCTTGCATTGTGGACGGCTTTGGTTTACTGCGTCCGTTTCCATCGAATGAAATGCATTTTAAGAGTCTATAGAGGCAGGGCGTGATGGTATTAGATACTCATTTGTCTTTCCTGGGACCTGGTTGACAATATTATGTGGCCAATGGTATAAGAGCCTTGTCTAAATCCAGCTTGACGGCATGTGCGTGCTTGGTTAGCCTCTACGATGATCATCATTAGATTCCTTATAACCTTCATTAACAATTTATGTACGCGTGATTGGAGGCTAATGGCTCTGTAATTTTTCAAATTTGGTGTTTTTTTGTTTCCCTTTTGTGAACAGAACGACGCCGGAAGGGAGTCGAAGGACGTTGCGAGCAACGTCTCTTCTTCGCAGCACCGACATTGAGAGCCCAGAGAGATGGAGCAGGTAAGAGTTGACCACTCAACGAAGGTGCCTTCTGAGAAAACATTTGTTTAAATTCCAGTATTTACCCACGAGTCGCCAGGAGACGCATCCAATCGCCGTTTTACTGGAATCTCCGATTGACATCCTCCGTATTTCCTAATGCGTTCAATGGACTTTTGCGCACTCCCCCTGTTGTTTGATTTCGTCGTGCTCTGTTGACACACTGAAAATCGCGATCCAGAAGAACTCTCCGGTTCGATCTCACGGCGCGGGAGTTGAAAGAGTTGATACACGTGTTTTCACCCCCCCCCCCCACCACCTGCCCATCCCAGCAGTGCAAACGCGGACTCCACAGCTGCCTGATCGCGTGCGGTACTCCCACGTATTCCAAGACGTCTGGCCAGGATTTAAGAATAGGCCAAAATGCCCTCCCGAGGAGGCTCTCTAAAGCCCTCCTCGAGCGGAGGATCGTCCGGCAGCAGTGGCATGAGCAAGGCATTGCAGGGCTGCACCTCGAGCGAGCGGTGTTTCGGCGTGGAAGACAATGTCATTTCGATTTAAAGCTGTCGTGACTGCAGGGATTCATCTTCTTGGTTATTTCGGTAAAGTCACGTAGAAGGGAAGTAATAAAATAATACAAATAAAACATAATAAAATAATTCTCACGACGTTTCGGCCACAACGCAAGCATTCAGGCGCTGTCTCCCCGACAGACCTGGTTTTCACCTGAGGACGGCTGCTTGCGTTGCGGCCGAAACGTCGTGAGAATTATTTTATTATGTTTTATTTGTATTATTTTATTACTTCCCTTCTACGCGACTTTACCGAAAGAACCAAGAAGACAATGTCATTGTCATATCAATCGATTAAATTTGCAGATTTGCCTAAGACACCCTCGTGGCTCGGAAGCACGGCCAGCATTATACCCACTTGACATTGTAAACTAGAAAATTCACGTGCGGTCGTTAACATGGGGCGAAAGGAAAAGTGTAGGGATGGGGGGGGGGGGAGTACAAATAATATTAATGCTAAGAAATCAATATCTGTATAATGATCAGTCACCTAAGACTTTCATGATTAATTCCTTGCATTACTTTTAATTAACCTGCAATGTGTCCATCAAGATCGGGAGATTTAGCCGTGAGGTAGACGTTTCCCGGACAGTGATAAATGCTTCCATTACAAAGTATCTTGTTGTACATGCACCGCAAATCTGTGTGTGTGTGTAATTAAAGGGCATCTGGCCACGCGGAAGTGACTTGTCGCCCAGGGGAATTGCCAGTGATGTCATTAATGCGCAGACATTCATGTCTTAGTGTTGTAACGTTTTGTAAAGATTTGAGCTTCGTGCATCTGGCTAATCCTCCGTCGCACCTCCGATTAGAAGTTCAACATACATATACATACAGCACGTACAATCCCCTGTAACGTTCTGCTATTATATGCGTGGTTGTTATTTTCTCTGACACCTTTAGTTTTTTCCACTAAGTGAAAATACAGTACTCCCATAATTGACTCTTCTTTAAATAGATAACACAAAATCACCTTAACAACAAAAGGGTTATGGAGAACATAAGTTACGATTTCTTATATATATATTCCACAACGAAGCTAATGCGTCGAACTCAGACCCATATTTAAGTATGTGTCCTTGCCTATAAACATTTGATGGTTCACCCAGAATTGGCTCAAGCAAGCCTATCTGATGACGCGCTGAATGTCAAAACCGTTTGCTTGCCTTGGCTGAAGTTACGTGCCCGCAGAAGGCCGTGTGGCTATAGTGGAATGTGTAAAAAAAACCACCCACTTTTAATACTCTTTCGTTTTTTCGGTAAAGTCACGTAGGTAAAAAAAATATTTCAAAAAATTAAATCACGACGTTTAATTTATTTTTCATTTCTTTTCTTTTTTTACCTACGTGACTTTACCGAAAAATCCAAAGAGTATGGACCCTTGCAGTCACGAAAACTTCAAACCCACTTTTAATATTTCATGTGAAGGGACGGATTTATAAAGAAGGGCGTATTGTTTGCTTATTTTGATTTAAATAGAGCCATGGGACTTTTGGACTTAGGTTATTTTAATGCGACTGCCCCGTGATCTCAGTGAGACAATGCTATAATAGGCAACAACAACAACCGCCATTCGCGACGAAGTGGCGGTGACGTCACCCCGACGCATGTGCCAGGCTAGGTGCACGTTGAGGCCATGTGAAGTGTCGAACGCCTGCTGACACGAGGTCACGGGACAGACCCAGGTGCCACGGGTCGACTGACTGAGATAACTGGCTGATGCACCACCTGTGCCCCCTACTGTGACAACTTGCTGTGCTTTATCCATGAGCCACAGTCCTAAACCTCGCCCATTTCCCCTCGACATCAGGATGAGTGGGGGATGATGCCAACCACAGTCGCAAGCGATGATGAAATTCTCGCTTGCAACTTCCATCTGAGACCATTCCACTGTGGGTTTGAATGGGGTCCTCGGTGTACACCCACCACCGGAGTGGAAGAATGGCAGCCGCATCTTACAGATGACAAGTCGATGGTCAGTGAACAGATCAGCTCCACGGTAGGTCCGGGTGTCAAGGACATGGGCCCGCATCCGCTGTTCCGTCACTATGTAGTCCAGCAAATGTTCTTGCTTTGACTCGGCATGCATCCATGATGTTGTGTGGATGCGCCGATGCCAGAACTGCGTGTTGGTAATTACAAGCCTATGGGTTGCACAAAAATCTTGCAGCCTTCTACCGTTGTTATTGAGCTGATCTGGCTCATGACTTCCAATCACTCCAGACCAGGTGTTAGCATCATGAACAACTCTAGCATTGAAGTCGCCCAACAAGATTACTCTATCCCGAGGGTCACTCTAGCCAGCACCTGTGACAGGAGGTCATAGAAGGCATCTGACTCATCGGCCTTGCCTGCATCCCTCCACGGATGTTCGTCTTCGGTGGGGGCATACGTAACCACGACCATCACTCCTCGCCTCTGGTTGATGGGAAGGCGAGCCCAAAGTAGCCTGGGGCTTACAGCTTCCCACTCCTCACCGCCACGCTCCCACGACCCCTTCATTCTTTTGTTCAGAAGAAGAGCCACTCCCTGTAATGGGCAACACTCACACACATACATGCAATGTGAGTATTCAGTAATCTTTAAATCCCATTAATCTCCGAGCACCTCCATTGTGAATCGCCAACATTTGGACTCTGCCTGTGCTTAATGCATGATATGCAAAGTGCAGCATGCAGATTTGCCGCTAGCCTGCGGTTTGCAAATATTTTAGTGCCCAGTGTAGTCAGGGTTGCTGCCTTATTTGTAACGGGGAGCACAACGGACTTGCAATCCACACATTGGACTTTCAATCCAGAGGTTGGTGGCGGTTCATTTTCCTGGCATAGCAGTTGACAGAATGGTGCAATTCTCTTAAATCTCCCCCATCCCCCCCTCCCCAGCCTGTGTCCACCCATCAGTGCCGATGTGTACACCACAGTGGATTGGCAGAGCGCGTGCAGTGGGGTAAAGTGTGGGTACTCCGACCTCCCATCCCTCCCAAGACGTCTGACCAGTGTGGAAGAGTAGGCCAAAGATACCCACGAGAGGGGGCTCTCTAGAACTCCTTTAGTGGAGGCCCACTAGGGTGGGACATTGCAGGGCAGCGCCTTTGCCTTTTGCTGTAACTTTGCAAACGGCTCGTTGTGGAATTGTCGTGACAGTCTAAGAATTGTCTCGACTGATAAAAAAAAATGTTGTCTTAGGACTCTATGAGTGGCTCCTGGATTAATGAAGCTGTGTGTCGCGGTTGATGTTGTTGGTTATTATTATTAACGTTTATTGTTTGCTAAAAAAAAATGGTTCAGAAAGCCTCTGTTGAATAATGATACGAGTGGGCCCTCTCAACACCATAGCTACCAGCTACTGACATTTTCAAAGGACACATTTATTTATTGCAGATATTTATAAAGGGTAGTCCCATTTTTCTAATGTGCAATAGTTCACATTGGACCTGCGGCAAAATACGTACGGTACTTCAAGTAAAATATGTTATTTTTTGTCCACTTAAGAGGCCTGGTATCCATAGACAATAAACAACTGCAACGCCGATGAAAACACGACTAATAGACCCCAGTGCAATAATGACCATTTCGATTACTGCAGCTTAATGTGTTTAATGCGGTGATATTTCTTCGTGCCATATTAAAATCATTCCTTAAAGATTAGCGCGGTCGTGGATACTGGAGGCATTTGTACTACAAAAGTTAACTCGTCCAATCAAACTAACGTGGTCGTGGTTTTTTTTTGTTGTCGTTGTATTTATGTGTGCTTTATTTTTTTTAATTTGCATGGCTCGAGGGGGAACGTGGCATTGCCAAGGTTACATTTGCACGGAACTGCGCAATCACAGTGCCATCTGGCGCCTGATTGTAGAAATGCTTCGACAATCGGATTGAAGAAGAACATTGTGGTTCAAATCAAAGACGCTGAGCACAGGGCCCAACTGCCCAAAGCGCCAAGCAAATCAGTAACACACAGTACGGCTCTTTTGCAATGTAATAGACAATCTGGAATGCGTGTCTTGAGCGTAGCAAGGTTCATATTTTTGGGTCTTTCGGTAAAGTCACGTAGGTAAAAAAATAAAGATAAAGAAAACAAATAGAAATACAAAGGTTCTAGCTGTGATTTTCACGCCTGATGATGATTGCTTGTGTTGCAATCGAAACGTCGTGATTTCATGTACTTTTATTATTTTCTTATTTCTATTTTTATTTTTTACCTACGTGACTTTACCGAAAGAACTAAAGAGTAATGGCAGGGTTCTTAAGACGACCCATCGTCCCCGCGGCATTCTGGGGAGCACGTAATTTCATCAGACATTGATGATGATGATGATGATCATTCAGTCGAGCATAACGCCGGGCCGCTTTAAACGTACAGAATGTCTCGTGGGCAATGTCAATAGATCACTGGAAGCTTGCCAGCGACAAGGAGCTCATGCCTCTCTCTCTCTCTCTCTCCAACTCTCAGTTGTTCTTGTGAGGTCCCTAATGAGCACACCTGGACAACAGTCACGACGTCTCGACATTGTTCACTCAATAGAATCTCTGGGTGGCTTGAGAGTCGTTCATATCCTTTCAAAGGCATGTGCTGTTTGTTGTTGTTACGTGCTAATGACTGGCGAAATTACTCTTAAGGCAACAAAAAAACCTGTTATTATCTCGGCTTCGCTTCAAAACATAATGTCTCTTCTGATATAATGGTGAGATGTTTCCATTTATCTATACTCGTTGTCATTCGCCTTAATTTGAGATTAGAGTAGTTACGTTGCTTGGAGAGTGGTGGCGCAGTGGTTAGCACACCGTGCTGTGAAACCCGGCAAATAAAAAATGATAACACAGAATGAATGAATAAAAAAATCGAAAAGTAATTACATGTACTGTCTAAACATTGAAAGTTACTGAAATTCAATCAATCAATATCCACAAAGTATTACAAATTTGGAGAAAACAAATGTAGTTGCGCCTCCGTATACAAAAATCTAATATCTAAGAAAAAGTCATCTGAAACCTATCCCAAGAATAATGCAATGGAAAGGGGCATATGAATCACTTGGAATGGTATTTGGAATGACTCGAATTATTCTGGTTAATAAGCCTGCTGCTTCATTTTACAGCCTTTTAGACATTGACTTCCAGGCAAAATAAAATGTTGTGTCTGCAGTTTTAGAGAGTAATTTTTACTTTGCATTTATGCAGAGCGCACTTGTCTGGCTATTACGTGTGCGTTAATTGTATGTTGTGCAGTATCTGTAACAGCTGTTTATGCTCACAGTAAGTCCCACAGTAATTACTTTTACAATTTACAGATTACAAAAATTAATGTGGTTGTGAAATTGTATATGCGTGACTGAAGCTAATTCAAACCACATAGGCGTAAACGGAAAACTAAATAACCCGCGTATGCTTGCAGACTTCAGTACTCTGTATCGTATTGCACGCACGTGCTTTTGTGTTAACACTCGGTGTAATTGGATAGACATTGCTGCACATACTGGTCAGGATAATTATGTGATTGACCTTCATTCGTTGGGTCACATCTCAGTGTTTGTTTTTTTGTTGGATTTGACATTGAATTTAAAGGAATACTGCCGTGGCGTAATGATTAGGGCACTGAACTTTGCAATGCAGGTAATCGGCTCCATCTCCCTGCGTGGTAGTTTAAACAATCGGGCACCTTTCCTCAATGACTCCACGGCTGTCCTCCCAGCGGCATGCATTGGTGCACCAGAGAGAGTTGATCGGCAGGTTCCGTGTGATGGGGTAAAGTGTGGGTACTCTGATCTCTCCCAAGACCTCTGGCCATCATGGAAGAGGAGGCTAAACAACCCTCTCCAGAGTTCCCTCCACGGGATAATCTTCCACCAGCAGTGACGTAAGCGAGCAATTGCAGGGCTGCCCCTTTACCTCCTACTCTACGACCAACGAGTATCATGATTGTGATCATTTTCAAAACGAATGCATTTACAACTTGCAAAAAAAAAATATATATATAACACTGACAATATTAAAATGATTGCATTTAGACAAGAAAGCAAGCGTCCATGCTTAAGTAATTTGTGGCGTTTTCCATCGGTCGTAATCCCTTCCAGCCACAATGTGTCCTGCCTCTAGCCCACTGACATTCCTTCACAGTGCAGATGCCTCTGATTTGCGTCAAGTTCTCTAAAGGGTGCAATCCTCTTTCTGTCTCGTCGTGTCATTCCAGACACGCACGCCTCAGTGGCCCTTTGAGAACGTTTCACGCATTGTGTCATGTTGTTTGACATTGCCCATGTTTCCGATCCATGTGTAGTGAGTCCAACCAAGTTGTAGACGTTGTTCCTTTTTAGAGGCAACGCATTTATTTGTAACACCGTAACACAAAGGGGTAACTGCCCCTTCACCAGATACAGCCTAGGGTGGTGGCCACCCAGCTAAACTACTCTCTACAGAGGAGCTACAGCTACGAAGGGTCGGACCCTCACTCGGGTCCGCGACCGACCACGTGGTTGCATAAATGTGACGTGGAGCTCCAGCTTGAGACGTGGAGCTCCAGCTGGTGGACGTGGAGCTCCAGCTGGTGGACGTGGAGCTTCAGCTGGTGGACGTGGAGCTCCAGCTGGTGACGTGGAGCTCCAGCTGGTGGACGTGGAGCTTCAGCTGGTGACGTGGAGCTCCAGCTGGTGGACGTGGAGCTCCAGCTGGTGACGTGGAGCTCCAGCTGGTGGACGTGGAGCTCCAGCTGGTGGACGTGGAACTCCAGCTTTGTAGGATGCAGCGACCCCGGTTCTTTTCAGGGACCCGCCTTATATCCCCCCACGGGTCGGGGCCACTCCGCCCCTGGCCCCGCCCGCCTTCTGGAGCCTTCCAGCTCCCCCTCGATCCCTCTCGAGAGCTCTCCCCGGACACGTGATCACCCACTAGCCCCCCCCCCCCACCTGGGGGCCTCTGTGTGGACACTCCGGATCACGTGTCTACGGGGTCAACCAGAGCGCCATGGCCCGAGGCAACCCTGCCCCTGGGCTGACACTCATCCGCTCCCCCTTGTGGGAGCCCGCACCGCACGTCATGCGTGGTGCCCGCGCTATCCCAGCGCTCACCAAGGGCCTCGACACTGCGCTGAGCGGCGTCTGTTCTCACAGGGGGCGGGAAGAGGGGAGGGGTTTCAGGGTGGGGGTGGCCACCTGGTTCACTAGAGGCTTGTGCTGATTTAAACACGTTCCTTCGGAGTGGGCAGGTAGGAACTTGGTTGGACAGCGCATTCGTGCACGACAGACAGACAAATAATCGCTGGTGGGCGTGTGGAACCTGTTGTTTCTACCTGTGTAAGTGTAGTGTATCGTGTCGTGTATAGTGTAGTGAGTAGGTTAAACGTTGAGTTTTATAAGGGCACCACGGGGTGACCAGCCCCTCCCCACCCAGCCCCACCCTCCCCACCCAGCCCCTCCCCACCCAGCCCCTCCCTCCCCACCCAGCCCCTCCCCACCCAGCCCCTCCCCACCCTCCCCTCTCCACCCAGCCCCTCCCCACCCAGCCCCTCCCCACCCAGCCCCTCCCTCCCCACCCAGGTCCCAGCCCCTCCCCACCCTCCTCTCTCCACCCAGCCCCACTCTCCCCTCCCCATATGCACGACAGACAGACAGATAATCCCTGGTGGGCAGTGTGGAACCTGTTGTTCCTCTACCTGTACTATAATGCGCTGTACAGCTAAGCACTGATTGAAAACTTTATTCTTTAGGCACATTGGTTTGTTGCTTCATATTATAAATTAAAACTTCGTGAAAGCATTTAAACATGCGCTCTCTCTCCCATTTAAAAACATGCATGTAGATTATAAAATTATGTTGCTGCCATAAATGTCCACGTTATAAGCCATTGTGTTGAGCTAACATTTGTGGCCAGGTCGTTTTTGAAAATGAAGTTAATACCTCAGTGGGATTTGTCTGGTAGGATGGTTTAGTTTAATGTGTATGTATTTGGGTGACTTGTTTACCTTTCATAACGTTCTTACCTGCCCCCTACTGGACATCTGTGAAAAAGAGCTTTATATCTCATCGGATTCCTGCAGTGTCAATATTCTGATCTCTTTCTAGTTCATTTTGATCAATAGCTGTCCTTGACATAATAAATAAACGCAGAATTGCCTTCGATTTTTTTTTGTAAAGTAGCCTTCAAAGAAACGTCAATGTCAGGAGGAAAACAACAACAAACAAACAATTTAAATTACAAATCCACTCAAGCTACTCAATTCAATCCGCCTCATATTCCACCGCACCAATCAAAACTTAAAAAGTCGACCTCGGCTCCTCACCAAAGCGCCAGCAGCTCCTGAAGGCGTCCAGCAATCCGCCTTCTCAGAGCAGCCTCGCGTTGCTCAGCAATACATTCACGTGTTTGTGTGTGTCTCTGTGTGTGTGTGTCTGTGTGTGTCTGTGTGTGTGTCTCTGTGTGTGTCTCTCTGTGTGTGTGTGTCTCTGTGTGTGTCTGTGTGTGTCTTTGTGTCTGTGTGTCTCTCTGTGTGTGTCTGTGTGTCTCTGTGTCTGTGTGTGTGTCTCTGTGTGTGTCTCTGTGTGTGTCTGTGTGTGTGTCTCTGTGTCTCTGTGTCTCTGTGTCTCTGTGTGTGTGTCTGTGTGTGTCTCTCTGTGTGTGTGTGTTTCTGTGTGTCTCTGTGTGTCTGTGTCTCCGTGTGTGTGTCTCCGTGTGTGTGTCTCTGTGTGTCTCTTTGCCGCTGTGTGTCTCTGTGTGTGTCTCTGTGTGTGTGTCTGTGTGTCTCTGTGTGTGTGTCTGTGTCTCTGTGTGTGTGTCACTCTGTGTGTGTGTCTCTCTGTCTCTGTGTGTGTCTCTGTGTGTGTGTCTGTGTTTCGGTGTGTGTCTCTGTGTGTGTCTGTGTGTTACTCTGTGTGTCTCTCTGTGTGTCTCTGTGTCTGTGTGTCTCCGTTCGATCACAGCACTTGCCCCAAAAGTCTTTTTGAAGGCTACACGGGGGATCTTTGTCTGTGTTGTGTGTGAGTTGGGAGCGCCAATACCCAAAGTGACGATTATCTCAACCGGTTCTGGACCGCCCCTAGGTCGGCTCAGCCTCAAACGAGTAACCCGGTGCGGTGTGTAAAACATCGCCACTTGGGGGGAGACAAAGGCGGCCGGGCGTGGTTGCTGTCCCCCCCAGTACCGACTTTCATAGGCTCACAGCACTTGCCCCCCACCGACAGTCCGTGACAGGCTACATGGGGGACCTTTGTCTTTGTTGCTAATGGCAACGTCGTCGTCCCCCTCCTCCTACGCGACTTGCGGTGTTGGGGGGGGGGCTAGGGGGG
The DNA here is from genome assembly GCF_965212315.1 of Lampetra planeri. NCBI lineage: Eukaryota > Metazoa > Chordata > Hyperoartia > Petromyzontiformes > Petromyzontidae > Lampetra > Lampetra planeri. Next base: position 1,085,742 of record NC_136160.1, read on the forward strand.
GGGGGGGTTTATATCGCGCGCATGTTTACACGCGGCGCGTGTCGTCAGGGCGGTAACCCGGGGCGGCCGCTGCCCCACCACAATCAACAACAACACTGCGCGCGAGACCCCGCCCCCCTCCTGCCCCCGCCCCCGAGTTTGATTCCCCAGCGCGGATGCGCATTGTGGAGGCTCGCCATTGGCTCGCTGCCAACACGGGCACCCCCCCCCCCTCCACACCACCCCCCCCCACTCTCCCAAACAGCTCGTCCAATGGAGACGCGCGCCGTGCAACATCGTTGACCTCGCTCGGCCAATGAGGAGCGAGGATGCGCTCGAGCCCGCCGATGCGCGCTGGGAAATTGAGCGCGCGAGGGTTCTCCAATTCGCTGTCGGGAGTTGTCATATCGGCGGTGCCTCGGGGTCGTTTCTCTGTCGATGGCGGGGGGAGTTCACATCTAGAATTGTACATCCATAAGTTGCTGTTGTTGCTGCTGTTGCTGCTGCTGCTGCTCGAACCCCGAAGACGTCGCAGACATGTTCAAGAACACGTTCCAGAGCGGCTTCCTGTCGATACTCTACAGCATCGGCAGCAAGCCGCTGCAGATCTGGGACAAGAAGGCAAGTGACACGCGTTGGCCGCCACGCGGCGCCGAGGGCCTTGCAGGCAGGTTTACTTAAACGGGTCCAGAGTTTGTGTGGAAGAGTAGGCCAAGTTACCCTCTAAGACAGGGGGGCTCTGTGGAGCTCCCTCGTGAGCGTGCGGGTGCAGGGCCGCAGTGCCGCTACTTGGGCCCTGTCGTCGTGTTCTCCGACACGTGTCGCACATTGATCGCGTTACGGCGGATAATCGTGAGCGTGACGGACGCGGCGCTGCGTGGCATTCACGACGGAGGAGTCTTCCAGAGCTGAGGACATCGGCTCGTGCGTTCAGGATTTACGCTGTGGTGGTGGTGGAGGTTGTTGTTGAATCGTAACCACTTTTGACGAAGCGGCTTGGGTGAAGCCTTCATCCATGGTGCCCTCTGCTGCTCACCAATAGCTCTGCAGCAGCCGAATTTCAAACAATATTTTTGTTATGGGTTAGATCGCGTAAATATGTACATGTGTCGTTAAACCCGCCACCACCCGACACAGCCAATTCGTGAGCTTTGTCACGTAAACAGAACATTTAAATTCGTCACTAGTTGGAGAGCAAAGCCACAACATTTACAATCTGAGTACGAAGTTTTGCCAGTAATTACAACTAGCTTCATCAGGCGACAGCCAGATTTGTGGATACATTCTCTAGCGAAAACACCTGTATTAAGGACGATATTGGTCGCGAAAGCCTACGTGTTACAATGCATTTTTAGTTTTAGCAGGTAAGGCCCCCCCCCCCACTCGCTATCACAAATGATAGCTCAACGAAGTGGCTTGTAATGTGGGAATTCCTAGCAGCCAAATACACCGAAACGCATGTTGATGCTCATTCTAAATGTGGAGGGGAAAACCGGAGGGCCCGGAGAAAAATCCACGCCACCACGGGGAGAGAGAAAGAACACGCAAACTCCAAATATACAGCAGCAGGCGTCAGGGTCGGGATCGAACCCACGACCTCCTGTACACCGGGCGATGTGGTTAACATCTCCTAGCCACCGCGATGATGAGAGATAGACACGCAAACTCCAAATATACAGCAGGCGTCAGGGTCGGGATCGAACCCACGACCTCCTGTATACCAGGCGAGGTTAACATTTCCTAGCAACCGTGATGATGATGATGAGAGAGATACGCAAACTCCAAATATACAGCAGGCGTCAGGGTCGGGATCGAACCCACGACCTCCTGTGTACCGGGCGAGGTTGTTAACATTTCCTAGCAACCGTGGCGCTTTAATCGGGCAGGCTCACAACGTGCTTAGTTTCTCGATATTTGACGATTGTAAAGCATTTTAAAGTAATCTTACAAAGTTATACTTGTTGCGTGCTTTTCTGGTTCCATTCACCCAAATGTAACGTAGAGAAAAACAAACTTAAAATGAAAAAAATCTGTATATTCAAGGTGTTCCATCATGTGTGTTGTGTGTGTATGCGTGTGTGTTTTTCTTTACTGCAGGTCAGAAACGGGCACATCAAGCGCATCACAGATAATGACATCCAGTCACTGGTGTTAGAAATTGAGGGAACAAATGTCAGGTCAGTGCCTAATAAACGCATACGTTGTCAAACAATACAAGGTGATAATACCAATGATTTAGAAAACGTTGACTATACAGATGGAGATTATTTAAGGCACAAGGCTGGAGGACACGTTGGATGCCGGTTTGTCATTACCAGCGAAAAACATCCGTACCCAGTTGTGAAATGTCGTGGATTGTTCTCTCAACACACCGGTGTGCTGTAGTGGCAGTAATAAATTGTCACTTCTATTATTTACGTGACAACTTTATGAATCGGCTGTATCAGGTGAACGAGGGTGTATGACACATTGAACTTACACGATCTGATGCAATGATAATTATACACTGGTCAACAAAAAGAAAAAGAACATTTTTTTTTTGGCCTGGACTTTTGCAGCTGTTCTCGACTAATTTCAGGGTGCTGATTCCAAATCTGATCTCAGATTTGCTCTATCACATCTCATTTTTATGCTATCGGCATACCCCATTTTCATTGATTTTACCCGAAATTAACTGCCACTTATGATTGCAAGTTGTTGCGAGTCAGTGACTGCTTTAGTGTTAATATATGGTGCTGTATTTTTAGGATAGTGTGTTTATAATATAATTGTATGTAGATATCCACATTTATTTAATATTTATCTTCTGCAGTTTTTATTGAAAATGCAATATTTGATATCTCAAAAACCTGATGCCAGATTTGGAATCAGCACCCCAAAATTACCTTCAAACCGTTGGAATACCTTATGCCAGAAAATGTGTGTTGACCAGTGTTATGAGCCGTAATATTGGTCGCGAAAGCCTACGTGTTAATTTATCAGTTCAAATTTTTTTGTTAAATTGTTGACATTCCACGAGTATATACACTATTGGCATTTTCGGGTTTACGTGTTCGGCCACGGAGGACGGTGCAACAAAACGCATTGCGCTGGACTCTATGCACCCTCGCTTGTGCTGCCCACCACCAATCCGCACTGACCAGCGTGGTGAAGTATGGTCAAATAAACCCCCATGACCCACGCAGCGTGGGAGGCCGCCTTCCAAAAGTGCATTAAACAGGGCTGTGTGTGTGTGTACGTTTGCATCGTTATACGAGTCCTAAAGATTGGCAGTTCTGTTGAGTATTTGTATTAAGTGAGACATCATTGTAGATGGAAATCCACATGGTAACCATTCCCTAAACAAATCCTTTCAGCAGAATATAAACATTAATATGCAACTTGGTTCCCATGGTATGTGTTACTATATACGCAAGTCATGAATAAAACTATTTTTAAACAAGATACTTGTATCAAATTTTGCAATTATGATAATCACTTTTGATGCAGTTTCATTTTACATAACGGAGTAAACAAAAGTGTAAAAACGATGTAAAAAACTCGAGACAATACACATCAGATGCAACAAATGATACACAAGTAAAGATACAAAAATATAACGAAGTAATGGATTTTTGAGTCGTAAGCGTGGCACATCGGATTTCTGGGAGGTGCATCACAATACATGTGTGCTGCAGCAGTGCGTGTAATGCTGCCCGTGACTTGATACTTTGCTTCATCTCCGCAGTACTACATACATCACGTGTCCTGCCGACCCAAAGAAGACACTTGGAATCAAGCTCCCTTTCCTCATAATGATCATCAAAAACCTTAAAAAGTATTTCACCTTTGAAGTCCAGGTACGTACATTTCACAGTCACGTGTGTAATTACGTAATTATAACAACAATACACCAACTATTTTACTAAAAGACGTCAATCCGTACAAAAACGTTTGCGGTGGAATGGTAGCTCAGTGGTTAGCACACTGTGCAATAAACCCGGCCATCTGAATTATTTTCCCGACCACGTTTAATGTCATTCATTGGTGATTGATATCTAAGCAGTTGGTTGTCCCCACTTCACCAACCCACGCTGACCTGTGTGGTGAAGTATGGTCAAACACATCGCCATAACTGTGGAGGCCTTCATCCTGCATTTGATTAATAAGAAACAATGTTGAACGATGTAATTTTTCGCCACGTAAAAATAAAATAACCTTTTACGTGCTTTCAACCTACGTGCCTTGTGGAGCAATGCGTTCTTACAGGATTTGTTTTAAGTCGGGTGACAAGTAGACAGTTTGCATCTCCGATGAGCACGGTTGGCTACGTATGGCGCGAAAAGAAGTTCAACATGCATACACACACACACACAGTTGTTGTTAAGAGTCCACGGGTGCCCATCTTCCTTGCATTGGTCTCCTTGCACACAGGTGCTGGACGACAAGAACGTGCGCCGGCGATTCCGAGCCAGCAACTACCAGAGCACGACGCGCGTGAAGCCCTTCATCTGCACCATGCCCATGCGCCTCGACGACGGCTGGAACCAGATCCAGTTCAACCTCTCAGACTTCACCCGCCGAGCGTACGGAACCAACTACATCGAGACTCTGCGCGTGCAGGTGATTGCCCGTCGCGTGCAGGCACATGGCTCGTCGTCATTCCAACGCGGAAATGGGAAGAGGCGGCGTTACACTCGCAGAGTCTCTGCGTGCTGTGGCTTGCGTCGCTAACTACTGTTAGTCCCCGACTTACGATGGGGTCGTCGTAACGCATCTCCATCGTACGTCGGGGACTACCTGTACTGGGATTTCTATGCATTTGATGGCCCCCTTTTTTTTTATTGCGTGGTCTCGCACGGTCTTCGAAAGCCCATTTGGGTCACGTGAAAACGGTGTTTCTGCTCTAACAAGCGCTGGGGCAACGCTTGTGTCTGATTGTGAGCCCTGGGCAGTTGGAGGGACCTCTGAGTTTGCTAGGCTAGTGGCTAGCAGCTAGCGGCTGTGTCTTTGCATAGGATGACCACTTTTTCCACATAGTGGTACTCTTTTTATTTGTTTGTAATTGTCTCTAAGTTAGCGCCTGGCTCGCCATTCGGTGATTGCAAGTTCAAAACCTCGCCAGCGGTTGCCTCAGGCCTTCATCCCTCCCTGAGATCGATAAGTTGAGTCGCGCTGTGTGATGTCATTAGTGGTTCTATGTAATTGCTCCTCCCTGCTGTGGGATTATAGGATTACTGCCACTGATTTGAGGGATATGGATGGGGAAAAAGTACCTTCTCATTAACGTTTGAGCAGAAAAGCACTTAAACTTTTCATTGTTGTGCATTAGCGCTACTCTTTGCGTTTCGTTTTTTGTCCTTCCCCCACATCTCCGATTATCACGGATGGCTACGTACGGTGCAAAAGAAGTTCACGCATTCATACAGCACACGATACAGGTTCGCATGCGTTTACAACATGCTGAATGTGAGAAGTCAGTTAAGGAAATTAACCTCGTAATGTTAGAACTTGTTGAATATCATAACTGCCGCTGCTGCCGTTTGACTTCAGAATCTGAATCTTGATTTAGATTGGAGCAATCCCACAAGCTGCGAAGCTCCTTTTCACTGCCTTCGGCGTGTGGGGCATGAGCGCGGTGCGGCGCTGGTTTCCAAAATCTGTGTTTCCGTTGTGTGGCAGATTCACGCCAATTGCCGAATCCGACGGGTCTACTTCTCCGACCGCCTCTACTCGGAGGATGAACTTCCGGCCGAGTTCAAGCTCTACCTCCCCGTGCAGAACAAGAACAAGGCGAGTAGACTGGCACGAGGGGTAAAGGTGGCCAAGGTGCAGCCCTGCGATCGCTCGCTGCCGAGCCCCTCCTGAAGGAAGGGGGGGGGGGGCAGTGTCTTGTGAAGGCCCTTCTAGAGCAGTGGTTAGTCACAACCTTGTTTATAATAATAATGTAATTTTATACAGCGTCATTCATGCAATTGCATGCGACAAAGCTGTACGTAAATTAGCCGACTGCTTGCACAGTTGATACAAAAGTAAAACCCAAACAATTAATACGTAAATAACTACTTTGCCTGACCCCCAACATGGTTCTGAGAAATAAATGTAATGAATAATGAAAATCACTAGTTTAACCTCTTGTCCACTTTGTGAAGTATCCCTAACTAGCTAGTAACTGCAAGCGAACAAAATACAAATTTAACGGACGCTCTGCATGCGTGACGTCGTTTTCTCGCGCTCGCTGTTCACGATCGCTGAGTTTAGAAAGGCCTTTTATATTGTTCTAGATTACCCTATAGATTTCAATGTTATGATCGTTATTTTATATTGGCAGATTCATACGTGATTACTCACCAACGATTCTTGTGCACAATATAATTTCACACGTTTACAAATAACCTCACGTGTACCCCCTGGGACATTGCCACGTACCCTCAGGGCTCTGCGTACCCCTCCGGTTGAGAGAACCACTGCTATGGAGGGTAATTTGGCCTACTCTTTCACGCTGGCCACATGTATTTCAAAAAATTGGAATACCCCCCCCCCCCCCCCGCTTTACTCCAATGTTTCAGGTCGCACTCATTCCACCACACAAAGTGTTTGCTACAAATTAACCACAATACCTTGCTGATCTAGTCAAGGGGCAAAAACCATCCCATCAACTCTGGTCATCCTCACAGCATCGGCTTTTGGCTAATAATTTTTATTAATTGAACAAAGATGGTCACCTCTTCGCAGGCTTTCAGATGTGTTTCTGATGCCGTCTGGAACGCACTTCCCATATTAGGAAGCCACTGGAGCTATGCACTTTTAAATCTAGATTGAAAACTCGTTTATCTAGAACAGCTTTTTGTGTGTAGTTTATTGTCCTTCCCCCGCACCTTCAGTTAGCATGTTTGGCTACGTACGGTGCGAAAGAAGTTCAACATACACATACAGCCAAGTAAATGGGATGCACCCATTAATGCTGCTACTGCTGAGTATCCACTATATAGTCATGGAGGAAAGACCAAACCCAAACAACACAGCTTTCATCTTGATGACATTTTACCCTGGGCTGAGTGCAATGAGCCGTCCAATATAAGATTGTAGATTAATTGAGACATTTTTTTTAAGTAGCAGCAGTGACATCGCTGCAGCATTCCTCCGTTATAGTCCCAAGTATCGCGATAGAGTCCAATTACTGCAGTGAGAACTGGTTGGTGCTTTGCCTTCACCAATGAAGCTTTGTCTTGTTGCACGGCACGGGACCTTCGGCCTGGTAACACAGTTGCAATATAAAGGCTCTCTATTTTTTGGTTTGCGTCCTGAACAGAAAGAAGCTAGTGTGGAGGTGATATTGCCACAGTATTGATTATGCTGGTTTAAAAAAAAAATACTATGCACGCATTTATCATAGTTCAAATGCAGTGTATGTTTAACTTTCTGCGGAACATGTTCGCGGCTCATGAACTCTTGAGGATAAAGCAGAAGCCACGCTGGAGTTACTGAATTTTATTTCTGCTCGAGTAAGGTGGAAGGGACTTTGGCCAGGTTTTCGGTGTGTCTAAGCAAGTACAAAAACATCACCAAGTTACCGCTGATTGCACAGGTCGTACGTATGTTGAACTTCTTTCGCACCGTACATAGCCAACCGTGCTAATCGGAGGTGCGGGGGAAGGACAACAAACTATGAGGTCTCTAAGTCTCTGGGTATCTGCTGTGTGAGTCTATGGGTCTTTGCTGTGTGTGTCTATGGGTCTCCGAGTGAGTCTATGACTCTATGATGAATCTAAGGGTCTCTGTGTGAAGGTGCGGGGGAAGGACAACAAACTGAACACACAACAACAACCTAAAGAATACCGCCAATGAACCTGCACATAATTGATAACCAAGCAGGCGTTCCCATTTGTGGGAGCGCCCTTTTAAGTAACGCGCACCCTCAGGCATCGGAGTTGCCCTGCTCCAGCGAGCGGCGGGCGGTTTGCTCGCATCCGGCGGTGGAAATCTGTCGCCGCTGTTTGCCGAGGCTGCTGGTTTTTCGCAGCACCCAAGGGCAAAGGACGAACGCGTCACGGGACACGGCGTGACAAGGGCACTTCTTGTTCGCATTTCCACCCCAGCGACTTGCCTAGTGAATTTTGTTGCATAACGACCCGTTCCCCCCCCCCCCCCACCCCCCTTCTTGTGTTCACAGTAGTAGGCATCCCCCGAAGGCTTTGGAAGACGGTGGCGTGACGATGCGTGTGCATTCAGGACCTTCTTCCCCCTCGCCCACGGGGATATTCGAATGTATTTATCACGGCTGGTTAGAAACGTTCACTCACCTTGGCTCGCGACGCGAGTGCTCTTCCGTTTTTTTCTACGCTTCTCCGGCATAAACAAGCCCTCTTGCCTCTGCTACAACTGTATGCTCTCCGTACCAGCATACACGGCTCACATTACCCGCGAGCGTTCTTACACGTAAGCAGGCACGCGTGTGCACATGTACGTAGGTGTGCCGAGTGAATAATTGTGTACGTGCGCACAAGCGTAATTTTGTGCATACCTCCGTAGTTGTGTATTAGTGCGTACATATTTCATCGACGGCAACTTTGCAGCAGAGACCTACTACAGAGAACGCATCGTCCTTGTAAATGTGAACTTAAGCAGCGCGTCGCGTGCTCTTGGATGCACGTTTGAAGCTTTTGTAATTAGAATTAACAATGGAAGTTTAAAATCACAAACGCACTCCAGCGATGTTGCAGTAATCCCATTTGCATAACACGTACGCAAGTGCCGCCACAGTGACATCACTGGAGTGGTCCTTGGTGGTTTCCAAATATTCTTCTCAGTGTTTCAATCCGGTGTTTGAGAGAGTCTTGAGGCGACACTGCTTGGGGTACTTTGCAATTACAGGAACCGTTTGCATCTTGTTGGTTTGTGTCTTTGAGTAAAATAATGTAATTTGTGTAGAATACAGTGAACCCTTGTTAATTCGACACGTGGGGCTCTGGCCTTGCCGAATTATTCAATATTCCGAATTATGTACAATGGTACTTCCCAGTGCTTCCTGTCCCAATAAAAAAAAATCCAAATTTGTTTCCCAAACTCTTCACACGCCATACGCATTGACACACACACCCCGCATCAATTGTATACAAAACTCTGTATTTGTCTCGCAGACTTAGGGATTCATACCTCAGTCCCTTTCCATTATTTCTTGATGTAGGTGTAGACGACATTGTTGAGAGGGTTGGCTTACACAGAGTGCATAAGCAAGGTGAAGTCCAAAGCGACGGCTCTGCACTAACGCTCACCACGCTCACCACGCTCGCCACGCTCGCCACGTTCGCCACGCTCGCCACGCTCGCCACGCTCGCCACGCTCGCCACGCTCGCCACGCTCGCCACGCTCGCCACGCTCGCCACGCTCGCCACGCTCGCCACGCTCGCCACGCTCGCCACGCTCGCCACGCTCGCCGCCACCAGACCAAGTCAATGTTTTGGTCGTGGCTTACATCGTCGCTCCACGACGTGCATGCTGCAATTGGACCATTCGGTGTGGCAATTTGGCTCGTGGCGAATTGCTAATAACACCGTAAATATGCCGAAAGCGCAGCCTTGCTGAATGATCCCCAATTACGAATGATCAAATACCGCAATAACGAGGTTTTACTGTGCATTGCGTAGGTAATGAATGGACTCGTTTCTTCTCGCCAGTGAGATCGGTGTGCTGTGGCGCATTGAATCGTGAAATTAATATACTTATGTTAAAACCTTTCTATGTTTTCCGTCTTGAGAAATTGTCGTTTCGATGTTAGCAGATGTTTTGGTTTGTGTTTTAGTTTAAAAAAAGAAATACGTCTAAATGGTTGTACATTTGAAGTTGTACACGTAAAAAGAAAAAGTTTTAACTTAAATAAACTTATTTCATATGAATATGCGTTTCGACTGCATTATTTAAACACAATAAAAACGTAAATTCAGTGACACACAACTCAGTTCTACAACAAATTTCAATTGCATTTCTACGTGTATGGGCATAATTCAATCTTAGTAAATAATGTAAATAAGATTAAGGCAGTTGGCTAATAATGAGTACTTTCACTGCATTTGCATGACAAGAAGATGAATGGCCTAGTTAAAGTGTTGGCATACAAATGTTTTTTGCTTGTCAGATTGTTTGGTGACGGTGTGCCAGGCAGTGTGCCATTACCAACAATGGGGCAAATTGCCGAGCGGCACCTTGGCGGTGAGATCCTCTCTCCTTCGCCGGTTTACGCAGGAGATTGTGCGTTCGATTCTGGACCCTGACGATGCCTGTTGTGTATTTGGAGTCTGCTTGTTGTCTCTCGTCCCGTGGCGGCCGCGTGGATTTCTCTCCGGGTTCCTCCGGTCTTGCCCTCCTCCACATTTCTGACCGCAACAGCGGCGCACGTGGCCGTGCCGTCGTGCGCGCTTCGTGACTGCCGAGCAGCAGCTGCCGCGACTAATCGTCACCAGGGGTGATCGTCGCCTCCGCTTTAAACTCTTCAGCAGGGATGATGATGGCGATGATGGTCATGATGATGATCATGATGATGACGATGATGACGATGATGATGACGATGATGATGATGACTGATGATTGACGATCATGACGATAACAATGATGACAATGATGATTGTGATGATCATGACGATAACAATGATGATTTTGATCATGACGAAAACAATGATTGTGATGATCATGACGATAACAATGATGTTGACAATGATTGTGATGATCATGACGATAATGATGACAATGATGATTGTGATGATCATGACGATAACAATGATGATGACAATGATGATGACAATGATGATCGTGATAACAATGATGTTGACAATGATGATTGTGATGATTGTGATGATCATGGTGATAATGACAATGATGATGGGCCGCATTCCAGAAACGGATCGACCCTCGTCAGTGACGGCTTCACGCCGTGTCAGTCAAGATGCGGGGTTTTTTTTGTACCATACTTCACCCCATACGGTGTCCGTGCAGATTTGTGAAGTCGGGTGAGGGGCGGTGGGTGCTGTACCGGCCAAGATGTCTCTAGCTTCGTGTGGTCGCTCTGGCTCCGGTCATCCACGCAGCAGCGGCTTTTGGCTAACTATCCGATGCGCTTCTGCGGCCATCTGGAACGCTCTTCCGATATTAGGAAGCCACTGGAGATATGCACTTTTAAATGATCATCTACATTGAAAACTAATTTCTTGAGAACTACTTTGTTATGTTTGGCTACGTACGTTGCTAAAGAAGTGGCTGCCTTCCCATTTTCAATTCCAAGTTCGTGTTGTTCAACGAGGTGTGGACTCTTTAGATACCAAGCTATCGGAATAAGTATTGATTACTGGAGGAATTCGACGAGCTATAAAGCTTTAGGCCAGTGGAGACGGGTCACCGTCCAGGAGGAGCGGGTCAGATAAGTGACCGGGTTCAAGGCTTTCCCTGTTTCTTCAACAATACAGACACGTGTCCACCGTTTCTGTACGGCATCTTGCGATGTTCGGCCACGATATGAATCCAAAATTGCACTGCGGTGTATAACCACTTGGCACCAAAGCAGAATACCCTCCATACACAGGGTGCCAGAATGATATTAAATATATATATACCGTACAAACGAATGAAGCTAGAAGACACGTTACGTTAATTATAATCCACACGCGTATGGAACAGATTGACGTGATTACAACAGTGATGTCAAATTATTCCACGTAAGGGCTGACATTGGTTTAAGAAGGGACGTTTCATCAAGGTAATGATCGCCAACTAACAATTGCTCTACCGCAGTGCACTAATTGCCAAGTCATCTTTGACTGCTAATAAACTAAACAGTTTTACTCAAGTGTCGTCATAGGGTGTTAGGAATGACGTCTAACCTGGAATGCGCTTGACTTGACGTATTTGAATCATGGAGTCTGGCAGCAGCCGCGTGACGAGCGTGGCTAGGCAGGGGGGGGCGTGGCCAGGCAGGGGGGGGGCGTGGCCAGGCATTACGGCGGGCTGGAACCGAATTGCTTTTAAACTAAATTGTTTCTAACTGCCGCACCCCTGGCATTAAAACAGTTATTGGGCGTTTGACATTTAACGTCAGTCCAATTTGTTCCCCCTCTTATTTTAAACAAAGGTGACAGCCAACTCGAATTTAAAAAACACACACACCTGTACTACGCAATGAAAACACACACACACACCTGTACTACGCGGTGAAAACACACACACTTTGCACAGTTAAAAGGAGCGGTCAACAAATTAAATAAATTGTTTCTGACATTGATAATTACATTTGTGTTTAAAATCATAATCGCGTTGAGAGCATCCAACGCTGAGCTTTGTTTTGCAGATGTAATGTTGGACTTACCGTACTGCTATTTTTAATATTGCAATGTGCTTGCAGCATTCACTTTCTTACAAGTTGATACAAAAAACTAAATGAAGAAAAAAATATTATTTTTATCGACCTGTTATGAGTCGTACATTTACCATAAAGTTCAAACTTCTCTCGAGTGAAACATTCGGTTTAAGAGATAGGAAGCGACGGGTGTGTATTAAGTCTAGATATACTGCAGGGATGGAGGTGAAAATATATTCCGGAAAATAGCGAAAAGAGAGACGGAGAGAGATTTATTCAGAAGACCTGTCAGAGATATGAGATGGGGCTGTGCGGTAGGGACACGCCCGGTTTACGTCGGAGGATGCATTCCTGAAAAGTGCGATGACGAATGTCGAAACGACGCCAAACGGAGCGATGTACAGGGGAGTCGTAGGGGGAGGGGGGAGGCTGAGAGGCGACGGATAACGAGACAGGGCGGGCGATGCTGCTGTCAGCGACGCAAGTGCGGGGTTGGGGCGACGCAAACCCAGTAGCGGTGTTAATGCCGTGACGTGGAGCCGGATTAAACTAGTGCGGGGCCTGTAGCATATGTTATAAAGGAGCCCTAAATAAAAAAAATACGTAAATAGTAAAACACAAATTTTCACTTGCATAGTAAAGTAATTGTATGTTTTAATTTGCTATACAGCCAGATAATACGACAAATCGCTAACCTTAAACACCCAGTGGTTCATAAAAGTTGAAGGCGGTATAGTACTATAGTAATAGAGCAAGTGCAGAATCACTGAACCGGAATCGATAGCTTGAAAGCATTTAGCGCGGGGCCCTTAAAAGTGCGGGGCCTGTAGCTACTACACGTGTAGCTACTACACATGTAGTTACTGCACATGCAGCTACTACACGTGCAGCTACTACACGTGCAGCTACTACACTTGCAGCTACTACACATGCAGCTACTACACATGTAGCTACTACACATGTAGCTACAACACGTGTAGTAGCTACTACACGTGCAGCTACTACACACATGTAGCTACTACACGTGTAGCTACTACACGTGTAGCTACTACACGTGTAGCTACTGTTGCGACGAGGATAATCCGCCACTGGACGTGGATCTTGGTGTGACTGCCCGGTCCGCGAGGCTCCTGCAGGGAGGGGAGGGGGTAAGAGAGAAGTTATAACATCGTCCTCGCCGAGGCAATGTACAACTTTAAATAATCTTCTTGGTTCTTTCGGTAAAGTCACGTAGAAGGGAAGTAATAAAATAATAAAAATAAAACATAATAAAATTATTCTCACGACGTTTCGGCCACAACGCAAGCAGCCGTCCTCAGGTGAAAACCAGGTCCGTCGAGGCGACAGAGTCTGACGGACCTGGTTTTCACCTGAGGACGGCTGCTTGCGTTGTGGCCGAAACGTCGTGAGAATAATTTTATTATGTTTTATTTTTATTATTTTATTACTTCCCTTCTACGTGACTTTACCGAAAGAACCAAGAAGATGAATCCCTGCAGTCACGAAAGCTTTAAATCAAAATTTAACTTTAAATAACTACCAGGAGAGAGCGCACGGTGGTTAAGGGGGTTGGAAAGTGTTCGGCACAACTCGAAAAGTTTGGGTAAACCGCGGATGCTCTGGAGTAAAGGTCAAGTCTGTGGCCGAAACGTCGTGAGAATTGTATTTTATGATGTTTTATTTTTATTATTTTATTATTTCCCTTCTACGTGACTTTACCGAAAGAACCAAGAAGATGAATCCCTGCAGTCACGAAAGCTTTAAATCGAAATTTAACTGCAGAACTAGTCTTTAACATCGCCACATTTGTAATATCATCACTCTATGGTGATCAATCCGCCGTGTATACAATGTCCCCGTAGCACTCGCTATCCACGGGATAGTCATCCTGTGTCTCTGTATGTCTGGAGGAGAGAGAGACACGCGTGTGGATAATGCAGCTGTGACGAGTCTGCCGGGCGCGTGTGATAAAACAAAACACGGTAGGGCGATGTCGAGCATGACCTCAGCCCGTAATTGGAGCCATTATTGAGACAGCGGCTCTCAGCTGCGGTGGTTGAGATATGCAAGGCAAGCAAAGCACGAGGCGTGCTGCGACACCCACCACTTCTCATGCCCATGGCCATACAATTCGCTCCCGTTCTGCGACGGGTTGAGAATCACGGGGGCAGGCGGAGGCACCGTTTGTTTCAGTGATGTTTTATTTGTTTCGGGGCTGGGGGGGGGGGTCGTATCTGTGATCGGGGGTTTGTATTCGTTGGCTGGGCCGTGTAGCCCGCATGCACAGCCACCACATGCCTAAACAGATTTTGTTCGGCCGGATCGAGGGGGATAAACGGGCGCGGCACGGGCTAGAGAAGATATGGAGTGATGTGGTACAGGAGGACGTGGAGCTGAGTGGACTTGCCGATGACTGGTACCAGCGGTGTCAAGATCGGCCTCTGTGGAGGAGGCTCGTGAAGGACGCTGCTGGGCAGTTGGAGGCAGTCGCCCTCCAACAACAACGGAGGGCGGAGGGGCGACGCTCACAACAACGAGCGGAGCGCCGGGTGGCTAAAGCACAGCAAGTTGGCACAGTAGGGGGCACAGGTGGTGCATCAGCCACTCATCTCGGTCATCTCAGTCAGTCGACCCGTGGCACCTGGGTCTGCCCATGACCTCCTGCCAGCGGGCGTTCTACACTTCACGTGACCTCAACGTGGACGTAGCCTGGCATAAGTGTCGTGGTGATGTCACCGCAACTTAGTGGCGAATGGTGGTTGTTGTGTTCGTTATAGGTTCGTTGTCAAGAGTTGAGTTTGTTATTGACTTCAAACACTGCGAGGTCTCGTGTGACTGGCGCTGCGTAAAACCACGATTTAAGTTTGGTTTTCATGAGCGGGCTGCTGCTCTAAGTATAGCTTGCACATTTAAAAATACCGATTTGGTTGCAGGCACCATTCGGCGGAGCGTTTACAAACATTTATTTTAAAGCACTGCATACCGCGAGCAATGCGGGAAGGAAATCGAGGCAGATGTAATCAGTTGTCGGCGGAATATGTACCGAGCGGACCGTGGGTGCAGGATGGAGGAAGGCGTTTGAGTGGCACCCGGTGCTGAGTGAAAGAGAGGAAGACCTCGAGCCAGATGGTGGGATGAGATTGTGAGAGGGAGCCTTGAAGGTCAGATTTTGGTCGAACAATCGTTGAGGCACACAGGCTGAACAATGGAGAGAGACGCTGGCGATGATGCGTGGGATAGACATTGCAGATCCCAATCATCCGTGAATTTACGCGATTAATACTGGTAGGAACCTCCTGGTTACACCCACCCACAGGGGATTATTGTGTCCGTCGTGCAGGGAGGGGCTGGGTGGGGAGAGAGGGGCTGGGTGGGGAGGGGAGGGTGGGAGGGGCTGGGTAGGGAGGGTGGAGCTGGCAGGGTTGGGATGGTGGGGAGGGGCTGGGTGGGGAGGGGCTGGGTGGGGAGGGTGGGGCTGGGGTGGGAGGGGTGGGGCTGGGTGGAGAGGGGCTGATCACCCCGTGGTGCCCTTATAAAACTCAACGTTTAACCTACTCACGCCGGCTTGTGCCCGCCCTCACAGTCGGGCATATTTACGGAATACACCACGCCGCCGTTGACCCTGGCCATTGACCGAGCAACCCAACGTTCCTACCAGCTCCCTCCGCAGGAATTTGTTCTGCGGTGAACAAAACGCATACCACGTGGCTACTGTTAGGTCTCGTCTAAGAGGAGTTCTATTGCATTCTATTTTGTCCAGCTCTCCGAACGTGGATCACAATGGTGTCTTTTTCACTTTTCTTGCACACTTTGACCATGCGAACGCAATTCCCTAAGCGGCGTTCCAGCCTCATTTTGCAGTGCTTAATTCAGCAAGCTTCCACGCTCTCACCACTCACCCACCATCCACATACTCTCAGCTGTTATCCCTCTTCTGATTTGTGCGATAAGCATCGTGGGGGGTCTTGCTTAGCAACCGCGACAGAATAAAAATAGAACGTGCGTTGGTAGCTGGCGTGTGGCGACAACAGCAACCCGGTAACCTGTTCGTGCCGAGTTATAGTAGCTAGCCACAAACAGGAAAACCAAGGTTGCGCCCTGAATTCTACAACTGACTTGAATGGAAAACAATTATGCGGCAGTGCAAGGTTATACGAAGTCTGTTGGAAGGATGAAAACGTGCCACACGGCCTTATACTTTGTTGAGTCAATGCTCAACATCACGAGTACAAATTGTGTTTTCTCCATTCTGATCGTGCAAGGGTATCATGAAGGCTCAGTGTTTCACACTATGGGGCGATGTTGCTATGTGGTTTTACCCAATTGGGATCTCTTTGCGTTGAATGTTTCCAAATTTGGACCGTGGCGCTGCCACGCACGCGGCCTATTATTTGTTTAATAATTACGTCGCGGAATATTTAAGGTCCACCGTGAAGCTAACGGTGCGTAGTTTTCTTTTGTTGGTCAATGCGCACCGCACTATTAACCAGGGTGGACGCTGGGCTCGAACCGTGAACCTCTGCAACAAGCGGCAAACTAACTCCTCGCTCGACTACGTCATCTGCTCGGCTACGTCATTGTTCACCAATCACAACGCCCACGGTTCAATGAATCGCAACACGCAACGCCCCAAACATAATCCGGCTATTCCAGTTCGGGGCATAAAACGGGCACGTGCTCAAACACCAATAACGTAAAAAAATAAAGACGAGGTTATATCAACAATTATACTGCCTCGGGAGGGTTAGAACTGAAAGCAAGTGTACTTCTGTGAGCATTGAGTTTTAAACACATTACATGATACGTACACACATATAATTGATTCAGCTCTACAGTCACCGTCATCATCAGGCACTGTCAATGCATTGCTGGAGGGAGTGATGAGCTCAGCTGAGGTGCAAGAAGCAAGACTGATCGTGGCATCAGGAGACACTACGAGATAGTGACGACATGGGAGGCCTTTCTCCAGCAGTGGATCGGTCGTAGCTCTCGATAACGAATGGGTAGAGCTCTGGGTAACGTCCTCGTATAATAATAATATTGATTGCATGTTTATATCGCTTTTCATCAACGATCTCAATGCGCTGTACAGGACACAGCGCCAGTAGACACTCAGTATGAACATATTACATAAATACATTTTATAAACCGTTTACTAAACAAACACAAATTGTAACAATCGGAAGCGTATGCGCGTTATGGCTGCTAGGAAAATGCAGAATGCAGTGCACGATTTATAGTATCGTGTGTGTGGATTGCATCTAGGGTGTGGAGATTAACAGGGGCAAGTGGCATTCGATGAAGAGGAATTTCACTCAAGTTCAAACTGGCCACGTGCACACTGGCCCGTGCTATCAGAGTGTTGCTGCTGTTCTTGCTGTCGTTGTCAGCAATGTCCCACTGCTGGCCACAGGCCTCCCCCCAACTACTTCTCATCCCTTCCGTTTGTGTTAGGTAGTTGCTCTTCTCCTGCAGTCGTGACCTCTGAACTCTGTTGTCCCGTTCCCACCGCTGCTGCCACCTCTTCCGCTGTCTCCCTCTGCTTCTCTTCCACTTCTCTCGGGCTCCACTCTCGAGTTAATTGTGTCCATCATCTCACGTCAAGTTTTTTTCTCATGACATCTCCACTCCATTTCCTCGGCTCCGACAGTGTGCTGCGTGTTCATTGCATGCACGACAGGGATGCCCAGTGCAGCTATTGACACTTGAGGTACAGCAGTGATGTACATTATCGTGTGGAGCTTGGAAAGTCCGAGGACGGGTGATTTATCCTCTACCGTTTCTACAAACATCTCTCCATGATCTCCTTGACGCAGTACAATCTGGTGTCTGCCAATACCCATCGACCATAATTTACTGGACATCTGTGAAAAAGGGCTTAATAGCTCATCGGATTCCTCCAGTATAAATAGATATTCTGATGACACACTGCAGCTTGACAGTTCTATTGATTCCATGAACACAACTTCGCTGTCCCGTTCTCACATAAAAATAGTACAATTAACTGCGATTATAATTGCAGAATCATACTTGTGCCGTGTAGTAATAACAATGACGATTGCCTGATTACGGTTTGCAATGCAACGTAAACACGTGTATTTCACGAACTACAAGAGAATGATGCTAAAGCGTATACAATTACACACATTATTATGGTGTGTTGTTAGTGATGCACAACTAGCATAAACTCAACACGTCCATAAATATGACACTGTGATCTTAAAAGAAAAACATATGTAAGACGTTTCGGACGAAGGCCCTTCTTCAAAGCACATGTGCCATGCACAAGGGCGATTACCTAAAATGTCACCTATATTTATCCTTTTAAAGCCATGGCATTATTGACGAATTTGCAATGTGTAAATGTACACGTGTGTGTATATATACGGCCTTCAAAGGTGCTACTCTCTAGCAGCACTTACCCTAACAGCCTGCTAAGGCTATACGGGGGGTCTTTGTCAGTGTTTATATATATTATTAGTTATGTAATCTCCTACTACAGTGGTGCCCACCATTTAATTTGACGAAGTCTTGGACCACGATAAACCGTGCTGTAAAATGCACGTTTTGCTCAATAATAAACTGCGGTATCTGCGCTGATCACTTCCGAAGACTTTGCTTACCACCACCAGATCAGGAATCACTGCCTCACTGCATTCGGCATAAATTGCTCCTGCTGTACAGTACTGCACATGTTTATACAATGCAGTAATTGTTTTAAAATGAGGTCATATATTCTGCGTTGTGTGTAGAATATTCCGTAAGTTAAACTGCGATATGTGCGACCCGTTTACAACAATTGTCATCCCTTGCAGTAAAACACGCTTACATATAACACAACAAAATTGTTGTTGGGCAGAAACATCCATGATTACATAACCCACTTACAAGTAAGTACTGTTTAAAATTAGATGTTAATGTGTTGACGTCAAATCATGTTACGTGCAGTGCGTAATACAATGACATCCACAGAAAAACACCCATTGCAGAGTATGCTGTGTTCTAGACATGTAAACTCATGCACCATTCTCACTCCACTTCTGGATGAAGGCCGATCCCCTGCTGTAGGATAGAGTTCACAGCCCTGAAGCGTGTTGACGCATTATCGTGTTCACGTATTTAGCATTCGCGCCGGAGAAAACGTGGAACTTTGCCCCAACCACATCACAACGTTAGCTCATCTTCTTGGTTCTTTCGGTAAAGTCACGTAGAATGGAAATAATAAAATAATAAAACATAATAAAATAATTCTCACGACGTTTCGGCCACAACGCAAGCAGCCGTCCTCTGGTGGAGAGCAGGTCTGAGTCATTCAGACTCTGTCTTTCTGACAGACCTGTTCTCCACCTGAGGACGGCTGCTTGTGTTGTGGCCGAAACGTCGTGATAATTATTTTATTATGTTTTATTTTTATTATTTTATTATTTCCATTCTACGTGACTTTACCGAAAGAACCAAGAAGATGAATCCCTGCAGTCACGAAAGCTTTAAATCGAAATTTAACGTTAGCTCAACTCCACACGTGTGCGTTGGTCGTGGTTGAATACTGGGGCCCTCCCATCTGCTGCGATGAGGTGTCAGGAGCCCATCACGCGATATGCCGTTCCGACGTGATTTGGCTCGTTCACTCGAGACTGCTGGGTGAACAGAGGGAATTAATTTGCTCCGATCGCCCCGTTGTTGTTGTTTCAACTGCCGCGCCTGGAGATCGAACCGTGCGGCCTCTGACTTGCGCGTCGATTGTGCGAAACCATCACACACGCGTTCTGGGCGCATGGGAGGTGTTGTTTGACCATACTTCACCAATCTGGCCCGTGCGGGTTGTTGAAGGGGCAGATAGATATAGCAGGAACTAACTGCTGACTTTGCTTAAACATAAAACCTGCGCAGCTTAATTTGACCTAAAAATAGATTTATATTTCCCCCGAAATACGAAGCAAGCCAACACTGATCTTCATTTGTAAAACTGTGGCCTTAAAAGGCAAATATATTTGTGGGTCGCCGTTTTGAGCAATAGCACACGATGCCACGAAGGGTTGCTCATGCTCTGCACTATGAAGGGTCATTGCGCGAAACGTCGCCTACTATATGCATATATATTTATCATTTTAAGGGCACAGTGGCGTTATAAGTGACTGCATTTCGAGTCCAAAACGAGGCCCCATCGCATGCGGAGGTAAAAAAAAAACCTCTCTTGTGGCAGCGAGACCCTGAGCGGAGGCATTTAAACTCCCCCCCCTCCCACCGCTGCCCCGCCACGTGATCCCGAGTCAGCTGTTCGACGTAAACATCGCATTGCGCATGCGTGCCGGTTGTCAACGGGAGGAGAGGGCGGGGGCGGAGGTGGGCGGGCCATTATCCCGCCTCGCGCGTGTTCCCATTGGTTGTCGCGCGCGCGCGCGCTCCCATTGGTTGTCGCGCGCGCGCGCGGTGGTCGCGAGGCGCCTTGCGATTGGTTAAAGGGGTTGGTGAATGTGATCCCCCCCCGCCCCTTGCCGAAGGGCGAGGGGTGGGGGTCACATCTTGGCTCCGCCTCTTTTTGCTGCCCCGCCCCCCCCCCGTGTCGCCCACTTGTTGCGTCACTGCAGATTAAGCGAACAAACGTCAACACAGGAGCCCTCATCATCATCATCGCAACAAACCTCTTATTTACTGCTACTACTAATAACACTCACCGATATAAAGTACACGTTCCGCTTCTAAACATGTCTATCAATTTAGCCGTAGCTCAGCAGGGGAGGGCATCGTAAAAACTTGAGTCTCAATAGGCCGGGAAGAAGAAGGGGGGTTTTGGTTGTGAGGTGGAGGTTTTAGTGTCTCACACGCGCACACAAAACAGTGCAGTCGAAGATCACTTGAATACAAACGAGTCATAAATATAAATAATAACGGTAGTAACCGATACATATTGACGGGGGAGAATAACATTTGCTCAAAAATATAAATACATCGGCGTCAAATTTCGGTTGTACATGGTGCTGGACATCGCAGCTCCAGTGCTGTTAAACGCATAACTTTAGCTAACAATGCATTCCTGTAATTAACATTAAGGATAACACCGTACAGTAACAATAATCATAAATAGAATAAAACATCAGCAAGCACAGCACATAGAATAGACAGTACAACGATCGGTATCGAGCACATGCATTTAAACTATAAATAATTGGTAGTTTTCGATAGAGAACAAAGCACACAGTATAGCAATACATAGATTAGTGCTGTACGTACATCACTTAGAATAGACACAGACATGCAGGTTATATAACAGACTGTATACACAGTTTATACACAGTGCATAGACTGTACGTAGAGTGCAGTCCAGTATATACAATACTAATACAATATACTTTATAGGCGATATGCAAGTAATATTGTAGTACACAGAACATAAGAGTATTGACTCCACGCACACTACATACACGTATATAGAACACACACATTCTTTACAACATTGTTCTACAGACTACAGGAGAAACCAGTACAGCTTGTACACCACACACACAGTGCGTCTGGTGCAGAATCTCCAGGGGGATAAGGAAACAAAGAGACAGGGGGAGGACAAGGGGACAGACAGACAGGGAGACAGGCAGGGAGATAGGCAGACAAAGATAACAAGAGACAGACAGGGAGACGGTGAGACGGGATATACTGGGACAGGGAGACAGGGAGACGGACAGGAAGATAGACAGAGACAGACAAACAAGGAGACAGGCAGGCAAGGAGACACAAGGAGACACAGGGAGGCAGAGAGAGTCAAGGGGGCAGGCAGGCAGGCAGGCAAGGAGACACAGGGAGGCAGAGAGAGAGAGTCAAGGGGGCAGGCAGGCATACAGGGAGACACAGGGAGACAGAGAGAGTCAAGGGGGCAGGCAGGCAAGGAGACACAAGGAGACACAGGGAGGCAGAGAGAGAGAGAGTCAAGGGGGCAGGCAGGCATACAGGGAGACACAGGGAGACAGAGAGAGTCAAGGGGGCAGGCAGGCAAGGAGACACAAGGAGACACAGGGAGGCAGAGAGAGAGAGAGTCAAGGGGGCAGGCAGGCATACAGGGAGACACAGGGAGACAGAGAGAGTCAAGGGGGCAGGCAGGCAAGGAGACACAAGGAGACACAGGGAGGCAGAGAGAGAGAGAGTCAAGGGGGCAGGCAGGCATACAGGGAGACACAGGGAGACAGAGAGAGTCAAGGGGGCAGGCAGGCAAGGAGACACAAGGAGACACAGGGAGGCAGAGAGAGAGAGAGTCAAGGGGGCAGGCAAGGAGACACAGGGAGACACAGGGAGGCAGAGAGAGAGAGTCAAGGGGGCAGGCAGGCAGGCAAGGGAATCGAGGGAGAGACGGTGGAATCAAGAGGAGGAGGAGGCAGGCAGGCAAGGGGGGAGCCCAGTCACCCGCGGTGGGGGGGCAGCGATGATGGCTCAGGCTGAAGCGAGGGACGCCGAGGCCGAGGCCGGGCCCGGCTCGCCCGGGGTGGCCCCTGCGGAGGAGCCCGTGAAGAAGCGGGCCCGCCTGGACGAGCCGGGCCGACAGGGCGGCAGTGGAGGCGGCGGCGGTGGTGGCGGTGCTGGAGGCGCGAACAGCAACAAGCTGGAGGAGAGGCTGTACTCCGTGCTGTGCTGCACTGTGTGTCTCGACCTGCCCAAGGCCTCCATCTTCCAGGCAGGTCGCCCGCACGCCTTTGTGATGATGATGGTCGTGGTGGTGATTTTTTTTCTTCCAAAATGGTGCTTATAATGATGTTGACTGGTTGGTGAGGATGATGGTGGTGGTCGTGGTGATGTTTTTTCTTTCCAAGATGGTGCTGCTAATGATGATGTGGAAGTGATGATGATGATCGTGGTGATGATTTTTCCCAAAATGGTGCTGCTGCTGATGATGTTGACTGGTTGGTGAGGATGATGATGGTGGTGGTCGTGGTGATGTTGTTTTTTCTTTCCAAGATGGTGCTGTTAATGATGATGTGGACGTGATGATGATGATCGTGGTGATGATTTTTTTCCAAGATGGTGTTGCTGCTGATGATGATGTTGACTTGCTGGTGGTGATAATTTTTTTTCCAAGATATTGCTGATGATGTTGACTTGCAGGTGATGATGATGGTGGTGCTATTAATTGTGGTTAATGATTGTGGTGTGTTGGAGGTCGTACGGTTGTTGTTGATGGTGACAGCGACTTGATGGTGATGTTGAATATGGTGTTGGTGCTATGTTGAAGGTGATAATGTTTGGTAGTTATGGTAATGAGGGTCGTGTTGGCGATTATTGCGTCTTTGTGGTACCCGTTGGTGGTGGTATTCATAGTAATATGCTGGTGGTTATGATAGTGGTTATAACGGTCGTGATGATGGCCATATTGGTGGAAGATGATGGTGGTAGTGGTGGTAATAACGGTGGTAGTGGTGATGATCATGGCAGTCGTGATGTGGTATTGGTGGTGGTGATGGTGGTAGTTGTGATTAAAGTGGTGGTGTTGGTAATAATAGTGGTTGTGCCTTCATAGGTGCTTGCTAACAGCACTTGCCCCTAAAGTCTGCTTATGGCTATGTGGGGGGAGGTATTTATATTCATGTAGCGGTAGTAATGTTCCATCTACATCGCCATTACCGCGATCATAACCACTATCACCACAGCCATGCCTATTTATAACCACTATCATCATTGCCACCAGCATACTTCCAATATACTATAGGCCGTCGAAAAAAAGTATTTTGTATGATGTCTGCCTGTCTGTTTAAACATCACCCACACATGATGCAGCAGATAAAAAAACACCTTTCTAGACTCCCTGTTCACACGTGCACTGCATACAGAGGGCATTATCACATTGTCCGTCTGCAATGTTGAGTGGATACACCTTGTGTGTTGTGCACAATAGAGTGCGCGTGTGTGTTTAGAATACGCGATATGTATGCATCATGCGACGTGTGTGTGTGTGTGCAGCGTTGGGTCATATATGTTATATATATGTCAAGGTGTTGAGTTGACAACACAGAAGGGGAGGAGGAGGAGGCCAGCCATTACGATCGCACAAAAATCAAATAAAACCCCGCCCGGTAGCTGAATAAAGGCTGAAACGAGCATTCCGGCGTTTTGTCTTCATCACGACACTGTCGGTGGGTCACGGGAGCTGTGAGACCACGACCCACCTTCCCATTGCCTCGATTGTTCATACGGGAGTGGTGGGTGTGGGGTGGTTTTGATGGCACTGTGCGACAACTCTGTTTGACATTGAAAGCAGAGCAAAGCACTGCCTTGAATCGCGTACCTGTCAACCCATACGGTTTAGCCCGTGTTCTTGTACGTGGACATCGAGCAATTTTTTTTTATTCTCTCTGTTTGCGTTTCTCCCTCGTGATGGGACTTTGTCGGATGAACGTTGAGATGTATACGGGGCACGTGGTGACCAGTAAGGTCTGGATTGTTCTGTAATAAGGTAGGGCACTGATACAGGGGGTTGACAGGTATGGAATCGTAATGCACGGGCTGCATCAGCAAATGCCCTTCTGCTGCTGGTGTCGCGATGATGGTAATGGTGTGGTGGTGGTGATAATGCCCCCGCTGATGCGCGCACGCGTCGTGAATATTCACGCAACACAAATTATGCGTCGGTCATGCCCAGAAGTGCCGCCTTTAAACTCGCCGAATGCGCATTGTTACAACGTGTCTGTATGTACGTGGCGAATGTGATTTCTGATTCAACAACGTCACTTGCCATTGTCATCGAATTGCCACCCCCCACACGTTCCACAATGAACAAATTTGTGTCTTTATAATAATTACGCGTGCGTTTTGTAAGATGGCAATGTCTCTCTTTGTTTCTTTTTCCCTCCCCACCCTGACAATTGCTGCATTGTAGATCCCGGTAAAAACTTAGCAGAACACAATCTAACCTCTGGGTCACGAAATGCTACGTGGTTGTCTCTTTAAATGGGTTAATGTGGTCTCGAACGCACACACACACACAACATTGCAGTACTGTACTTGTGGCCACGTTGCAAATATTGCTGTAATTTGTTTCGGTCTGACCTTGAAGTTTGGGATGCATAACGCCCGAGATAAATATATTTGAAACACATTGGCACAACCTATCCGCACGTTCCCACTCCACTGTTGCTCACACGCGTGAATTTCACGTATTGGATATGCTACGACTTTGTGTTGTTGATAATGTACCTTATTATGTACATCCTATATCGGTCGGTGGTTGCATGGGTGTTGTTCGTATGACATACGCTGGTTTTGCACACACCTGCAGTGCTGTACCAATGGAAAAAGGAGTCATTGTGTATTGTTTTTCATCTTTAATTAAATGTACCATTATTATTGTTTTAAATATAATAAAGAGTACAGTGTTATCATTGGTATGCCATGCATTGTTCCTGTTAACTGCCCGCACTTTACACGTGTGTTGTATGTATGTATGCATGCGTCTGTAATAGCACAAGCACCATCCCCCAAATGGCAGGCAGGATACGCTTCCGAGCCACTCCAAACAACAACAACAAAATCAGAATGGCTCTACGCCAGTTCACGTGACTTCCACAAGCCTCGCTGTGGTTGGTTGGGTAGTGATTGTGGTGGTGGTGGTGGTGATGTGCAATGACAAAATGCCACGGACCAGTTTAAACCACTTCGTAGCAAAGCGCCAGCCACGGACGGTCCGGTTGGGGCAGTGCACAAATACAGACTTGGCTGAGCATGGGCCCTATCGTAGCGTGCCATGCAATCATTGAGCGTCGAAGTCGCCGAGTGGCAGGTGCCAACCCGCTAATATTAACCCCCGCCGCACGAGGTCGAGGGTTTGCCAACCTTTTGATACGGTAGCTGTCCTGGGACAGCTTCGTGGGACATTATCCGTTCCCCGGGGTCTTTATGATCAGTTGTGAGATAACTCCAGACAATGCGCTTGCATGTATTGTAATTTCAGCCCGCTTTGGGTTTCGTGAGATATTCGTCTTCCAATGGTTTGACCTGCTTGGTTTTTGTGTGTGTGTGTACACGTCAGGGGAGGCAACCATATCCTGGTCTGGCTTATATGCAGCTATTGCTGTATAACTGCCCGTTGGAGCAGTGCAGCAGCACCGATGCACACACGCGCCAGATACACGCACAGCATACTAAATTGCAGCGCCACTCGCTAGAGCAGAGGTAAAGTGAACCCTGGCTCGGTGGCAGACTGCAGGTTGCATGAAATACATCGCCAATTTACACTCTTACTGAAACCCCGTCATAGTCACCCATTGCTCACAGCAAGACGGTTGATAGCGACATAAGCACTTGCTTGGCTTAGTCGGAAAAAAACACTGCTGTTTCCCACACCTTGCCGAGAACAATACCTTTAAAGAAAGGACAGAACACAAAAAACCTGCCCTCATCTAATCAGTTTAGTTAACGGTTACATTTCAGGAAGTTACTCGCCATTTTTCAAAGGTTGACTCGCCAAACGCCATTTGCTCCAGGCCACGACCCTGGCAACTTGAGTTTGATTCCCAACCCATGGCTACCGTCAGTGGCGAGTGATATCTGACTGCTCCTGGGCCACACTGACCAGCTTGGTGAAGTATGGTCAAACGCGACAAACATGGTGTGTGGAGGCCATCCAGCAGTGGATTGACATGGTTGTCAATTCTCGTATATATCAGTTGCCTGTGCCTTCCGATCATGATGCAAAATTTCCATGGCTTCCCACTGACCAAATCCCCATTTTGTTTTATTGGTCGTGGGTTTTTGTATAAATTGAGGCCAGTGGCAAAACGAGAAGTGGGTTGTGGACGCGTTTCAGATGATTGGATGAAGAAGACCTTGAGCTGGCATCCTGAACAGGAGAAGAAGCTGCATTGAGAAGTCCTCCGTCGTTTCTGAGGCTGGCAACAAGACCGTGACTGCTCCTGGGAGCCACTTTCCATCGGCTCTTCCCTAGTAGCAATACACCCAGGCTCTGCGTCTTGGGCTTGCCTCTTGCATGAAGCAAACGTGCTGTTCTACATTCATTAACAGCTCTTGTACAGCCTTGATAATGATTTGAAGTATAGGGGGGTTATGGGCCACATGCAGTGAAATCTGTTCCGCGTTGGCCAATCAACAGCTGTGGGTAATGCTCCGCTGTCCAACTTACGAGCTCATGAAATTGATTGAAATTCCAAGTTGGACTGTGTGGGCCCTGCTGGTCCGAGTTTGGCAAATGACAAAATTTGCCCACAAATGACCTAATCGATAAAGAAAACACATCGCAACATCGGTACTTGAAGACAGTGTCTGTAAAACATTGCCCCTTTGTGCTCGCCTTGGTGCTGTATGAATGGCGCGGGCACCATGATGATCGTTGCCCCATCCTTTTACCGTGGCATAACATCGCAGGACTCCGGTGCTGCGGGCTCTGTTTGGGTCCACTCTTCGATGTTTTCTCAATCAGGAATGGCCACACACTGTGAGTGGCGTACAACATTCATTGGACTGGAATGGAATCCAAGGGCTGGAGATAAATAAGGGCTGGCCCAAAATCGGCGTACAATATGCGTATTTTGTTCGGCTGATAGTTATATTCATCGTGAGTGGAAAGAGTTGGTAATAGGGACGATCGTTACATTTTTTTTATAATGCGGCATGATGGAAATTTTTAACAAAACAAGATTAGTGCATGTAATTCCCACAACATTGGTATACCAAATAGTACAACCCTGAGCCCTGCTGGCTGCAGGAGAAGGTTATTTCCAGCTAGCAATGTGTGCGTTACATCATATTTGCAATGTTTATGCAACCAAAGAAATCTTCTCGAGCCCGCCACCCCCCGCCATGTGAGCCGTGTCCACGTGTTTGTGAAACGAGTAAAGCGAGTAGCGGCGGGATAATCCGTGACAGAATGAATTGGCCTCCGCACGCTGCTGCACATGTTGGGTGAATGAATAATCACCCTACGTGTGCCTGCAACCCGTAATGTGGAATCTGAAGCGTGCCCTATATATAGCCACGCTCCATCTCCACGAACGGGAGGGGTCGTTGCTGAGCATAATAACAGCTGTGCATGTGGAGATCTCGAAATGAGTAAATGTCCACCGTGACCTTGATGAAACTGCTCTTGGTTGTTTTGCTTTCGGCCTCTTAAGCCGTCGTGCAGCTTTGAATCCAACTTGGTAAACGTCCGCCATTGGCTTAAGCGTAGTGTCACAATACAACACGTAGCAGGCTTTCGCGACCAATATTATTCATAATATAGGTTTTTGGGTCAGATCGCGTTATTTATAAATGTGTCGTAACCCTCCACCACCCGACACAATTGAATGATTACCAATCTATATAATTACAATACCCTCCCCCTCTTTTCCTCGAATCACTGCACCAGATTGAATTGAATTAAATGATGACGTCACCCTGATGCTGCTCTATTTAAGACCGGGAGCAACAGGAGAGCTTCACCATTCTTGCCCGATGAAGCTGATGGTAATTATCAGCGAAACGTCGGACTACTCAAATTTCTAAATGCTGTTGATACTCTCTTCAGCACACCGGTGGGCTAAATAAGTGAATTATTTTGTCCTTTGAAAAACGTGACACTTTTTTTACTGTTTGACCGTGTCGAGTGGTGGAGGGTTACGACACATTTATAAATAACGCGATCTGACCCAAAAAACTATATTATGTCACAATACATCTCGCTGCCTGCTGTTGTTGAATTGACGTTGGGAGTGCATTTTGCTCGGCGACATGTTTTCAGGTTATACACTGGCGTGTTGTTCGGCACAATGCCCCGACACGTCACTCCTCGCAACTGAATTCACTTCTCGAAGAAGCTCGCGGCATGTGGAGCGAAACGTTGGACACCACGCCTCGCAAAGCGCGGTCCAACCCGAAAGCACATCAGACATATACAGCTCAACCGCAAAAGCGTACGCCAGTGGAAATGCATATTTTTGTTCGTTTGATGAGACAAAAAAAACTAACCACCGCCAATGTTCCTCTTCCGCAAGTCACACCGCGATGGGAGATGCCCTCGGGTCTGACAAAGTTGCAACTTGAACGACGACGGTGCCGGGGGCGACAGCTGGCTGCGTGGGAATGCTCAGAATGTGTGGAACGTTGCTCTCCCTTGACTCTCAAAAGCTGTGGTCTTTCACTGCCTCCATATTGGGCGTGCTTTTGGGCACCAAACCTCACCATTCCACACAAACGAGGTGTCGTTGTTTTTGTAAATGTGTTGCAAAGGGGGAAATAAATAATTTTTTTCATGTCGGTGACATTTGTTTTCGCAAACATTGTTTGCTAATTTGTAGTTTATTTTGGCAAGAACAACCCAAGTATAGTCATGTGTTGTCATACGCTAATGATGTATGCAAGATAACCCTTTAAGGCGGTGGTTCTTATAACCTTTACTGCAGCCTTCCACCCCTTTATTTCTCAATCGTTAAAAATGTTATAATATTAATAAATATATAGGTTTGATGAAACAAAGTAGTTGTATTTACGTGACCGTGCTTAATTTGTCTTTCGATGATTTACCTTTAAAAAAAATCTGGCCATGGCTCGGCAACCCCAGGGGATGCAGCGTGCACCCCAGGTTAAGAACCACTGCTTTAAAGTATTGAACGGGTCGAACGGGTGCAAAGAGGTTAGCGCACACTGCACTATGAACCCGGCGTTCTGAGTTCGATTCCAGACCACAGCCACCACCAGTGGTGAGTGACGTCCTGAAGCGTGACTCAACCACTTCCATGACCTCCACAACAATCCTCGAATTTCATGTGTTAGTGTCATTTGTGACTGCGAGTGTACTTAAACATCTACATAATTTAATTTGTGGCTCACTTTACGTTGATTATATTATTAATAACTCGCTTGTTTGCCCGTCCTAGGACGGAAGCTGTAATATTTACGAAAAAATTGAGCAGAGTATAATTGTGTTTTGTGTAAATTTAAAGGCGGTGAATCATGCACAAGAGTACGTCATAAAACACTTCACTTCACTGCTCTGATACTTTATTCTCTTCTGCTTTCGGTCGCTGGGGTTGAAATAAATTGGAATTCGATACAATATCTGTAAAATCACCGAGAAATTTCTATTTTACCATAATGTGGAAGCATAAATTAGACTTTGTCTCATGTGCTGAAGAAATAAATAAAGACACCAAATCCACTTTGTTACTGCGTAGAATTATTTATTAGATTCACTTTCAATAAAGAAACGTCAAACTTAAAGCGAATTTGCGAAGAAAAATTATTTCCGCTCGACCTTCTGCGAGAGTGTAAAAATCCACCCGCTCATGAATATTAATGAGGGGGGTGCGGCATGTGGAGTGACGTCACGTGCGTTACACACAAACAGACATTCTTGGCTCATAGTAGTAATACAGCCTAAGTGCATACATGGTTTCATTTTTATGCCATTCTAAAATAATATCTTGTGGCCGAGTTACACTTTTTTTGTGACCAGTGCAGAACTTTTTTTGTAGGTTTATATATATACCTCTACGTAAATTGTTTATCGTCCGGGTCATATGCCCCAGTTTAATTTAAAACATTTCATTCATGGTCTTATCTATTATTACAGTGGCAGTTAAAAAACGGGCCCTGAAGCATACTTTTGAAATGTCAAGCACATATTATATATTTATTTGGAGCACCGCTGTGGGTGGTGCGTATCTTGACGATCTGAATTCGCTTCCCCGCTCACGGCTAAGCATCACCTGACATTAACGGGCACAATATGTTAATGTTGAGAATTGCAGAAGTAAGGATTGTCGTAATGTACGGTGATATTCGGTTGTGTGTTCGATTCACGTTCACCGTGCGGTGTTTTTGGCGATGTCGGTAGCACGCTTCGCCATGAACCCGGCAAAGTTTGAATTCCTTACCACAGCTGAGTTGGGTGGCGAGTGATGTCTGAACTGGTTCTGGCCCCACCCCCTCCCCCTGCTAACCTGCACTGACCAACATGGTGAAGTATGGTCTAAACAGTCCTTATGACTACCAAGGTATAGGGAGGCCAT
Organism: Lampetra planeri; assembly: GCF_965212315.1. Lineage (NCBI taxonomy): Eukaryota > Metazoa > Chordata > Hyperoartia > Petromyzontiformes > Petromyzontidae > Lampetra > Lampetra planeri. The sequence continues at coordinate 1,117,023 of NC_136160.1, forward strand.
CATCCAACAGCAGATTGACCAAGGGCAGTTATTTATTGTATAATAACGATCATGTACGTGGATACATTATAAATTGTAACCTCGTTACGACATTCTCAACGCTCGTTGGTCTCCAAATACAGTACGGTGATGATGCCAAGTTGTTGAGCCACCACAAACATGTTTCAGGGCTCATTTTGTCCTCTTATTTTGACCACAACTCCAAATGTCACAATAGCACCAGCTGGGCTCTCTGATTATTCAAGTTATCGGTCACTTTTCCGATGGTCACGTTTACATTTTTCGGCTCGTCGTATGGCATGAAAATAGTTGGGACAACCAGTGCCGCGTGTGCCGCTGGCCGGGAGGTGATGGGCGGGGCTTGCCAACGACTTCGTAGGCATCGTCAGCCGCGTCGCGCTGGCCGTGGGCGCGTGGGGGTTTCCTACCTTCAGGAGGCAGGTATCTGGGAAGCTACCAATTTTAAGTGGGCCCAAGTAATTGGCAAAAACAGAGCAGTCGGATGACAACGGTTAGCCAAGTGATGAACTTATCCGACTCGTCGTTTCGCGTGTTGATTATTTCCTCGAATGCCAACCGGGGTGACGTGGAGCCGGGTGAATATGGTATGGTTGTGCACGTGCTTTGCGTTTGATTTTCAACTCGACGTAAGCAGTTTTACGCGGTACATAAAAAAAATAGTTCCTTCAAATTCCATAAATGCCCATCGGCAGCCCTGAGGCTGTTGTGGAATGTCCACCTTTCGAAGTAAATTTAGCACCATTGCAAAACTCCACGACTTCTAAAAATAAAAGATACCGCGGACTCATTTGCAACTAAATAGACCACGCTTCAAAGTTTGTTTCCTCCGCGGTCAGTGACCCCAGCTTGACCCGTCATCCATCATGCGCGGGGCAGCAAATGGGCACGCGAAGGGGACGGTTAACGCTGCCGAGTGGCCTTGGCAGCGACACTTTCGCAGCGAATTCGAGTGTTTTCGCACGCCAAGCAGAAAGTCGATTCGTCAAGATGTCAAGCGCCTTGCAGACGGAAACTGCGGCCATCGACGAGGACATTCCCCGTCGGGTAGCGGAGCGCCCGACGGGACGACGAGTCGTTCACGGAGAGCCATGCGACGAATCCCCCCATAGGGCAGTGCGTTCCATAAAGTCGACGGTTCGTCTGCCCGACTCGCGTGATTGACAGCTCGCGTCGTGGTGCATCTCCGCAGCGTCGTCAACGCGCCGCGGTGGCTAGGAGATGTTAGCTACCTCGCCTGGTACGCAGGAGATCGTGGGTTCGATCCTGACCCTGACGCCTGCTGCTGTATATTTGGAGTTTGCGTGTCTCTCTCCACGTGGTCACGTGGACTTTTCTCCGGTCCCTCCGTTTTTTCCTTCCACTTTTCAGAATCGACGTGCGTTTAGAGTATTTAACTGCTATAAATGTCCACGTGATAAGCCACTTCATTGAGCTGTCATTTGTGATTGCCCGGTCGCCTGTGAAAAAGAGCTTAATAGTTCCGTGGGCCTTACCTGTTAAGATAAAAATAGTAAAATAGTAATAAAAAAAGGCGGTCGTCACACCGAGCCTCACTTGGCGAAAGGACACTTTGAAGAGTGCTCCGTGCAATGGGAAACGAGTGATCTTGGCAGCTATTCGCGTTAGGAGTTAATGAAGTTTTGCACCGGCGGTGAATTGACCGAAGCCCTTGGGGATGACATTCGCCACGGAGAAACCGCCGTCGTTGCCCGCTCGCACGGGAGAACCTATTTCGTCAGCTCGGCCGAGTCGACACCCGATGCCTCCGCGTGTGTTGGGGACCTTCTGATGGCGAGTCACGGCATCCTGCCACATTGTCACACGGTCAGATCGAGTTTCTGGAAGGCAGTTTTACGTTTCCCGAAACAAACCAAAGAAACGCCCAATTCCCTCCGATCGTGTTGCAGAGCTGCCTGCGAGCAGGTTGTGGGATTGCCGAGGTGCGTTTTGTGCGCGTTTAATGTCGCAGGTAAATATCGGTGTACGTATGAAGTAGCTTTTTTACATGGGGCATAATTGATGTCGAATTTTGTCCGTACCTCTTGATAAGGGACGAATATCCATAAAATATTGCGGTGTCGGACGTGCGCAGAGGAACTAACTCGCCCACGCTGGGATGGTGATGCTTCATTCTGGTTCTTATCTCTGTGTGTGTGTGTACGTTCCCCCCCCCCCCCGCAAATAAGACTTTGAAGAAGAAAACAAATTAATCTTACGGGTTTCGATTTAAAGCTTTCGTGACCGCAGGGATTCATCTTCTTGGTTCTTTCGGTAAAGTCACGTAGAAGGGAAATAATAAAATAATAAAAATAAAACATATTAAAATACAATTCTCACAATGAGAAAATAATAAAAATAAAACATAATAAAATGCAATTCTCACAAAGAGAATTGTATTTTATTATGTTTTATTTTTATTATTTTATTATTTCCCTTCTACGTGACTTTACCGAAAGAATCAAGAAGATGAATCTTACGGGTACTTGAAAAAAACGAGACCCCGTGTGAATTTGCTGTATTCGGATGATTGTGAGAAATGAGGTCCTGAGAGGGTCGCCTAATTTGTGGAACTCTCTGCCCCCCTCGTAATACTCGTGCTGTCGAAATGCAGCACGGAATTGTGGTACTTATGCAGTCGACGCTTGTGACATTTCCTGGAACCTTTCCCTGTTACACTCCTGCATTGTGTGCAGACAGAGCCAAGTGTTCTGATTCGCCACCGAATTGCCACCGCGAGAATAAACGTTTACTGACCTTTACTGGATCAGGGCGGTTTGTGGTGGCACCGCAGTTACATAAACAATGACCTTTTGACGCCTTCCCGTACTGCTGTGTGGGAGAAACACTGCGCTGTAAACGGGCGAAAACAAATTGGACCGAACTCAATCGGGTGAGACGGCGCGTGAGACTATTTCACCACGTTTTATTTATCTGTCTATCTGGCCGGCAGCCTGGGTGCGGTCTTGCGGGGAACAATAACTCGCTGTGAAAGCGTAGACTGTGTACACGGACGCGTTCCGTGCGGTGTGACCCGACGCGTCGTCGATACGCGATTCGGTTTCAGCGTCGTCGCTCGCCGCGCCGTCTCTGGCAGGGCTCGTGCGAAAGTGCTCCCAGGCTACGCCTGCGCAGGCCGTCGCTCTCCGATGCGTCTCTTGCGTCGCGGCGTGTGTTTTCTGTTCCGGGCACCGTGTCCCCGACGTTTCGCTTCGACTGCCGGGAGCTGCGGGAACTACATTTGAGATTTTCTGGAGAAGCTGCCGGCATTGGGTGCGAAACGTCGGACGTCGCGCGGGGAAAAATACGCGGCCACGATCCACAAACACGTCGGAGAGTGTCCGGACCGTTGCACTTTGCGAGCTGACACAACGTCGCACGTGACGACGGTTTTTGGCCGTTTGTATACGCCGCACTGTGGGGTACTGCCACCTCTTACAAGACGTCTGGCCACCGTGGAAGAGTAGGCCAAAGTACCCCTTCATAAGAGCTCTCCTGAGCTCACTTCAGCACTTCCGATTCGCATGGTTGGCCACGTACGGTTCGAAAGACGTTCAACGTACGTATTTACAGCACCGGCGGGAGCAAGTAATTCCAGAAACACACTTTTACCTGCACCGCCTCTTGTAAACCTACGGTTTGGTGGTTGGGCAGTCTTGGCCTGCCTCTCTGGACCTTACCGCAACTGCACACGCCGGCTGTGGCCTCATTAGATAAAGAGCATTCAGGGGCTGAGGATTGGAAGCCGAGAGCGGCTGCCACGTTCAGATTTTTTCATCCCCGGGCTGAACTTTCTCCGCTACTCTCGAGGCGAGGAGTACCAGAGCGTGTGGTCTGGTTCGGCGCGGCGCACGTGTCCGTCGGTTTGGCAGGCGTGGAGGCAGCCGGAATTGAGGATGGATTCGCCAAGACCCGGAGTCCATCCTTCGATCCATTCGATCAAACGATTGGTCAATTGGACGCCTTGCTTGTAGTCGCGCGAGGGCGACGGCCGAGTTGCAGCGTGTGTCCATTTCATGCTTGTTCTGTTTTGCAGGCGACAGCCATGGAGCACTGAGAAGCGTGGCATCGCATCACCCGGCCTGCAATTATTCCAGAAAACGCTTTTGTTCGGTTGCCACGTGTGGCGCGGCGCCGGGTGTTAAGGGCACGCAACTCGCAGCTGCACCGCTGTTGGTTCAGACCCCTGGCTTACGGGCAAACTCAGCACCCCACCACCCACCATCCCTCGATAAGATAACAACAACAACCGCTTTGTGGGAAATCGACAGCAGTCAGCGGCTTATGGATGGCCTTGTCCCTGCCATAGTAATTTGGAATGCCCGCAACTGACCCAGGGCCGTCAACAGGAATGAGCGCCGCTTGTCCGCTTATTTGAGCAGCGAGACGATTCAATTTTGGTAGCAACGGTAAAAATGTCAAAGGTAAAGGTGCAGCCCTGCAATTTCTCGCCCACACCACTGTTGGCGGAGGGGCCTCCAATGCGAGAGACCCCTCTAGAAGATATTTTAACCTCTTGCACCCTGTGGGCACGGTACCCACACTTGATGACCCCGTCACACACGACCGGCCGATTCCATCCACTGTGGTGCACCCACTCACACTTTGCCCGGTGGACAGACGCGAGAGATCAGTGTGGGGGGGGGGGGGGGCGGGGGAGAATTTAAGAACCTTGCACCGCTATTTAACTTGCCGCGCCGGGCGATCGAACCGTCGACTTCTTCCTGTGTCGCCATGACGCTCGGGCAGCGTCTGCGCCGACGACGATGACGACGGTGGCAGCGCTGTCGAATTGACGGTACAGCAACGTGCAACCCCATCCCCTCCACCGCCCTCCTCCCCGTGTCTCCCTCCCCCCCCCCTGCCTGCCCGACAGTGCTCCAACGGACACCTGATGTGCGCCGGCTGCTTCATCCACCTGCTGGCCGACGCGCGGCTCAAGGAGGAGCAGGCCACGTGCCCCAACTGCCGCTGCGAGATCAGCAAGAGCCTGTGCTGCCGCAACCTGGCGGTGGAGAAGGCGGTGAGCGAGCTGCCGGCCGAGTGCGGCTTCTGCCTCCACCAGTTCCCCCGCTCCTGCCTGGAGCACCACCAGAAGGAGCTCTGCCAGGACCGGTACGTGTGTGTGTGTGTGCGTGGGGTGTGATGCGCGTGTGTGTGTGTCGGTGCGGTGTGAGGAGCGGTGGTGTAGCGGTCTAGCGCGCCGCGCCCCTCTACGAACCCGGCCGATTCTCGCTCACGGCCACCAAAACCGGTGACGGATTATCTGAACCGGTCCTGGACCTCCCCTAGGTCGACTCGGCCTCAAATGAGTACCTGGTGCGATGCGTAATCATCGCCACTAGGGAGACAAAGGTGGCCGGGCATGGTGCTGGCCATCCACCCCCTCGTGTGCCTTGCCAGCCTTCATAGGTGCTCGCTAACAGCACTTGCCCCAAAATTATGGTAAGGCTATACGGGGGATCTTTGTGTGAGAGTGTGGTGTGGTATGTGCATGCGTGTGTGAGTGTTTGTCTGTTTGGTGAGTGGTAGTGGAGTGGTTGGCACACTGCGCTACGAACCCTGGCGACCAGGGTGTGATTATATTTCTATCTGGACCGGTCTTAGGTCGACTCGGATGTAAAGAGCATCTGGTGTGGTATGTAAACACCAGTACTGGGGAGACAAAGGCGGCCAGGCATAGCGAAGGCCACAACATCCCCTCGTGCTCGTCTTCTTAGGTGCTTGCTAACAGCACTTGCCTCAACAGCATTTGTCGGCTATTTGGGGGATCGTTATCTTGATTGTGTAGCTACCATAGCTGGCATAGGCTGCAGGGGAAAATGTTCTTCGGGGTGGCTGAAATGTTTATTTGGTTGGGGTTGAATTTGTTCATTTAAAAATAAAAAAAAAGTAAATCTCATTTCACTAAATCTTGTTTACAATGCCAGGAGCAGAAGCACATGGCACAGAGCGAGTCCAGTGTGCGCTCCGCTCGTGGTGACCTTGGTGGACAGAAGCGTTGAGTTGCTTTACACCGTGGGCTGTGTTTGAACGCAAACTGGCGAACGGCTAAGCCCTGGCCCCTCCACCGCCTGCGGTGGCTGGCCTGGAAACACAAAACACTTTTTAAAAAAGTCAGATTTGCTCAAACGAGCCATTGGGTGACGGCACCCAACTGCGGCGGTGTTCCGGAGCCGCTGGTGGAAATTCCACAAACGTCCCACGGCAGAGCCGGTCATTTTAAGAGATGTGCGTTGCTTACTCATTTCCGAATTACGACACGGGATCTTTTAACGGCCACCCACAGTTAATGCACCCGCAGTAGTTAACCAGGGCGGCTGTGGGGCTCAAACCGCCAACCTCTGCAACGAGCGTCAGTCGCGCGACCCGCCAGGGTGGTGCATTTCACCTGTCCTTTTGACAACTGACTGGTCGTTTCTAATCAGTAGACCTGTGCAAGTAGTAGGTCTACTGATGAATGGGTACGATGTGAGAAACCTTCAACACTGTGCTGTTCGTGCATAGCAGTGCCATCCACGGCCTGTACGGGCACATGCAAGAACTGACACAAAGCTAAATCTGACTCTGCCCAACCACTGGAACCCACTGCCTTGAGAGTGGTGTTCGCTGGGCAGCTATGGCTCCAGTTTGAAAAGGCAAAGGGTTATATTCATCCCCGCATAATGACCAAATCGCCCAGAGTGCTCCCGGCTCTCATCAGATCTCGGAAGCTAAGCGGGACGCGAGCCTGGCGGCGCGTGCACGGGGCTGTCCCGTCGTGGGCGGTAGGGGGCACCGCAGCAAACCCCCATTGTTGTTCTGCACTTTGCTCACACGCGACTCTGCTCGCTGCCTTCACCACCCGTCCGCTGACCAAATAATCCCCACGGCGAGGGGGAGTGGGGGGATGGCCCTGCAATTGCTCGCTCACGCCACTGCCTTGCGGGAAGGGGTCTCCACTAGAGGGAGCTCTAGGAGAGAGAGAGAGCGAGCGAGAGCCCCCTCCTTGGAGGGTAATTGGCAACACGTTCCATGCTGGTCAGACGCCTTGGAGGAGGCGAGAGTATACCCGCACTTTGCCCCCGCCACGTGCTCATCCACTAACTCTGGTGTAACCATTTTTTTTCTTATTTACGGGTGGACAGAGGCTGCGGGGGGGATTTAAGAGACTTGCCCATTGTTTCAACCGCCGTGCCAGGAGATCGAATCGAACCGTCGACCTCTGGATTGCAAGTCCAGTGTGCTAACCGTTACGCCGCAGCACCATCCCAAATATGGTAATAATGAGGAAATGGATCGTGTAGAACCCTTTGTGAACCCACTGCTGGATGAGGGGCCCCCACACGCAGCGTCGGTCACGGATGTTGTCAGTTTAACACGTAGGCTTTCGCGACCAATATTATTCATAATAAAGGTTATTGGGTCAGATCGCGTTATTTATAAATGTGTCGTAACCCTCCACCACCCGACACGGCCAAACAGTAAAACATGTGTCACGTTTACAAAGGACAAAATAATTCACTTCTTTAGCCCACCGGTGTGTTGAAGAGCAAATCAACATCATTTAAAATTTGAGTAGTACGACGTTTCGCTGGTAAGTACATCCAGGTTCATTGGGCTGATTTGCTCTTCAGCACACCGGTGGGCTAAAGAAGTGAATTATTTTGTCCTTTGTAAACGTGACACGTGTTTTACTGTTTGGCCGTGTCGGGTGGTGGAGGGTTACGACACATTTATAAATAACGCGATCTCACCCAAAAACCTCTATTACGCACGGATGTTGTGTTACCACACTTTAGTTTTGACCACACTGGTCAGCGCCGGTTGGCTAAGATCGTTGGGGACCCACGACCCGATTCGGATGCCACTCGCCACTCGGAACAACCGTGGCCGAGGGATTGAACCCGGGCCATCGTGTTTATAGCAAGGGGCGCCACGGTGGCGAGATGTAGGAGGTCGTGGGTTCGATCCCGACAATATGATGCATGTATATTTGGAGTTTGCACGTTCTCCCCGTGGCCGCGTGGATTTTTGTCCGGGTCCTCTGGTTTTCCCCTCCACATTTAGAAACGTGCGTTTAGAATATTTAGCTGCGATACATTTACACGTAATAAGCCGCTTCGTTGCGTTATCATAGTGACCAGGTCGCTTCTGAAAAAGAGCTAGAGAGCTCAGTGGAAAATTAAAAAAAAGTTTAGTTTTAGTTTACTGTGCCCACCAATGCCCTAACTCGGCTGGGGCACAAACAATTGGAGATGTTGTTCCGATGGGCTGCATCGATTCCTGTCACCCGAGCACAGCCCAGTGGGAGGTCTGTTGCGTGGAACACCGCTACAGGTTTAGCCATGGCCGGGTGGGTCAGGGGGTCAGAGGTCACAGCGCTGAGCTGGCACCGCTAAAACCTGGGTTCGAATCCGGGCGGTGGCCTGCGGTTTAACCGCCGAGGGTTTTCGAGTCTCGTGAGTCGATGGCATCAGCCTGGTCGCCGACGTAACCATCAGCTGAAATATTTGGTTCTGAAATATTTGGTTCTGCACTTTCAATTTGGTTACATTCCAACTCTGAAAACAAAAAAATCGGTTTGACCGTCACGTGACGATCTTCACTCTCGTACGCAGAGTGGATGGGGAAGTGCTGCCACTTCGCTGTGTGTACCCAGAGGTCGCTTGAAGGGCTCTTGAGCGATCGCTCGGCAATATTCGCTTCCGTGAGCCGTTCTCCGACATGGACACTAAAGCCGTGAGAGATCTGAAAGGCTACTCCGGCTCGTGCCAGGATGCTGATAGAGAAATCGCATAAAACTTATTTTAAGCCCCCGCCTGTACCGATTAGAAGTAAAAACAAACTCCATTTGTTTTCACACAGCTAAATTAGTGGGGTGTCACGAAAAAATAGAACATTTGAAAGCGCACTGTGCTATCACCTTACACCAACAGCAGCAACAATCATCCAACAGTGGAAAGGACTATCGGGGCTGTACGTGACACGTGACACCGAGGCACAGGATTGGCTCACCCCCGTGCCCCCCCCCCTCTGTGCCCAGGCTGACGAACTGTCGGTACCAGCGCATCGGGTGCCCGTGGCAGGGCCCTTTCCACGAGATCAGCGCTCACGAGGCCGAGTGCTGCCACCCCAAGAAGACCGGCTCCGAGCTCATGGGTGTGCTCGACGAAATGGACCAGAACCACAAGAAGGAGATGCAGCTCTTCAATGACATCTTCACCCTGCTGAGCCTGGAGAAGATCGGATACACCGGTAACGTTGCTCCGATCCACGCGCACCGCTCGCTCCTTGACTTGGAGGTCGTCCCGTTATTAGCTTGTGTGCAGATCTTTATTGTCGTCACCACACTGTACTCCCTCCCTCCCTTCCTCCGTCATGACCAAGCTCTTGTCCATCTCTGCCTCCCATCCCTCCCTTCCCCCTTTTTTTCTTGACTTAAAAAAAAAGTATTGTTACATCACGGTTGCAAGAATCACCAAAATCAGCTGTCTAAACATAGCTACTCAATTGCCAGACGAAGCCTTCACAGATGCCGGTGGTGGTCTGCCTTGATTCGGTGTGCGCACACCATTCAGCAAACACTGCTGGCTCGTTGCATTCTCCCTCCCACCCCTTCGCATCCCTCCCCTCCCTCGCAGAGGTTCAGTTCCGACCCTACCGGACGGACGACTTCATCACGAGGCTGTACTACGAGACGCCGCGCTTCAACATCCTCAACCAGACGTGGGTGCTGAAGGGGCGCGTCAACGACTCGGAGCGCAACCCCAATCTGTCGTGCAAGCGAGCGCTCTCCTTCCAGCTGAACCTCAAGAGCAAGCTGAGCTCGCCCATGGAGTGCGCCTTCCTGCTGCTGCGCGGGCCGTACGACGACGCCCGCGTCACCCCCGTCGTGCACTACTTCACCTTCACCAACGAGGGCAACGAGACCGAGTACCTGCCCCTGCCCATCGTCTCCGCCGTCGAGTGCAACAAGCTGCTCGCCGCCAAGAACATCAACCTGCGCCTCTTCATGTTCCACGTGCAGAAGTAGTAGGGCGACGGCCGGGGAGGAGCAGGAGGGTGGAGAAGACGAGGATGGAGGGAAGGGGGCGAAGAGGGCGAGATTAAAAACACGTGAATAACTGGAGCGATAAAGCGGCGAGAGCCGGCGAATGCACGGGCACGTTAAGTAAAATACGAGTTGTGTTCACGGCAAGTAAATACGGCGTCTTGGGAGAAAGCAAAATGAGATGTCCGCGACGCAAAGTGCCCTCCCGCCGCTGAAACGGAGTGTGTGGTGGCTCTCGCCCTCCGTCGGCAGCCAACGTCAACATCGGGGAAGATTTCTCATCGCTCTCCGGTCCCTCCTCCGCGTGGGATGACCACTGGGGGAGTACCTGTCCGTGAAGGCTGGATGTTGCAGGCGGCCGTAGCTCGACCCGTTAATGTAAACAAAAGTGTTTGTTACGTCTGCGCTGTCCAGATGCGGGGCGGGACGTTGCGAGTGCTCGCTCAGCCGGGGGGGCACGCGGAGGAAAAGAGAAACGTTAAAAACCACAGGATGAGCGGTGGGCAGGAAATTTCGAAACAAAAAATCATATCCGAGTTACATCTACTGATTTAAACGGCGCCGCCGCTGATCGCAAATCTTTTCTGCAGGGTTTAATTTTGTTTTATTCTGAACAGTCGTCGGGGAGAGAGGGAAGCCCAAGGGAGGGGAGGAGGGACGGCATGATGAGGGGGGCGGGTGGCGAGCTAGCGTGTTGCATGGCATGCGAGGTCCGCTTTACCGTCATCACGGTTGGCATAATTAAATATTCTAACTGCACATTAACGCGTCAAATGCTCGCATCCAAACGGTTCAACAAGAAGAGTTGTAGATGTCGTTTGCCCCATTTCATCTGTGACCTGTGTATTTTTCATGACGGACGATGGCCGTGCGAACGGTCGAGGCATAAACCACCCAACTGCACATCCGGCGAACTGCGCGTGGACACACATACCGCTCGTTTGGGACTAAGATGTAGAATTTCAAGTGAAATCTCGAGCTGTGTGTGACGTGACGGACGAGTATCGATGCGCTAAGCTGCAGGTTCTTCAACTCCAGTCCTTAGGCTGCGGTGCAGCTGCTTTGTGGTGAACCGCGAACGAGGCACCAGGGTGGTAGTACAGCAAATAGGCTGCTGCAATTCATGTTTTGTGCATGGGCACTCTGGTCATTTTCCTCCACTCAAAACACGATTACGAAAACATTCGTTTTTACCCAGAATCCTCAAGCATTACTCTTCCCCCCCCTACCCCCCCCAAAAAATATTTTTCCATGCTTAAATATTATTTAATTCAAATTGTCGATTTACAAAAATAAAGCGCTTGCGTAACGACTGGAGTTTGAGAACCTCTGCTGTTTTTACGTGGTTATGTATTTTTTTTATTTTAAGTACTTTGGTCAGAGATTTAGCGGAGTTTTTTTCTGTGTGTGTAATACTTTGTCATTGTTAGCTATGCAACAGATCAAACCCGCTAATTTCCCTGCTAAACTTTTTAAGCTTACGTGGCTATCTTTGTTTTTCTTTGGATTTAACTTCATCAGTTCGTGACGTTTCGACGTCTCCTTCGCCCCCTTATGCTTTGTTGTTGTGTATGGAACCCTCGCTTGGCATGCCTCGGTTTGGGTCACTGTAACGAGCGTAGTAGGTTTACTTTACGATGTATAGTGGTGAAGAATAATAATGACAACATGCTATATTCCAGTTTTTCACGAGTACATATTGACACCTAACTAGTTGTGTACTCCGTGCCAAACATTTGAAGGTCTAATTTACAATGGAACCCCCCCCCCCCCCACCATGAAATACAATTAAAAAAAATAGAGAGCGATCCAGTGGCATTGTCGTTTTTGTGAGAATATCTTCACGCAAACTTGTTTTCGGCTGGTTAAGGCCCATTGAGCCAACCAGCCCTGCCGATTGGTCGACCACAGCCCAAGGCTGGCGGCAGGGGTGGCGGCAGTCACAGGACACTGGCGGTCAAGAGCCGTCCCTAGGGAGGCATGGCGAATCGGGGTGACTGCCCCGGGCCCCGCGCTTGGGGGGGGGGGATCCCGCGTGCTTTGACGTCACTGTCAGATGTGATACTCCCGCTATGGACGGCCCTGACCGCGGTCACAAAGTTATTGCGAGATTTGTAGAGAGTGAAATAAGGCGCGCTATGTACATCTAGACGATGTAAGATCTACGCTGGACAGATTCCAACCTTTGTGCATGAGCAACTGCTGGATACGAATATTTCCCGCGCCTTTCGTGAACCACTGCTGGATCGCCCTCCTTCGCACGACTCTTTAAAGAGGTCAACAACTTTGTGAGCAAAGAATAGGCCACGCACATTAGTGAAATTAGTATACACGATTGAAGTTAATTTCACAAAGTGAATGGGAATACTTTCACTGCAGTGAATGCGCCGCCGCAATGCAATGTGCATGCATACATAATACGGCGTATCTTTTGCAAATGAATAAACGATGGCACATAAATGCAGACCAGACAGCAAGTTTAATTTACTACATTTCTCAATTTGTGAGTGTACACATTGGTAAGATGCACTGGGCAAGACGTGAATGATTACATACAGTACAGTAGATGGCACAATGTGATTTCCCATCACACATTGCATCCCACAAACCCTCAACGTAAACGCACAGCACATGCGGATACTATTCAAAATCCTTCACCTCATCCCTATCCCGTTACTTATAAAGACGTGACTTTTTTGATTGGAGAGAAAAAACAATACGTTATTTTACTTATAACAAAACACCCCTCTGCATTGCAATGCACAGACTGCATGAAGGCAAACTGGATTCAACTCCGTTTGGGAAATCTCCGCCAAGGCCCGGCCGTTTCAAGAAGCTGTTGGGGGATTGTTTTTTTTTTGCAGCGCAGCTCCCCAGACTGTGGAACTCTTCTTCGCCTTTGGTTATCGGAGTCATTGGTGTCACTTTTATTGAAGTCTTATCTTGAAAACGCACCTCTCTAAATTGACCTCTCGCCGTTTGCCCTGCGGGGTTGTTCGATATCCTATCCAAGATGATTGCAGGGACTCCTCTACTTACGAACATTCAACTTACGAACTTTCAAAGATACGAACAAACCTGGTCCGTATGTCCAGTTGCCTGTTCGGATCGAGAGTTGCGCGTTCAACTGCCGCACAATCGATGGCGGTGGTGGCATCTACATCGGCAGAACATGAAGAACCAGTGGCAACATCTACAGATTATACAACTTTTAAAGACATTCTCCGTGTTTATTGTGCATGCCGTCGGTACAACATGTTTGGAATCGACAGGAGGAAAGTTGGACTTACGAACAAATCGATTTACGAACAGACCTCGATCGTAAGTAGATGAGTCCCTGTATTTTATTTCCTGCTGTCTGCATCACACACCAAATTGGGATCTACGGAGGAAAATGCGCCTTACCGAATTCAAATTACTACATCTCTGTAGTCTCTCCCGGGTTACTTCAATTATTTCCCTCCTTTACATGCATGGCGCTCCGAGATGCACCGTTTAAAGGGCGCCTTGTAAATCTAAATCACTCTCAGATTGTATAACTTTCAGTGCAAAAACACCGACACATTACCATTCACAACCGTCGTTTAAGGAGCTCTCCACCGTTCAGCAGAAATATAAACGGAACAAAAAAATGGGACTTTAGGCTTTTTATGGGACCTTAGTAGATAGAAAAACATCAAAGCTTAATTCTTAAGTCTGCCCGTCATTCACAAGCATTCTTTCAAGTTGGTCACACAAAAGACAAAGATCACCCCCCACCCGTATAGCCTGCAACAGACTTGGGGCAAGTACTGTTATCGAGCAGCACCTATGAAGCCTGGAACGGCACACCCGAGAGGGGGTGGGTGGCCAGCACCACGGCCGGCCGCCTTTGTCTCCCCAGTGCTGGTGTTTTAACACACCACACCTGATGCTCATTTGAGGCTGAGTCAACCTAAGGGGAGGCCCATGACCGGTTCAGATAACCGTCACCGGTGTTGGCCATGAGCGGGAATCGAACTCGGGTCGCCGGGTTCGTAGCGCAGCGCACTAACCTCTACGCCACCGCTCTCCACAGACACACAAACGTAGCCGATTGACATTCCAGTCGAGTATTTGGCGACATTCGCTTCACTTACAGTTTGCAAAGCCGTGTGCCCTATTCACCCCCCCCGCGCCCAACCCTCCGCTGTTCCTGTGTGGCGGCCTCACTCCTCACATGGCCCGGTCGGGTCACAGCCTCGTCGTTTACGGTGGGTGTTGTGCGCGCAGCCGCAGGCCACCTGGCTGAGAGCACGAGGCCATCAACTCGCGCGACGCTGCAGCTGCCATGTTAGCCGGGTGGCAGCAGTGGTGGTGGCTACGCCACTGCACGTCGCCTGCAATCCAGCGCTGTGTGAAGGCAGCGAGGGTTGGTGTTGCAAAACTGCCTTTGCGTGGGCGTCCAGGAGGTGCAGTGCCGTGGCTTGCCAGGAGACGGCAGTACAGAAAGAAACGTGGACGCCACCCGTTTGCTCCCACATGCAAAAACACTCATTAATTGGTTGAAGACATCTTAACATGTAGAGGACCGCAGAGCTTTGGCAAATGTTGGCACCGGCTCAGCGCGTGGCCGCCTCCCCGCTCGCCTGGGGCATCCTCGCGCATCCCGAGTTGTTCTCTCTTCAAAGGGCCGCGTCCCAAGTTGACCATTATTATTGTTATAAACCGCAGGCGGCCAAGACATAGATTTGAACCCCGGATCTCAACGGTGCCAGCATCGGCGCTCTTGAACGTGCGACCTCCCAGCGGGCGCCCTGGCGCCAGCGGTGGGGTAGCTGCGTCGTGCAAGCAACTGCGAGCGCCAGAACTTTTCCTTTACCACAATATTAGCGCATCGAAGAGGTCTGCGCCACTGCGCCACCCTGGCAAATTGCATTTCCACGTCTCGCTGCGCGCTCTGACAAAACAACGGGTGCATGGGGACCTGGGGGATGGGGACTCGGGGGGGGGGGGGGGAGAGGTCTGGGGGACAGGGGTCCAGGGGGGGGGGGGGATCTATGGGTGCGATCGAGCTCAGCACGTCCAGAAGAGCACGTTCCACAGCATGAGCCAGCAGGGGTAGACGGCGAGTGCGGCGAGGGGGAACGCGAGGGCGCCGTACAGCTGGTGGTCCAGCACCGCCTCGGCCAGGGCCTGCAGCAGCGCGAGCCACGCGTCCAGCGGCTGCCACGGCACCTCCAGCAGCTCCCAGCGGAGCGCCAGCGCCACCAGTAGCAGCACGGCCGGGGACGCCAGCAGCAGGAGCGCCACTTGCAGGAGCCTGAGGCGGCGGTGGGAGGGCGAGAAGGCGAGAGGGTGACAACAGGGTGAGAGGATGAGCTGGTGAGAGGGTGAGCTGGTGAGAGGGTGAGCTGGTGAGCGAGTGAGAGGGTTAGCGAGTGAGCTGGTGAGCGAGTGAGGGGGTTAGCGAGTGAGCTGGTGAGCGAGTGAGAGGGTTAGCGAGTGAGCTGGTGAGCGAGTGAGAGGGTGAGCGAGTGAGCTGGTGAGCGAGTGAGAGGGTGAGCGGATGAGAGGGTGAGAGGGTGAGCGAGTGAGAGGGTGAGCGAGTGAGAGGGTGAGCGAGTGAGAGGGTGAGCGAGTGAGAGGGTGAGCAGGTGAGAGGGTGAGCAGGTGAGAGGGTGAGCAGGTGAGAGGGTGAGCAGATGAGAGGGTGAGCAGGTGAGAGGGTGAGCAGGTGAGAGGGTGAGCAGGTGAGAGGGTGAGCAGGTGAGAGGGTGAGCAGGTGAGAGGGTGAGCAGGTGAGAGGGTGAGCTGGTGAGAGGGTGAGCGAGTGAGAGGGTGACAGGGTGAGCTGGTGAGCGAGTGAGAGGGTGAGCTGGTGAGCGACTGAGAGTGTGACAGGGTGAGCTGGTGAGAGGGTGAGCGAGCGAAAGGGTGAGGGGCCGAGAGTGTGACAGGGTAGATGAGCGAGCGAGAGACTCGGGAGAAGGGGTAGAGAGGTAAGGTCAAAAGGAAGATGCTACAGAAACCAAGCAAAACTTGGATTTGCGGTTGTGCTGTATTCCGCTGATGCGATTTCACATGGTTGGCTACGTACGGGGAAAGAAGTTCAACAACATTCATACAGCGTACAACCAGAGAACACAACAGAGGAGCTGTTAATTACTCAAACAGCACCAGCGCCGAGGGTGGTAAACGAAACGGGAGGGAAGTCACCAGCGACGGGACGGCGTGATGAAGGTGGCGATGGGCACCATAGCGACGGCGAGCAGGAAGCCCAGGGAGAAGTTGATAAGCGCGATGCTGGCGAGCAGCACCGACAGGTACATCAGGGTCACGCACTTGAGCGTCATCCAGCCTCGGCGCGTCCCCGAGCCCAGCAGAACCCTGCGGTTACCCACAGAGGCAGGGATCGAACAGTGGCAGGGATCACGCAGAGAGAAGTGAAATTCCCGCGTGGGTCCTTGCGCTGTCACCGGTTAGCGCGCCGCGCTACTGAACGCCGGTCCGTGCGCGTGCGTGAGGACACGGCATCACCCCCGTCATCCCCGACGCGCCTCTCGACTCGTTCGCGACGCGCGACGCCAAAGGCACGGCACGGTTTCCCGCAGTGGAAAAACAACGCGGGCGCCTCCTGAACCGCGCCGTACCACGGTGGCGCGCCGGAAGAACCGAGACGCGACGCGAGGTCACGCGTACCGGTGAGTCTGGTGGGGCAGGGCCATGCCGGCCAGGTAAATGGCGAGCGTGGTGAAGGTGACGGCCTCCGTCTCGGACACCCCGAAGTAGTCGGCCGCCTCATGCTGAGCGAGCGTGGGCAAGTAGAGCAGCGCGAGGCCCGTGGCGTGGCAGATGGTGATGGGGGCCGCCAGGAACAGCAGCACCGACTGGCTCTCCTGGGGTGTGGAGTGCGTGCGGTGTGTGTGTGTGGCGTATGTGCCATGTGTGTGTGTGTGGTGTGCGTGCATGGTGTATGTGTGGTGTGTAAGTGATGGGGTATGTGTTGTGTATGTGTTGCGTATGTGTGGTGTATTTGTGGTGTGGTGTGTGTGTCATGTACGTCCATGCATTCAGCGTGTGTGTGGTGTATGTATGTGCGGTGTGTGTGCATGCGTGGCGTGTGTGTGGTATATGTGTGTGCATGGTGTATGTGTGGTGTGTGCGTGATGGGGTATGTGTTGTGTATGTGTTGCGTATGTGTGGTGTATTTGTGGTGTGGTGTGTGTGTCATGTACATACATGCGTGCAGCGTGTGTGTGATGTATGTATGTGCGGTGTGTGTATGTGTGGTGTATGTATGTATGTGCGGTGTGTGTATGTGTGGTGTGTGTATGTGTGGTGTATGTGCGTGCATGGGGTACGTATTATGTGTGTTGTGCATGTGCGGTGTGTGTATGTGCGTGCATGTGTATGCAAGCGTGTGTGTGTGCGCGCGTGTATAGTTCAGCGAGTGTTCGCTTACTAGGCGAGACAGTCGATTGTAATCACCTCTTTTCGTGCGGGACATCTGTGTACGTACAAGTTACGTGTGCGGCCCATCCCGCAATCCTTGATTGAGGGCCTCCCCACACCACGTTGGTCACGTGGGCAATGTTTGCATACTTCGCCACAAATTTAAGGCGAAGGTTTAAATGCAATTGCAGTCAATGCCGACTGGACTGGGAACGTCCGCTCGCAACACTTGAAAATCCAGCATCAGAACATTTAATTGTACTGGAGGAATCCGATGAGCTACGTTACAACGACAAACAGTACAAAAACACGATAAGCAAGGTAAGTAAAGTATAATAACCACGAGCGCCCGAGACGTAGATTCGAACTCAGGGTCTCAAGAGGTGCCGGCGCTGCCACGGTGACCTCCGAGCCACCCAGACGCCAACCGTCAGGTACGCCCACCCTCACCCCCCACCACGTGTCCCTTTGTTGGCGTGCGTGCCGCTGCGATGCCGGTGTGGGGTTCTTACCGCCGGCTCGGCGCGCCGCGCCGTCCCGTTCGACCCTTCCTCCTCCTGTCCCAGCTGGATCCACAGCTCCACCATGTGCCCAGGGGAGGGGGTCAAGGAAATAAAGACGCGCGTCCCGGCGAAGGCGCTGCCGCAACCCGCCGTCGCGCGCCTACGCTCCCCACTCGAGATGTTCCGACATCCTCCCCCAGCCGCCGACAAAACCGCCAATAGCCATCGTCGTCGTTGTCGTCGTCCACGCGGAAAAAACCGCGCGTCGAAATCGACGCGACGCCAACTCACGTTAGCTGCCCGAAGGCCTCGTAGCGGGCATGCGGTGACGCGTCGTCGATCCAATCCGCTCGCGAAACGCGCGCGTCAGAATTGTCCGCGTGAGTAAGTGGAAAGTTTATGGGAAAGCAACAGTTCCCACCTCCCCAATCGGTGCAATTTTATGTCTGGGTTCCACGGATGCATTCCGCCAACGCCGATCGGGCTCTGCTCGCGACCGGTGGATCTCTGCCAACCGCGTTGCGGAACTTGACGAGCAGTCGCTGTAACCCGATGGGAGAGATTCAAATTTCTCTTTTCATGACATGATTATTATTATTATTACTGACCCTCCCCGGAGCCACACGGCCACATCCCTTCGCTACCGCGCTCCGTCCGGAGAGGCCTCTCTCTCTCTCGCCGCAGGATATCTTGAGCATGGGCGCGAGGATGATGAAGCCGAAGGCAGGCATGTAGTGCCCGATGGAGATGTAGCGGTGCAGGCAGGGCAGCAGGTAGAAGAAGAACGACTGGTGGAAGCGCTCGAGCAGATTGTTGAGGCTGCGGAAGATGCCCTCCAGCAGCCTGCGACACATCAGCAGCAGTGTGAGTACAAAAAAACAATTATCATATTTTTTCTTCTGGCAAATGAGGTTCCAATGGTGTAAATGCTTACCCCGAGCTCTCATACTCTGATGGTGCATTGTCTTTGAGTTGTGCGACTTTTGGCGTCATCTGGTCCAACCCATGTGAGACTAGGCTCGAAGGAAAGCTGTCTCGGGTGTGGACCAATCAACTTCAAGGACAGTGCATACATTATCAGAGTTATGTTTTTTGTTTGCAATATGGCTGCAGGAATTGTGGTCTATGCAAACATGACTCCTTGTAAAAAAGGTGTCAGTTTTGTTGCCAGATAGAAGGGTAAAAAAACTATTATCAACTTTAGTTTTGTTCCTACCGGAGACCACCTTGACGGGAGCCATGGTGGCCCCACGTTTCTAGCTGGGCAGACAGACCGCCATGCCTGCTGGCCGGCGGGAAAGCGTTCAATACACACCGCCCACACTCAGCCCGGGCGATGGCTCGGAGGGCGAAGGGGGTGGGGGGGACGTGGAAAAGGGCATGACGACGAGGCGGACGCGGGGGCCGTCCTCCGGCGGCGGCGAGCAACGCACCCGCCCACCGTGGTGGCGCCGATCTTGCGTGAGCGCAGGCTGTTGATGCCGCGCAGCGTCAGCGCCTCGATGCGGTAGCGCAGGAAGAGGCTGTGGTCGCCCGTGGGGCGGCTTGAGGCCTGGTTGAGCGCCATGAGCATCACGGTGCGCAGGCTCTGCACGTAGCCCTCCCACGACTCGCCGTCCTGGTGCATCAGCTGCGCACAAGTGGGGGGGGGGGGGAGAGACAGGGGAGGGTGTGGGGGAGGGGAGGAAGACGTGAAGAGATTTGCGTTTAACCGCGGCTGCCGCTAGGCCTCCTAAGCCCGCAGTATTAACCGGGGCTACCGCTGGACATTGTAAGCCCGCGGTATTAACTGGGGCTGCCGCTAGGCATTGTAAGCCCGCGGTATTAACCGGAGCTGCTGCTGGGCATTGTAAGCCCGGGGTATTAACCGGGGCTGCTGCTGGGCATCGCTGCGCGAGCCTCTGCCGCGGGCGTTGTTCAAACGCCACGTCGGCGCTGCTGCGGAGCGGAGCGGAGAGCGTGCTGACCTGGCCCTGGATGGTGCACAGCATGTCCTTCTTGCCGCAGATGACGTGGACGAGGTTGACGAGGTCCAGGTTGGGCAGCTGCCCGTTGAGGCCCTCCAGATGCAGGTCAAGGCTCGTGAGCACATCGCTGCTCATCTCCAGCGTGAGCGCCGCCTGGATGGAGCCCGCTCGGCCTCGCATCACCGACGATGAGATGCCTGCGATGACGATGATGACAATGACGACGACGATAAAACGATGACGACAATAACAACAACAACCACAGGTCTGCGTTTCCGGAGACGAAATTCACATGGCTTGCATTGATATTATCATCGTCAAAATAATGTCGACTATTTGTGGGCACAGGCCCGTGCATGGTCGGTACACTCGTTCATCTGAAGCTACATCATTTTCCCCACATTTGCTCACAAAGAGAGCCTCCTACATTGGCATGGGGCTAAGCGTGCGGTGGTGGGTGGCGCATGCAAGTTGACCGCTTACCGGTGAGGTTTGTGTCGTGGTACGCCTCCAGCCACGCCTGCATGCCGATCTGATCATGTTCGTTGAAGAGGAAGATGATGTCCTTGGCCCAGTACACCTGCCCTGTGATGCACGCACACAAACGGCTTCTTGAACCGCTTGAGCTACGGACGGTGCGAAAGAAGTTCAACACACAGCGACTCCTTTACTTATGAACATTCGACTGACGAACTGTCAGAGACACGAACAATCTGTCCGGATGTCCAGTTGCCTGTTCAGAACGAGAGTCGTAAATTCAACTGCTGCGCAATAGATGGCGCTGGTGACATCTCCATCGGCAGAACATGAAGAACCAGTGGCCTCTACATCTACAGGAGATTATACAACTTTTAAAGCCATTCCCCGTGTTTAGTGGACACGCCGTACAACGCGTTTGGAATCGACAGGAGTAAAGTTTGACTATTGAACTGAACTCTGGAACCTAACTCGTTCGTAAGTAGAGGAGTCCCTGCACTTGCGCACAAATGCAATCGCATCTTGAGCTTTACTAAATGAAAAAGGCAAAAAAGTTGAAAGGGCAGGGAAACGCAGGAGGCAAGAGAGAGAGACAGAGATGTCTAAGAAGTTAGAAGTAAGAGTAGCGCTCATTGTAGTGCAGGCACTGTGATGGTGGGGTGGCTAAGCGTAGTGGTGAGCACCACTCTGCTACAAACACGGCAACCGGAGTTCGATTCCTGGCCACGGCTAACATCAGTGGCGAGAGTGATATGTGAACAAATCATTCTGGGCCCCCGTCCTTCATGAATCTGCGCTGACCAACGCGAAGAGTATGGGCTGGCGATAAACTATTTCAAAACTTTACGAGCAACCAAGGCTCGAACTGGAAACTTTCTACGCTTGAAATTTAAATGTAACCAGAGACACAGGCCATGGGACGTTACACGCTGCTTGATGGCTCGAAGGGGCCCACACAGGAAAATGAAAAACAGCGCTCTGGGTCGGACAGGACCGGGGGGAGGGGGGGACGGTGGCGTTTGAGATAAAGGCCTGCCGTCAGGCCGACGACTAAAATAGATGGAGAGCGCCTCAGCGCTCCGACACGGCCATTAGGAGCCGCCCCCCAAAGCTGCGTGGGCCGCGACACCGACACGGCCGGCGTACTGCGGAAGTGGGCGGCGAGCGACAGGGCGAGCCCCGTCGCCTGGTTGTTGTGCTCCCCGGGCTGGAAGGCGACGGTGAACACCAGTGCCTCGGTGCTGGCGGCGCGCGGCGCCCGCACGATGCCGTACACGTTGGTGCCGCGCACCATCTGCCAAGGGCACGGGCGAGGGTCAAGCATTGCGCAATCGCGGACAGACGATGACGCTCGTTTGAGGTCGGGCCAAGCGAACGCTCGGCCCGGTCGCATTGCGTGATCAAAGCAAAATAACGCTTCGGACTTTGTCAGGGCACTGTTGCATGAAGGCCTCCCCACCTGCATTGGCCATACTTCATCGCGCTGGTACATGCAGACTTGGTGGAAGTGGGAGGGCAGAACAGATTTTTTAATCGATTTCCACTGATTACAACTTTGTTGTTAGCATTATGTCATCCAATCACTGGGTCTGAAAACATGGAATCACACCTTGTGGTCCGACGCATGTCTAAATTGAAAACTCTATTCCATTCAAACTGCCTTTTATGTTTAGCTTGTTGTCCTTCCCCCACACCTCCGATTAGTACGGTTGGCTACGTACGGTATGAAAGAAGTTCAACACACATAACATACATGTCCATTCAGTCTGATGACACGCCACCATATCAACAACCGATCGCAATCACGTTTTGGAAAACACCGCACGCGGACGAACACTCGTTCACAACAACAGTCCATCGATGAAATCCGATTTCACGACGTGCGTGTATGATACTCTGCATTCCTATCGTGTTTTGTGCAACGTTCGTCATTGTAAAGTTCTTACCCGTACCCGACCGTACACCTGTGACAAAGGGCATCGTAGCTCATCGGATTCCTCCAGCGTGTCGTAAATATTCACAATTCCCGATTCTGTATGCAATCACGCATTCCAAATCGCCGGGCCCGTCGCCCCGTGCAGGCGGCGAGCGCGGGGCGAGACCGCGGCTCTCACGTACGTAGCGCTCTCGCAGCTCGTCCGGGAAGGGCAGCACGCGGGAGAAGGTCTGGGTGTGCACCTCCAGCCCGCGCTGCTCCAACGCACGCACCAGCCACTCCACCGGCATGCCGCTGCCAACGCCCGGACGGACACCAAAGGACAAAGGTCACCGCCGTGTAGCCTTAACAGTCTGTTGGGGCAAGTGCTGTTGGCGAGCAGCGGTACACTTAAGACCTTCGCTCGACAGCATGAGACCATGGTTACTTTTATTTGTCCAATTGATGCAGTCGGCAAAGTCCTGAACAAACTAGATTTGGAATGGTCGCACTCAGAATAAATGAAAATGAGTACCAAGGCATATCTTACAACGGCATAAATGTATCAACTTATTACATTATTTGGAGGATGCCATAGTTTCCCCATAACCTGGCACTGACCCCAATAAGCCTGGCTTTTAGAGCTTTCACTCTCTGCTGTTGTTACTAGGTAAACATCGAGTGTGTGTAGCACACCACGTAGAGTTACCGTAATTACAAAAAGACTGCTCATATTTTCACGTAACGTATAACCTTCAAATTGTAAGTAAGGCACGCACTTAACTCGTCAGAGTCAGGCGTACAAACTCCGCGTGTGCGCTCCGTGCGTGCGCTCTGTGTGTGCACGCTGCGTGCGTGCACTCTGTGCGTGCGCTCCGCGCGTGCACTCACTCTCGCTCTGCCTTGTGCGCCGCAAGCTCCCTGGCGATGGCGATGGCATCGCCGCCGTCCGAGTAGTGGCCGTCCACCAGGCCGGGCAGCAGGGCGTTCTCCGAGACGTAGGTGCGCGCGTTGAGCGGCTCGTACGCCAGCGCCAGGAACCACGCCACGCCCGCCACGTAGCTCAGTGCGCTGTAGAGAGGGCGCAAAGAGATACAAAGATCGCCCGCGTAGCCTTTAACGGACTGTCGGGGCAAGTGGCGTTCACGAGGAGCACCGATGAAGGCCGGCATGGCGCACGAGGGGGGTCGGTGGATAAACACGACACGCCACGGCCGTCTCTCCAGTGGCGATGTTTACACACCGCACAAGGTTCTCGTTTTAGGCTAGGTCAACCTAGGGGAGGCCCAGGTACCGCGATCGTCACTGGTGTTGGCCGTGAGCGGGAATTGAATCGATCACTCGGGCCCCTTGAGAAATGGCGGCTGCCCCCACATCCTTCCACCTGAAGGCTGGAAACCCCCACAAGCCACGCCCAGCGCTGACACGGCCGACGATGCCATTGACGTCACTAAGCCCTGCGCATCACCTCCCGTCCAGCGTCACACATGGGAAGAAAGGCGAGAATGTTTTCCCACTGCTTTCGCGTTATCCGACTAGGCGAGCAAACGAGCGGATAGCCAGCCGGGGTAATAGATTACTCGAGTAACCAGAGAACCCAGTTCTAACGTCAGCCTACGGCCACACTGCTGGGATTCTACGCGGATGCCGTTGCCCACCACAGCTTGGTGTTGTTTCGAAGGAGCAGGCCCACGAACTTCTTCCTCGTCACTGGGTCGGACAGGAGACCCATGGCGACCCGGATCTTCCGTGCCGTTCTCCGCCAGGTCTAGGGAAAACGGCAAATGACAAAGATTCGTGCAAAATCCCTGAGCCGCAAGGATATCACCAATGTCACGGCATCTCTAGGGTCCACAAGGGAGAGGGCGTGGACTGCTTTTATGGCTTTATTTTGGTGATTTTTGAAAAGTTTTTCGGTTTGGTCATGTTTGTTTGTTGTAGTACAGAGTTAGACTGATGGCCTTAATCTACGTTATCTTGTGGTTGTTGTTGTTTGACTTGCATCCCACTGGGATTTTTGCACACAGCGGTGTACGGTGCTTTTTCTGCAATATTTTGCTGTCTTTTCTTGGATTTTCTGTTTGCACTTAGTCACATATTCACTTTACGATGTTTTCTTGTTCATGTTTTGTTGTTTTGTTTGTTGCGGTTGCACAAGATTCAAGAGCCGAATGGCTCACAGGGCTATACCTACTAAATGAAACTTGAAACCGCACCCGCCGTGTTAACCAGGGGCGGCAGCTCGCTTCGAACCGCGAAGTGCAGGACAACACATTGACGGTGTTGCACTGCCCCCTGCATGATGTGTACCCATGGTTGGCGGTCACTCATGGATACCACAACAGAGACTCAACCCTGCTGAACCTCCTACCATGCCATCTACGTGAAGCTACGTACGGTGCGAAGGAAGTCCAGACATACACCTACGATCGGGCACATTGCGGGACGCTTTTGCCATCGTCGTGTGCATTGTTGTGTCAAGTTGAACCGATCACAAATGTGCAGCCCTCTCTCCATGTATCATGATCAATGCAACAGCCATAGCGGGATCAATGAGCGACTTCCTGAGTGAGCGAAGATTTGAGCGGCACTCGTTTCTCGCTCGCAGTAGACACGAGCCACGGTGGTGGACATTCCACGTTACTGTGACAGGGGCCGGTCGTGCATGTTAGCAAGTACAAATGCTGCTGCTGCTGCGTTGCACAAACGACGAGTTGAATTGGCTAGAGGAAGAGTATTGACGTGAACACGCAGGATATTAGAAGGTCGCGTTACGGGAAAATCATGCTACATTTAGAACGGTTTAGAAAAAAAAATGTGACTTTAAAAAGCATCAACATTTATTTAATTTAGTGTAGAAATCTAAAAAAAACGCTTCAAGCAATGAATGGCCGCTGGATTTGCTAGTTCGCATAAGAGCGCGTTCGCACGGGAGCGACGCCCGTTGGCGGAGGTTCGATGGCCGACACCGATCGGACCAATGGCGTGGCGCGTTACTTACGACGTCTTCGATTGCCGGCCAATGGGAGACGGCGACAGGGCGAGGTCGCTTAAGCAGACTGGGAAACCCAATTGACCGCGGCAAGTCTCGCTCGATGTCTCGGGATTTGTATGAGAGGGACGAGGCCGTTGTTTGTTGTCGCGCGTGCAGAGATAGAGGCGGTCGGAGCGCAGCGGCAGGCGTCGAGGGGACGGGGGGAGCGACTCCGCGTGGCGGTGCAGGCCACGAGCAGCGCGCTCTGCAGGGGCAACCGAAGACGTCCGTTGGTTCCGCGGGGGACGCGCTCCGTGGGAAACCGCGACCGTCGCCGCTTTAGGTTCCGGGTGAAGGGGGATGTTCGTAAGTCGAGGAGTCTGTGTACTGGAGGAATCCGATAAGCTGTAAAGCTCTTTTTCGCAGATTGTCCAGTAGGGGTGGGTAGGAACGTCACAACAATACAGTTACAAAAACACGCTAGGAGTACAAGAAAGGTAAACAAATCACCCAAACACGTGAACAAATACACCCAAACTATCCCCGTCCTGCCAGGCAAAGCCCACTGAGGTGTGAACTTGTTTTTGATAAGCGACCTGGCCACAAATGATAGCATCAGCAAAGTGGCTTGTCATGTGGAAATTTATAGCAGCAAAATAAATAAATAAATCATCACCTACACCCTCCCTCTAAACCCCCCCTCTAACCCCCCACCTACACCCCCCCCACCTACACCCCCTCTCACCTACACCCCCCCACCCACCTACACCCCCTCTCACCTACACCCCCTCTCACCTACACCCCCTCTCACCTACACCCCCCCTAAACCCCCCGACCTCCCCTAAACCCCCCCACCTACACCCCCTCCCGTTGATTTATTATCCCGCACCTCCGAATGTTCTTTATCAAGTGAAATGTTACTAACTTAGTTTTTTGTATTAAAGACTGAAAATCTTGAGACTTGAGAAACGCGACGGGCTACGCACGCACGCGTGACAGCCACGAGCTAAGCGAGATAACACATTCCTGCGGAGGGAGCTGGTAGGAACGTTGGGTTACTCGGTCAATGGCCAGGGTCAACGGCGGCGTGGTGTATTCCGCAAATATGCCCGACTGTGAGGGCGGGCACAAGCCGGCGTGAGTAGGTTAAACGTTGAGTTTTATAAGGGCATCACGGGGCGAACAGCCCCTCCCCTCCCCACCCAGCCCCACCCCTCCCTGCACGACGGACGGACACAATAATCCCGTGGGCTGGTGTAACCAGGAGGTTCCTACCAGTATCACAAATGTAGACAATAGGGATTACTGGCGAAACGTCGTACTCCAATTGTTAATGTTGTGGGCTTACTCTCCAACACACCCGTGGTGCTGAACTAGTAACGAATTGTCACGTTCTGTGTTTACGTGACAGACCTTACTAATTGGCCGTGTCGGGTGGTGGCGGGTTTTACGACGCATTTATATTTACGCGATTTAACCCAAAGACCTCCATTATGAATACTACTGGTCGCGAAAGCCTACAACGCAAGATATGTGCATATAAAAGATGAATTGCCTTCTGCTGCTCTTGTTCATTTTACAGGAAGTCGAGTACCAGCTGATATTTGATGCAGCCCATATTTAGTTTTAATAAATCCCGGACTCTTTCGACGACTTGGGACCCGAAGCATTTGCTTGTGCCTAGCGCTCCCCTTACCGTACGTTACTAATATACGGGTCGTGTTTACTATACATACACACAGAGGTGCGCGCATCCAGACACACAAAAAATACGGTTAAACGTATAAAAAAAAACTTCAAACAGTTTAATTAAAATTATTAAGATTTCGGATATATAAAAACCAAGCTTTACATAACGGTATGCTCAAACACTACACGGTTACTAACAAACAAAAAATAAAGGGCATGTTCGTACAACAGTAGTTAAATCTTCAAATGTCAACAATGTGCGCACAAAAAAAAACAATCTAAACGATGAAATTTAAAGTGACTATTTTACAGTCTAAGCGATTCAGAATAAAGGGGTTAACACTTCGTAAAATACACTGGGGTCTGATCACGAGGATGTCTACTGTGAAGACGACGAGGCAGCAGGCAAATGAAAACCGGCCAGGCTCTCAAAACAGCGGTGGGAATGGCTGGTGCGACCGTAAATTGTCACTCAAACGGTCGACGATTACAGCAGAAGCACGCAAAACTGTTATCCACACACTTTCACAGGTTTTTTTTACATTGACCGGGCATGCTCGTGGACTGTTGCGTTGAAATAAAATTAAAGGTTTGTTTTAGTTTATTCCAGGTGCAGGAAGGGGTTTGTTAATATACGGTGGTCCATTTATAGATGCCCACTAAAATAAATAATAGGGTGGGGGGGAAAAAATAGAAAGCAACGTTTTTAGTTCAAAGTCTCTAAACATCTCCCACTCCGATTAGCACGGTCGGCTACGTGCGGTGCGAAAGAAGTTCTACATACATATAAATCATAATACAATTACTACATCTGTTATCACTCTACTCCGTGACATCTGGAGCCCCTCGCACAAATATTTGTTTAGCTGTCAAAAAGGGTCGTTAGAAATCCGTGGGGCATATCTAATAACTGGATCACCATGTCCGTTGCCAATTTCACTTGTAACAGAATTGCAGCACGGGACACGGAACCCTCCCCCCTAACACATTGTGACAAAAGCATCAACTTGAGTTTTCATGTCTTTTTAAATGCTATATATCACAGGAAGTAGGGTGGTCACGTGAATAAACTGGGCC
The DNA here is from genome assembly GCF_965212315.1 of Lampetra planeri. Taxonomy (NCBI): domain Eukaryota; kingdom Metazoa; phylum Chordata; class Hyperoartia; order Petromyzontiformes; family Petromyzontidae; genus Lampetra; species Lampetra planeri. The sequence goes on from NC_136160.1 coordinate 1,145,089, forward strand.
GTTCCATCGCCGTGTCCAATAAGCCAAACAATTGGTTTGATATTCCGTTTTCGCAGAGTTACTGGCGCCTTCTCAACTGTGGATCCGACATGAAAACATTGTGTTGTAAAGATAGGCAGGCAAACAATCTTCACATATTTAAAAGACTTGCAATGGAAATTGTACACATAATCACATGCTCCCTTGATGAAATAAAAAAAAGTTTACTTTACAATACCATAAGTTGGCATTAACAAATACAAATGTTAGATTTTTTTCCAGTGCTTATTGTTAGTATTATTATGATCTCGACCTTACGGTGGTATGCTGGTGATGGTGGTAATTCAGGCAGCGATTATGACTGTATTCGGAACAAGGAAATGCCCGTCTCTCGGAATGAACATATGAATTAAAATTTCCACAACCGATTACTTTGAAAAATGTAACTGCATAAACACAGCGAAAAGTCCATCTGTGGCTTTTCTGCAATTAAACTAATTGGATTTTTTTGCATTTTAAGTAATGTTTACACTTTTTTTTTACAGAAACAAAACAGAAAACCCACAAAAACCTGTCCTTCAACTGCAGGTAAATGTCCCCGAAACGTAAATGTACACAGGCAGAACACGCCGTGCCGTGCCCCCCAATAATCTTGCAGCAGTGGTTGCAGACTCGTGGTCGCAACATAAACATGGGACTGTGTCAAATCTTTTATGTACACGGCTGTACACGGCTTCTGCACTTTCAGAGAAGCAGCCTTGAGCAGCCTTGAGCGGCCTTCCCCACAAGCAGAAAGAAAAAAGTTACCCCTAAACGTATTCAGCATTTCTCTTTGGCAGAATAAAAGCGGGTGGTGATGCTGAATGAGCTCTGAACGATGCTACTTATCTGTAAAAGTTAAAACTCTGGGGACATCCGGCGAGTTTGCTGAAAGAAAATGATTCCTATTTTAAAAAAAAAGTTGCCCCAACGAGTTACGTGGAGAAGCATTGTGCCGTGTTATCAATTTCAGCTGGTTTTCAGAATGTCTTTGCAATGTAAAACAGGGGCGGCCGTGTTTACAGGACTGTGGGTCACGTGCATAGATAGAGAAGAGTTGGAGAATGCGACGAATGCGTGCTACAAACCTCCTGCTGTCGCCAACTATTTTCTGCATTTCCTCTATTTGCCTACACAGATTCCTCTCCAGAATGTCATAGTTCTTGTATATTTCAAACTTAAAAGTGCAATTCGCCTTCTATACTTAGCCTCGCTCAAATGTTTTGATAAAAATTGTCAGATTTAGTCTAAATTTGTTAACATTTTTTAACGTTTGAACAAAAAATATTCCGCCCACTCGAAATGTTGCGATGTATCACAAGGCCGCATGCCGTTTCACGCATCCCATGGGGTTCATCTCCTGGCGACACAAACTCAAGGAGACTTGGCCACGTACGGCCCTTTTGTCAATTCACTACTGTATGACGGCCTCCCCACATCGTGTTGGTCATGGTAATGTGTTGACCACACTTCCCAATGCAAGGTTGAAGGTGAGGAACGTGGCTGGAGCGTGCAATGATGTATGTTGTTGCACTGTCGTACCAGCTACAACAGTTTTTTTTAATGCAGGGTGGTTACTGCAGAATGTGACGAGATCCAGGTAATTAATCGTAGGCATGCCTCCTCCCTGTTCGTATGCATGTACATCTGGTGGACATGCTGGAAGGCCGGTCCTTATATTTCTAAGCGTGAACCCCGTTCCGTATTTCTGACACTTTTTCAAACATAAATGCTCTGTCCGGGCACGTTCGCACACACAAACATGAATCACCGCTTCTGTGGCGGAGTTGGTGGCTCACGTGGAGATTATTGTATATCGTGAGACACCCAACCTGCTGCTCCATGGAGTGGCCATAAGGTGGCAATAAAGCAAGCGGGTTGATGAATTATCGAGACATGCATGTTTTTTTCTTCTTTTGATACTCATATTTTTTCCCCCACTTACAAACTGGTAAGAGATTGACTTCACATACTAAGCGAAACTCTGCCAGATAAATTATAATATGGTACGTCACGTAAAAGACTCATTTGTAGACTGAGTTGTAGGCGGATATGTGAGACGGTTGGATATGTGTACATCTATAGAATATGACAGTTGTACTACCATGTCCAAATGGGTTACTGGAAATAAGTAAAACGCAAACTGATTAAAACTTGGGGAAGAGCTTCACTTGTGCCTCATAAGTGAGCGGATGCATGTGAGATTTGTGAACATCTATGAGAAAACGGCAGTGACGCTGTGCACAAATACTGCGAATGGATGTGGGGCGGGTAATTGGTCGTGGCGTTTATGCGACGTTGTATACGAGAGTAGAGTATTATTTAGCCGAAATATTTTATTGATGGCTTGGAAACTGCTCTGAACACAGTTAATCCTTTTTTTTCTCCTTCAATTTGCAAGGTTTGCTTACATGGATTTTTACATTTTTAATCTCTGCTGCTTAGGAAAAAAGTGAAGTGCTTTGCCTGTAAAGGAATGTAAGATGCTTTGATGCGACAAAACATGGGGCTGAGCTAGCAGGGAGTTTGCCAAGCAGAGAATCAAACTTGCAAATCTCTGCATGGGTCTCAGAGGATTCTGCTAAGAGATACAATCTTCAACAGCCAGCAGAGGTCTCAGTCCATCCCACATCTGAAATTCAAACATAAACATAAAAAATGTTAGTGGTATAAATGATCACGACCTTCATGTTCTTCACAAGCCATCACTTTTTGGGCTTTTAAAACAAGCGTAGCCTCAGTGCAATGTGAATAATTAAAAAGGCGGCATGGTTGTTTAATGGCCAAAGCCGAACATTTCATTTGTGTACCAATGGACCTCTGCAACAATGCAAGCAAGCAGGAATTGTTTCAACAAGGCAAAGCTTTTAATACATTTTTGATGCGATTCAGTGAAGCTCTAACCACTCCAAATGATACCAGGACATAATAAAAATGCTTCTGGGAATAACAACACTCCATTGACGGCTTATTTTTAAAGTTTCGTGCAATGTTAACTTAGAATGTAATGACTAAATTAAAGCCACAGACTAAGACCCGGTTGAAAACCCCGCAAGGCTGTCCAGCAATCGGACCAAGACCAAAACGAGACGAAAATGCCGATTACGTGAACACGGATGCCATGAGCTGTCGCGATACACAAGCGCAAGGCGAGACAGACCCACTGGCTATCTCTGCACTCTTTGGGCTGTTGCCTTGCAGTTTCAGATAACAGTGATCGGGGGTCTAACGTCACTGTGGGAAAGACAATCCGAGCACGTGGTTAAGCCCCAGCGCCGAAACAGAAGCTGCAGGCAGGGGCTTCGCTTACGAACGCAAGGCTCCACGGGCCAACAGAGCGGAACCCCCTCTGTCCGGCTGCATGAAGACAGCGAGTGACTTCACACCGACCTCAACAGCAATGTGAAGAAGAGGTGCAGCCCTGAAACGTCTTGCTCACGCCACTTGCAGCGGAAGAGCTTTAGAGAGCCCCTTATATTTATATATAATTGTGGTATTTGTATCTAGGGGACCCTTTTTGCCCGAATCAAGATTATGGAATAAAAAAAGGTAAGACTTTTAGCCTATCTGCAAGAACACAGGTGTTAAGATGTTCAAAACATCAAGTAGACACCTATTGCTAGGCCTACCCTTCCATGTTGGACTTTAAGCCTGGTATAACCTCTCTCCGCCACTCACCTAGCAATTTTTTAAATGTTTAAAATGCCTCACCAATGATCACCACACTGACAGTGGTGAGCAATCATGAATGTAAACACTGATGGGGGTTAACGCGTAGCCATCAAGCCATGCCAGGAATTTAATGCAATGTTACTTTCTTGTCATGTTCTGACCATGCATAACCCCTTGCTGCTGCTGCTGCTGCTGATAGCGTCGTCTATTTACCCCGCCTCTTCATCCTCGCAGTCGTCTGACCCTCCATCCTCCTCGTCCAGCTCCATGTCAAATTCGCTGGCGAGTCCGGAGTCTCGCAGCAGCGAGTACGCACTGTGCACCACACCCAGCGGAGACACCATCAGCATTCGCCTCCACACACAACGGTGGCTGTGTGCGCGCGGGCGGTTTTACTGGGCATGCCTGTGTTTGCCGTGGTGGCGAGATGTTAACCGCCTCGCCTGCTATACTGGTGGTTATGAGGTTCGATCCCAACTCTGACGCAGGTATATATGAAGTTTGCGTGTTCTCCCCGCGGTCACGTAGACTTTTCTCTGGATCCTCCGGTTTTTACCTCCACATATAGTAAAGTGATTTTAGAGTATTTGGCTGCGAGAAATTTCCACGTGATAAGCCACTTCGTTGAGCTATCATATGTGTGGCCAGGTCTGAAAAAGAGCTATGTAGCTCAGTGGGCCTTACCTGGTAAAACAAAAAAATAGTTGGTATTGTACGGCTGTGTGTGCATCGCAGAGTAGGTTTTGGCTCCAACGCACACACGTGTAACGCGTGGCACTTGTGTGTGGAAGTCCAGTGGTGGTGCTACGGCTTCAGTGACATGGGCGTTTATTTCCAGCCACGGTAAAAACATGAGCTGTGAATATCTAAACTGGTCGTGGGCCTCCCCTAGGCAGACTCAGCCTCAAGTGAGTACCTGGTGCATCAGCGCTGGGGAGGCAAGGGTGGACGGGCGTGGTTCTAACCACACCACCCCCCTCGTGTGCCGTGCTCGCCTTTAGGAGGTGCTCACTGCCAGCACTTGCCCCAACAATCTGCGAATGCTCCACAGGGGGATTTCTGTCTGCGTGTGGTAAATAAGCCGCTACTCCTATAGACTCGCCTGTTGTTGTTGTTCACAATAAAGCGTGCTTTACTTTTTACTGGCCTGTGGCGGGGGGGGGGGGTGGTACTGGTGCGCAGCATTGCGCGACGATGACATTGTGAACACGGAAACACAAAACTGTCTCGCAACGGCTCAGGAGCGGCAACGTAAGAGCAGCGCCCGCTCCTCCATCTCAGCCTAGCGAGCGGTCGTCGCCGACAAAAGGGGGGCACACACACCCACCTGACCGAGCGACAGGTGAAAAACACAATGCGCTTGAGCTTCTTGTTGTAGAAGAAGTAGTTGAAGGACCACAGGCTGCCTTCCTCGCCATACGGGTCAGAGTCCAGGTCCGGGTTGTAGCTACAGGGGGAGACACAGGAGGACACAAATGTCGAGGGTAAATTACCGGCCGCGTGGTTCGCCCCTGGCACGAAAGCTGTTGACGTGCTCTTATTGTGACCGAAGATGCCCGGCCGTGAAAACAATTCACGTGGCCATAAACCTACGCACACTTACACAGCCTCGTGTTCATTGCAGGGCACACACCCACAAAAAAAAACGTCAAAAATTCCCCCACATGGCCTCGTAAACCGCTGGGCCCGAGCGTTGGTGGCGAGCAATTATTAGGGCTGGCACACCACACCAGCAACTCGCTGATACTGACATGCCATAAAATATACCAGTCTCTCTTCTTTACCAACTCAGTTCAACAACACTCAAGTTGTCTGCCCACGTGCCAAGCTTAGTGGGTTCGTTTACAAAGCGACACTTGGTTTCGTTTCACCAATTCTAAACGCCTGTCCGTATGCCAATTTAGCCAGCAATGACGTTAGTTCAAGAGGCCTCTAACATCCAACACTTGGTCAGCAGACAGCTTGTTACATGGTACACCGACATATTTAATCCTCCGAGTTGGCATCTGCCAAAATAAAGGGGGGGGGGAGAAATACACATTTTCTTTTTCTCTTCGTACTCATTGGTGACCAGGCTGACTAAATAAAAAAACAACGGTGAGCATCATCTGAGAATTCGAGAAATAAAATAAATAGCAGACAATTCACCCATGACACGTACCTGTCCCTCCACGTGATAAGTATTTGTTTACACATCCCATCAGCTATCTACTCGGGGCACTTGAGAACCTGGCTTAATAGCGAGTAGATGAATCTCAAACACAGAATCTCCGCCATCGCCTTACAGCGTACGGCTGGTACAGAGCAACAAATTGAGACGTTCAATTTGAGGTTGGTTCGCCCCTGAATTGTGTCACCCTGAGCACCCTTGTAGCACCAGCCAGCCCCCTTTCTATTCTTGTCCAGGGGAGCGTGTCGCCGCGAGCTCCGCTGTCTGGTCAGGGTGGCCACAATCGCGGGTAAGAGGATCCTTGGGGTTTCCATCTATGCCTGCGGTGTCAGCGTGGACTGCGCGGATCAGTTTTAGCACGGTCCATTGCGCCCGTGGGAGGTTCATTCCAGGTCGTCGTTCCGCCGGATCGTGAACTTCGTTCGTGCCCTCAAAATGTCACGATACCTCGCCGATCTCGTCAAGGAGCATAGACCATCACGCAAACCCCGGTCGTCCTCAAAGCAGCGGCGGCTTTTGGCTGGCCATCGAACAAAGACGGTCACCGCATCGCGCGGCGCTTTCAGATGCGCTTCTGCGGCTGTCTGCAATGCTCCATCTCGGAAGCCACTGGATCGAGATTGAAAACTAATTTCTTGAGAACTGCTTTTTGTGTTTAGGCTGTTGACCTTCCCCCGCACCTCAGATTAGAACGGTTATCTACATACGGTGCGAAAGAAGTTCGACCTACATACATACAAACATGCACACTACAAACAACATACACACAACATACACACAAACGCACAAAAACGCTGTGTTGGTTCAACGCTCTGACATGGACTTTAGTCCATCGTGTAAACGGCTTCAAAATGGAAATCATTTCTCTCGTGAGCGGATCTCCCGTGCGTCGTCCACACTCGCCGTCGACACTGACCTGTAGATGTCGCAATCGTTCATGCCAATCTCGTCGTCGATGGCTTTCCACAGCAACGGCTTCAAATCGCCAAATTCTCCTCCAGCTGCCGACGAGAGGCTGCTGTTGACGGCATTCGTGACCTACAGCACGGGAGACAAAGGCAAAAAAACACCATCAGCGAGTGACGCTCTCGGTTGGCGCGCCACGCACAAACCCAGCTACCTGAGTTTCATTCCAGGCCATGGTTAACATCGGTGACGAGTGACAGCTGAACGGGCTCTCGACTGGCCCACACCCCATCACCAACCACTCCCCCCCCCCTCACAAGCCCTCCCCCTCCAGCTACCAAGGCTTTCTGCAACCTCCCACCTAGGCAGTGGGAGGTTGCTCTTTTAACCTTGTGCTGTTGACTCCCTGTCACCGTCCAAGACCTTCCTTTTTGACATCTGCCGATGACCGACTGCCTCTCTATAAAATAAATACACTTGCTGTTTGAGTGTAGCAGTCTGGTTAAGTAGTTGCATTAACACAGTGGTCTTGTAACAACAACAACCGCTGTTGACCTGCGGTTCTAATTCAATTGACACCGACCCGAGGTTTGCCCTCATGACCTTCCAAGTGCGAGTGGAGCGCTCTGCCACTGCGTCACCCAGCCGGATGCTTCTCAGCAGATTGACATTTCCGCTTTGCCACCTTGTGTGTACGCACGTTGAACTTCTTTAGCACCGAACGTAACTAACCGTGCTACTCGGAAATGCGGCGGAAGGACAACAAACTAAACACAAAAAGCAGTTTTATCAAAAAATGCGTTTACAATCTAGATGATTTAAAAGTGCATAGCTTCACAGTGGCTTTCGAATATTGGAAGAGCATTCCAGACGTCCGCAGAAGCGCATCTGAAAGCGCGCAATGCCGTGACCGTCTTTGTTCGATGGTTAGCCAAAAGCCACCACTGCTGCGGAGGATGACCGGAGATCACGTGGTGGTTTATCCTCCTTGATGAGATCAGCACGGAATCGTGGTTCATTTGTGTAAAGCAGAATCACAATCATGGGGGGATGGAGGGATGGAGGGGGGAGGTAGTGAACCGTACCCAGCTGAGGCTGGGCTCCTTGCTGAAGTCGTGGCTCTTGGCGCGGCTGAAGTCGTAGTCGGGCTTGAAGGAGGCGTTGAGCGTGGCGATCAGGTAGAAGAGGGTCTTGCGGCAGCACGTGTCGCACAGCGGGTGCTCCCCCTCGTCCCCGCTCTGGCTCTTGCTCAGCCTGCGCGTAACGACGACAACGTTGCTCGCAATTAGCGTGTGTGGATATATCTATCGCGTTCTGCATATAATGAGGTCTTTGTGGGCGGGGGGGGGGGGTCACTTACAAATGTATGAAATTTTTTCAAAAGTAAAAAATCACATTGCGAAGCTCGAAAAATCTGAACGCGGTGCAAGAACACGGTCAGCTTGTTGGTATCGGCGTCGCCACGCTGCTTTGAAACACCGACGCGTGTCAGGCAGTCTCAGGTTAGTACCGAGAGATAAAGGCGCAGCCTGCAGCTACTCGCTTGCAAGGACCTCTACCAGAATGAGCTCCAGAGAGCCCCTCTGGAGAATAATCTTGGCCTGCTTTTTGACGCTGACCCCCAGACAACTTAGAAGAGTGCCCCGCAATGAACCCCACCACACGCGACCTGCCGATCAACCGAAGGTGGCGTCGGCAGGGTCAGACGCTGAACGTTGCTGAATGTGTCTCTCGAGGACCGACACACGGCCTGCGATCCCCCCCTTACTTGTTGGGGCTGATTCCGGACGTCTGTGGAGGGGAGAGCGCCTGCAGGAGGTGCGGTTCCCCCTCGGCGCAGAACTGCTTGAACATGTGCTTGTCGTCACCGGCCATTTTGCAGGAGTAGCTCTCGATTCTGATTGACCGCGACAACAAAACGACACGGATCGACACGCTGTAAAGCATCTACTGAAGGGTAGTAAATTCGTTTTTTGTTTACATGATATCGATAATGACTCGGGAGAAAAACTATTAGATTAGTTTTCGATTTGACGGACGTGTGTGCATGTGTCTCTTGCTATTGGAGCGTGCCACACGGTGGCCGACGAGGCCCCCACCACTTGGTGCCCCACGATGGCTTTTGTCGAATCCACTGCCGCATGAAGGCCTCCGCACAACGCATTGTTTTACGAGGGTTGTTTGAACGCCATATTTCACGAGATGGTCAGTGCGGGTTGCTGGAGGGAGCGGCACCAGGATCAGGTATCACACAGCACCGGTGTTAAGTTGTTGCCCGGGGGCGCCATGGTGGCGAGATGTTAACTACCTCGCCTGGTATACAAAGAGGTCGTGGGTTCGATCCCAACCCTGATGCCTGTATATTTGAAGTTTGCGTGTCTCTCTCCCCGTGGTCGTGTGGATTTTTCTCCGGGTCCTCCGGTTTTTCCCTCTACATTTAGAAAGATGCATTTAAAGTACTCGGCTGTTTTTAATTTCCACTTCATAAGCCACTTCCTTGAGCTATCATTTGTGGCCATGTCACTTCTGAAAAAGAGCCGTATAGCTCAGTGGGCCTTACCTGGTAAAATATTTTTTTTTTAATAGTTTCTTGTTTTAATGGGTTCATAGTGCTGCGCGTTAACCACCAAGCCACACACGCGCCACCCAGATCTATCTGTTTGGCGTTCATTGGGCCGAGTGCAATAAAAGAAACACGAGGTGCATAGCACCCGACAATTGGAATTTCAACTCACAACCTCTACACACACGTACCACCGTGTCAAATTTTTCAGTTGTTGTTCCTCACATTATAAAAGGAGCTCCCTGGGCAGGACGATGATGTATTTAGGTAACCCCTGAGGCGCAGGAGACAAGAAGGACAGGCGTGTTTTTTTGCACTTTGCTAACACTGCCGACGTTGCACTGTACTCAAGGACCCCGTGATCTGGATACAAGTTGCTCCAGCCAGCACAAACTAACCGTCCTCATATCACTTGACCAAATTAAATTGCAGCACATCCCACGTGACAAAACATCCCTCTACAGCACTGCCCTTGGTGCGGAGAGTAATCGTGATGACGTATTCTTTCCTTCCCAACGGAACCCATCGATTTCACAAACCGCACCGCTCCAACGAGCCACAGGCGGTGCGCGCCCCCAGAAACCGCCGGTGTAAATTCTACATTCCTGAGATGGGGGGAACCAGTCCATTGCACGTGATGACCACCACTAAGCAGCACTTGCCTCATCGCCTCCCCGACGAACAACAGGTTGCGCCATCCCCTCTGAATAGAAAATCAAACTCGCAACTTTACAAGCTGATGAAACAGGTACAATTAACTAGTTGGTGATATAAAGACGACCCGCAGAACGCTGCCAGTCTAAAAATAATTGTAATTAGACAGGAGTTTGAGCTGCGTTGTTGAAATGTCAGCAACATGTCACTAATACGCCAATGTTTTATTTTTAATCTTTGAGCCATCTTTACCGGCACACCACAACTGCGTTTCAACAATTACGACCGAGGTGTTGGGTGAACACCCGGGACTCCCTCAAATCTCAATACGACAGTTTGACATGTAGGCTCAATACGACGCGCGTCGCCAACGCCACAGTGGCACACGTGGCGGTTTAGAGGGATGAGGCTCTTGCAACAACATCTTCACACCACCCCGTGTATACTTTTATTAACCGTGACCAAAATTCTGTCTTACCATGACGATTTAATTATGGATGATACCTTCAGGGACACCCTGCATGTTAGATGCATTTCCATTAGTACTGAGATATCCAGTTATTTAAGTGATCGATTGCTCTACCAATAATCTCCTTAATTTCATAATAAAGGTTTTTGGGTTAGATCGCGTCATTATAAATGTGTCGCAACCGTCCACCACCCGATACGGCCAATCAGTAAAAAATGTGTCACGTTAACAAAACGCCAATTAGTTACTTCTTCAGCCCACCGGTGTGTTTGAGGAGTGAATCCACAACATTTAGAATTTGAAAATCGCTAGAAGATGCTGGATGCAATTACCAGCGAAATGTCGTACACATTTTTTATTGATTGGCCATGTTGGGTGGTGGAGGGTTGCAACACAATTATAATAACGCGATCTAACCCAAAAACCTTTACGAATAATACTGGTCGCGAAAGCCTACGTGTTAAATCTCCTTAATTTATTCGGCTATACACCACGAACATTGTTGGGGGGAAAAAATAATCCACATGTGATACTGGACGGGAGGTGATGGGCAGGGAATTTGGTGTCAACATTAGCATCACCAGCCGCGTGATGCTGGGCGTGGCTTGTATGGGGTTTCCCACCTTCGCGAAGCATAATGTTGGGGCGGCTGCCATTTTTAACAAGTCAAAAAAAAATCTTGCTGTGGATTTCACACCTGATGATGATTGCTTGTGTTGCAGTCGAAACGTCGTGAGAATTTTTATATTTTATATTTGTAATATTTTATTATTTCCCTTCTACGTGACTTTACCGAAAGAACCAAGAATATTAATCCCTGCAGTCACGAAAGCTTTAAATCTAAATTTAAGTCCAGGTAATCGGCCATTATAACGTTAGCCGATTACAATTTTCAGTTGATTAATCGTCCCAGCGCATTTAAACGTTTTGCCCACCCTCGGTTATGCCGAAGCCGATTACTCGCACTGTGATATTACAGTAGTCAGGGCAGTGCAGAGGTTTCCCTGGAGGCTTCCACCCTCGTTTGGACAGTCCTGGGTGTGGATCTGCTGGCTGGGTAACCTCTCTGAAGGTCGTAAGAGAAAATAGTCACTCTCAGTGCTGCTGTCAAATTTCCTGCTGCCCGACTCTCCCGCCTGCGGCGGAGCCAAAATTAGATTCCAAGGGACAACAACAATAACATGTATCTACTTGGTTCTTAAAATTGCAGCCTTTCCCGTCACTGCTAAACTTCCTAATAATAACCTTTGCGAGGACAGTATATGGCACATAAAGGCCTCAGCAACTCGAGGGCCCTTACACATCTCATCTCAAAAATTTGAAGGGGTCCCTGTATGGCACAAGGCAACTCAGAGCTGGCCCGCAAGTGGGCATCAGTCTGCCAGTTGGGGACATGGATTGCCGCGTATCATCCCGATCAAGAGTAATTCGTAGGTCACATTTTAAGTTTGTCAAATTTGGACCGTTACACCAGCACACAATGGCCGAGTCTTATCAAAATAACTTCATGGGATCCTTAACATCGATTGTTAAGGCATGTTGATACAAACTCAGTCTTAACCCGGGCGGCTTGCCAAATACCAACAGAAAACCTCTGCAAACAAGCAGCGAACGCGTTACCTCCGGGCCGTATCGCCACCCTAAATGTAAGCCTTCAATTTTAATTCGGGTCCTTTTCTTAAAACAGGATAAGCAGCAAAAACAATATGAACTACCCCCACAAGTTATTCCCCACTATTTACAAGCCTGCATTAAGCATTCTTCCTCATGTGTGTTTCAATGCGCTAGAAGAGCTCATATTTGAAAATGATGAGCGCAAATGTTTGCGACATACATAATGGCGTTTGCTTTCTGTGCGTGAAAATTGCTAGCATTTCTTGAATGCTCAACACTTAAGAGAAATGTTCAATGCGTAGCCTAACCAAGGAAAAAAAAATCTCAGCTGGATGTGCGGTCTGCTAGCTTTGTTGATATACATTTGCCATTTGCTCTGTTGCAGTACCTACTCTTGAAGTAGGGTCTCTTTTGAAAAAAAACCTCTCAGTCTTAAAAGGTTACAAATAAGCATGTGAACTTGCACAACTAGCATTTGTTTGAAACCCAAAGAGAAACACTGTTCTTGCTAATGTCCAATGCTTACTCGAGCCATTAATATTCTTTAACATTTTTAAAGCCCATACAAGCACCTACCAGTAAGATTGCATGCTTTGCTTAACTCGGTATGTTTATTATGTATTTCTTGTTGTTTTCAGTGTCCTGTAAAATGCGGTCCCTGATGATACACCTTTGAGTGTTGATATTTGTTTTACTCTATCAGTATTTTGTATTATTTGTTGTTCTGTATGCTATGGCTGAACTGAAGATTGATGCACAGCGTAGTATGGGTATGATATATTTAATGGAAAGCTACCATTCCTGGATGTTATGATCGAGAAGAGACCTGATGGCTCGTTGGGACATTTGGTCTACAGGAAAGCCACCCACACGAATGCCTATCTAAAGCCTGACTCCCACCACCATCCAGCCCAGAAGAATTCCCTCATCAAAACACTACACCATAGGGCTCCTTGCATCTCCGACCAGCACCACCTAGCCAGTCAGTTAGAGCACGTACACCAAGCCCTCAGGATGAACGGATACTCGGACCGTACAATCCGCAAAGCTGTCTCCCCAGCCATGCGGAGACAACCTTCTGAGGATTCAACCAAAACCATCACTTTACCTTACATATCTGGGATTACCAAAAAGATTGATAAAATCTTAAACAAACACAAGATCCAGGTTAGTTTCAATACAGTACACAAAATCTGTGATTTAATCCCATCTGTAAAAGATGTGATTCCTGACATGCAATACCTTGGTGTCTACAAACTGAGTTGTGGTTGTGGCAGCAGTTACATTGGGGAAATCAAACAATATGTCTCGGACCGCGTCAGCGAACACAAGGCAGATCTGAAACACGTTAGGACCAATACCTCTGCCGATCATTGTTTTAACGCTGTGGGCTCACACGAAATTGATTTTTCCAAGATGGAGGTACTCTGCAAACCTACCGGCTACCTTCAGAGATTTGTTCATGAAGTCATCCAGATATATAAGCACAGACACAACTTCAACCGAGAGGATGGGTACAAACTGAGCAATCATTGGAAGGACGTTATTAACCAGGTGAAGCCTTAACTGACTGTGATGTTTCCATCCAACCTGCCTATGTCAGCTGTTATTTAAACTCTCTGTCTCTCTCTCTATGCCTCTCTCTTAGATCTCGCATGCTCACATGTCTTTTGGATTAAACTCTCATACTCACAGGCCCTTCGTATTACACCCGTTGGGTTGCATTCCTTCATCGAGGAGGCCACTCTCCTCCTATCTTACAGTTACATGCTAATTTCTCACATTAACATCACTAGCCCCGGCCACTTCTTTATGACCCTTGGGCTACACCCATTTCAAACCTTTTAAAACAGTCTGCCTCAGTAGCAGACCATGCTTTCCCACCTGATGATGGACGCTTGTGTTGCGCCCGAAACGTCGTGATTTATTTAATTTTCTACCTACGTGACTTTACCGAAAGAACCAAAGAGTATGGATTCCTGCAGTCACGAGAGCTTCAAATCAAGAAAGATTTAATCATCTGCTCTTTCAACTCTGGCTACGTGTGGGGTTTCTCTAGTTCTACCTAGCGAGTCAACAGAAATGATATAAATAAAATTGTCCAAACGCAGGGGAACACTATGCAAATACGACATTTCGTACGAGGATGTATATTTAACGAGTCGCCCTATACACTTAGAGATCAAATACATATTTTGAATGTTAGATTAAGAAATCATGGTTTTCCTTTGCTTTGTGGGGCTATTGGTTTTTTAGCAATATTATTTTTGGTTATTTTTTTGCTGTTTCACTCAGCGTTTCGATTATGTTTGGTTTTGCATTCCAATTATTCTCATGTTATTGTATTATCTGTTGGTATGGTATGCACGTGAAGATTATTTTGGGTTGTTCTCATTCTTCTACAGCGTGCGTACATCACGATTTGGATTGGCTTGCAAGAAAACGCCGATCAGTTCAAATCTACTTTGCCCTTTCATTGGAAATATGGGGTCCATGTATTTATTGCAATCCACGTTTAAATATTCGTGCTGCAGCATGCATTTTAAATAGGGGTTCTACATTTTCCAGGAAATGCGAGGAGTGTGAACTTACCGACAGATGTGACCGTGGTTTTTCGCACTGCACCAAGGCTCCATGCGGATAAGCCGATACGTCTAAACAGCAGTTCACTATTTAAGGTGTGTTTAGGGCCACATGCATTGCACGCGTTGTGTGTTTACATGGGAGTGGAGGGGTGGCGCAACGGTTCGCGCACTGAGCAAATACCGCTGCCACCTGACAGCGATTTTACCTTCCGCGATGGTGATGAGAGATGTGGCAATGCTCTAGACTTCTCTGCCTTCACCGAACAAGCACTTGCCCATTGCGATGCAAGTTAGCTAAACAAATCCACCATCGAAAACGACGCAGGTTGGCCTTCATCCAGCAGTGGAGTATTGAAGGGGGGGGGGGGGGCGTCAAACTACGGATGTATTGGCGGTGTTGACGTGGTCCTTTAAAAGTATACCCAAGTACAACGAAGCACCTTTACTCGAGTAGAAACATCCTGGATACACGACTTTAATCACATTCAATGCACACACCTCCAGGTTAGCCTCACGCCGTCGCAATAACCAGCTAGCATCGAACGCGTTTTCAAATCTGAACACAATGCACCACCACGAGTGTGCATCATCACACTTACTAAATGCCACCGCCGTTAAGCTGTGAAACCCGCATATTCACGACAGATGTGATCCCCAGGTTCACAGCTCAAGCGCGCGAACCCAAACAACAGCAGCCGCCACTCATCACTCAGTGACGTAGCCCACAACGCTTGTGCCAGGCTAGGTGCACCTTGAGGCCGCGTCAAGTGCGGAAGGCTTGCTGAAAGGCGACGGGGCCCTCGTTTTATCCGCCCGGCGCTCCGCTCGTTGTTGTGAGCGTCGCTCCTCTGCCCTCCCGCTGCGACTGCCCAGCAGCAGCTTAAGTCCAACACCATGGACTGTTGGGGCAAGTGCTGTTAGCGAGCAGCACCTATGAAGGCCGGCACGGCACGGCACACGAGGGGGGTGGGTGGCCAGCACCACGCCCGACCGCCTTTGTCTCCCCAGTGGCGATGTTTTTAATAAACCGCACGAGGAATCGAGCTCAGGCCGCCTGGTTCGTAGCGCAGCGCGCTAACCGCTACGCTTCGCCATATACACACACACACAAAGACACACATACATACCACAAAAACACATACACACACGAAACAGACACCTATACATACACACCACACAAAGACACATACACACACAATACATCCCACACGCATACACACACCACACAAAGACACACATACATACACACCACAGACACACATACGCACACACCACACACAGACACATATACACACATACATACCACAGACACACATACACACCACACAGACAATGCACACCACACAGACACAAACATACACACTACAAAGACACATACATACACAAATGCGCACATACATACACACCAAAGACGCGCACATCATACATACACAGACACATCATATACACACCACACATATACCACACACAGACACATATACACACCACACATACACGCACATACATACACAAAGGCGCACATACACATCACACACAACACCACACACACCTGCCAATGATGCGGCAGTCGCCCGTCTCGATGGTGAGCCGCGAGTTGATGGCTTCAAACTTCTCGTTCTCGAGGAGCTTCATCGTCGCGGTGACGTCTCGCAGCAGCAGCAGAAGAAGAAGCAGAAACCCAACGGAGCAACTTCGCAGTTCAAATCTTCCTCGTTCGACGCACGCCACTGGAAGTTTAGTGCCACTAATCGCCCCTTGTCGTTACTGGTCACGGATAAACCCTTTAGGCCGAGGCGAGACTTAAAACGACAAGATCCGACTCCTCTAGCCTCCTTTGCCAAGAGCCACAACAACCCGCAATTAAATTTGCTGCTTTCGCCCGAGACCGAGCGAAGCGCCGGTCTTGCCTGGATTCCTCGCGGGGAAAGTCGCCTCTCAGACGGTAGGGCGATAGGAGGGTAGGGGGGGGCTACGAGGACAGATGACGTTGGGGGAGAATACAGAAACAAATCCCGAAATCACAAAATCCTACAATAAATGCAAATTTCTGAATGCAAAAAAAAATGTGTAACGAACGTTTAAAGTGTTTAAGGTTTCTTTAAGCGTTTAATTGCGTTGGCGACGGCGAACGACTCCGAGTCGCTCTTCGAAAACTGAATCCGCTAGGCCCGGGCCTCGGGGTTGCGCCGCTCTGGCAATCGGCCCGGGGCATCATCACAGCGGCCTTGTGTGGTGGATTCTTGAGTTTTAAAAGAATACAATTTTAAATAAAAAAAACTCCGTAACGGCGATCTACTCACGCGTTTAAACCGAGCTGGCTAGACGGTAGGCAAAGCGATCGTATAGCGGCGTGTGTCGTGGCGAAGGAAAATCGCGGAAGTTTTGAAGAAGAGACGTCGCTGCCAATGTTTTCAATTTAACTGCTGCGCAACGCCGCGTCTCGAACCTTGGCGAGCCCTGTGGAGACTTGGTAGCGCGCACGCGCAGCGATGTGCGGCCCCCCCCACCACCACAAAACACCCCGCCCACCAATCCTCCCCCCCACCAAACACCCCCCCTTCAACCCCCCCCCCCACTAAACACACCCCCCCCCCACTAAACAGCCCTCCCCCACCAAACACCCCCCACCACCAAATACCCCCCCCCACTAAACCCCCACCAACCCCTCCCCCCACCAAACACCCCCCCCCCCCACTAAACACCCCCCACCAACCCCTCCCCCCACCAAACACACCCCCCACCAAACACCCCCCCCACCAAACCCTCCCCCCACCAAACACACCCCCCCCCCCACCAAACACACCCCCCCCACCAAACACCCCCCTCCCACCAAACACACCCCCCCCACCGAACACCCCCACCAACCCCTCCCCCTACCAAACACCCCCCTCCCCACTACCTCCACTTGCCGTTCGCGGCGTAAACAGCGGCGCTGATTGGTCGCCTGCGAAATTCGATCGAGCCAATGGCGAGGCGTGTGGGTCAGGCCACGGGGTCGCGCGCGCTGAGCGTGGATTGGCCGAGACGTTGCGTCGTGCCCCCGCCCCGCCGCCACCCGACAACCAATCAGTGAGCTGCGTCACGTAAACAAAACGAGCCAAATTAGTGACGATTTGAGCACACCGCTGTGTTGGAGAGTTTGTTTTTTTGGTTTGTTGGTGTAACGTTATAAACACACTACTCGACATCTGTAAAAAATAGCTTCATAGCTCATCGGATTCCTCCAGTTTCCATATTTTGAAACCCACCACATTTGCAATCACTCTCCAACACACCTTTGTGCTGAAGTAGTAACGAATTGGCACGTTTTGTTAACATAACAAACCGAACTAATTGGCTGGTTTATCTTTACACTGATCTAAGGGGTCGTCCATAAATGACGTCACGCACCTAGGGGGGGTCAGACATTTGTGACGATGTGACGAGGGGGGGTGAGAAATGTGACGTCACATCAAAATGCGCAACTTGAAATATAGACAACACGTTCTACTTTATTAAATAGACTTTTTAATAAATGTTTTCACCTACAACATCAGAGTGCAGCGCCACATTAAATACGCACTACAATGACAATAGTTTATAGCGATTTGAAGCATGTGTTTTTTTGTGGGGGGGGGGGCAGAGCTTTGTGACGTCATATTTGAGGGGGGGTCTGACTTTTCGTGACGCCGCGTGACGAGGGGGGGTTTAAAAATCGTCTAAAATCGCGTGACGTCATTTATGGACGGCCCCTAACCCAAAACACCTTTGTGGATATTTGTCGCGAAAGCCTACTACGTGTTCAACAAAGTAGGAATTAGATATTATTTGGGTCTTTCGGTAAAGCCACGTAGAATATAAATTCCTGCAATCACGAAAGCTTTAAGTAAAATAGGGGTTGTGATCGTCAACGCCGATTGAAGGCTGAGCGATTATCATTCAGTTGTTGAGAGATTATTTTTTGTTGTATCGATTTGTTACAAAGTACAATAGAATAATGGACACGTTTGAAAATGTGTTGTAAAGTTATTTTCCAGAGCCCAGCCCCAGGCAACTCCGGCTGAAATTAATCACTGCACGCACACGACTGTATTTAAAAACAAAACAGGAAGGACGTCTAAATTTCGATTTAAAGCTTTCGTGACTGCAGGGATTCATCTTCTTGGTTCCTTCGGTAAAGTCACGTAGAAGGGAAATAATAAAATAATAAAACATAATAAAATATTTCTCACGACGTTTCGGCCACAACGCAAGCAGCCGTCCTCAGGTGAAGAACAGGTCTGTCGGAAAGACAGCGTCTGTCGTGAGAAATATTAAATGTTTTATTTTTATTATTTTATTATTTCCCTTCTATGTGACTTTACAGAAAGAACCAAGAAGACGAATCCCTGCAGTCACGAAAGCTTTAAATCGAAAGTCTATATAATTAAGTAGAACGTGTTGTCTATTATATTTATTTAAAGTTGCGCATTTTGATGTGATGTCACATTTCTCAAACCCCCCCCCCTCGTCACACATCATCACAAATGTCTGACCCCCCCCCCCTAGGTGCGTGACGTCATTTATGGACGGCCCCTTATATATAATTAATGTGCAGCGTTGTGGGATGCAGTTATCATGAATGACACTATACAACTAAATTATCATCATGAAGAGTAGGTTTGAAGTGCTATGGGAACAGTTGAACTTCCAGCACAAGCGATTTGTACCCTGCATCAAATGTCGCATACATTCAGGAAATAATGCCAAGTGACCATCCAGTGTTTTTTTTCTATCAAGGAAGAACTTAACAGTATCCTTGGTTCTTTCGGTAAAGACACGTAGAAGGGAAATAATAAAATAATAAAAATATAAAACAATACAATTATCACGACGTTTCGACTGCAACACAAGCAATCATCATCAGGTGTGAAATCCACAGCAAGAAAATTTGATGATTGCTTGTGTTGCAGTCGAAACGTCGTGAGAATTTCATTGTTTAATATTTGTATTATTTTATTATTTCCCAGTCCTCGTGACTTTACCGAAAGAACCAATAACATGAATCCCTGCAATCACGAAAGCTTTAAATCAAAACTTAACAGTAATTGTAGAGCTGTATTTAATCTAATGCTGCGTTACCAGTGGCGCATGTGCGCAATTAACAAACCTCGTCAACATTTCAGAATAAGCCAAAGCAAGCTGCACAGAGGCGTTTGGAAACGCCATGCAGCAACAACAACACTGTCGGGAGAGCCCATCAACATTTTTCTGAAATTACATCGGTCTCTAAAAGCACACACCCCTAGCTCTGTCCAGTGACGGCCTTCATAGATGTAATAGGTGTGTTGCAAGCCGTTTAATAAATTACACTTACACATTGAAAGAAAGCATTCAGGCTGCAACAACTTCAAATGTGATTAATGAGAGGGAGGCTGTTGACATCCCTCCATGCAAGCTCACGTGGTCACAATAACAAGGCAACTATTACAACTTGTACGGGGTAAAGGCACATCCCCGCAAGTGCATCCTCTCACCACTGCTGGCAGAAGGGCCTTCACGAGAGGTCTAGAAAAGTTATCTAGAGGGAACTTTGGCCTACTTTTCCACACTAAAAGGACATCCTGAAAGAGGTGGAAGGAACTATCACAGGTAACATTACAGAAACATTTCCACCGCTTTGGGTAATCGTGAAACTGATTTTACCAACGCACTTATTCTATCCCAAACGGAAACAACTTTGTCCGTGCCATGCAGCTTGCCCTCAGCTGCCACAACTGCCGAACTCGGCGGTAAACTTGTTGAATTGATTTACTTCCTCTTTGGTCACCGTCGCATGCGCCTTCATCAGCGCAGACCTTAAGTCCATGAAGGTGAGCTTAGGGAGCTGCACCTGCACAGGGTTCCAAAGGGCAACAGAAACAACTCGGTTACAGAATATGATTAGTGACATCATCATCATCATCATCCTTTAACATGTTGGCTTTCGCCACCAATATCATCCATCAGTTCAACACGTCGCAGGCTTTCGCGACCAATATTATTCATAATAAACGTTTTTGGGTTTAGATCGCGTTAATTATAAATGTGTCGTAACCCTCCACCACCCGACACGGCAAATCAGCAAAAAAATGTCACGTTTACAAAAGACAAATAGTTCACTACTTTAGCCCACCGGTGTGTTGAAGAGTGAATCCACAACATTTACAATTTTTGAGTACGACGTTTCGCTGGTAATTACATCCAGCATCATCGGGCAATTCGCCCAAAGCAAATTCGCCCGACACACCGGTGTGCTGTACTAGTAACGAATTGGCACGTTCTGTTTACGTGACAAACCTTACTAATTGGCTGTGTCGGGTGGTGGCGGGTTTAACGACACATTTATGTAATCTAATCCAAAAAAACCCTCGATAAGGGAGTTCTTTATAAACTGATCCCTTACGTTCGACACCACGGATGACGACTGAACTCACCTTCTCGGGAGAAATATCGCGCAGCGTTGCCTTTTTTGCGCCGTGTGTGTCTGGGCTGCATGGGGTCACTTTTCCACCTGGAGATTAACGCGACCAAATGTGACACCATCATTAATGCGTTACCGTTATAACGCCGCTTCTAGCATTATGTAACAACCTAAATGCATCCGTGTGACAAATGTACGTTGTGGCTCTTCCAAATACATTGCCAACTGCTCATAAAATACAATGTACATGTAAAGTGTTTTGCTTATCTTAAATGCAGAATATTACATTTATAAACTCCCATGTCTTTGCGCCCCACCTTCACCAACCCCTAGTGAGTTTCTCTGGTGAAGTATGGATATTTAACTCCTACAACCCTATCTGATCCAGTCATTGATCGAAAAATGGCTGGCTACAGGTGATAAATATGAAACTAGGCCTATTTGTATGAGCTACACCAACATTTAGCGTGGCAATTTTGACAAAAATGTTTAAAAAAGAAAAGTAGATCTTACAACTTGAAATTAATTTCGATCTCATTTTACATAAATTATTTAACCAAATTGGTGGCACTCAATTAGTTTACATCAACTCTTGATTATTTATGCAGGGTAAAAGGGAGGGGTAGAAGAGGGGTAGAAGTGGGTTACACAGCGGACGAAAGTCCATGTCGGAACATTGGACCAACGCGGCGGAGATCCACTTGCATTCCCGCAAACATTTGATATGCATATTGTATGTGTTTTGAATTTATTTCGCACCGTACGTACCCAACCGAGCTAATCGGAGGTGCGGGGGAAGGACAACAAACTAAACACAAAAAGCACTTCTAAAGAAATGAGTTTTAAATCGAGATTTAAAAGCACATAGCTCCAGTGGCTTCCGAATATCATAAGGAAGAGCATTTCAGACGACTGCAAAAGTGCATCTGAAAGCGTGCGATGCAGTTACCATCTTTGTTTGATGGCCAGGCAAAATTCGCTGCAAGGATGACCGGAGCTCGTGCGATGATTTATGCTCCTTCACGAGATTAGCAAGGTATTGTGGTTATCTTCTTGGTTCTTTCGGTAAAGTCACGTAGAAGGGAAGTAATAAAATAATAAAAATAAAACATAATAAAATACAATTCTCACGACGTTTCGGCCACAACGCAAGCAGCCGTCCTCAGGTGAAGAACAGGGCTGTCGGAAAGACGCTGTCGTGAGAATTGTATTTTATTACGTTTTATTTTTATTATTTTATTATTTCCCTTCTACGTGACTTTACCGAAAGAACCAAGAAGATGAATCCCTGCAGTCACGAAAGCTTTAAATCAAAAGTATTGTGGTTAATTTGTGGCAAACACTCTGTGTGTGTAATGAGTGCACTTTATGTGCAATGGCAATGCCAAACACCGTGACATTTGCATAATAACCCCGGTAAAAAAAAACATGTTTTACCGGGCAGAGAAACCCAGGCGGTTGCCTTTTCCGTGTGGCGTATGGGCTGGAAGAGTGCGTCGGACACGGCGTTGCAAATGTCGCTCCCGCTGAAGCCCTCCGTCAGGTCCACCAAGGTCTCCATGAACGTGTGGGACAGGTTCACTTCCTGCGAGCCTATGCACTTGCCGATGATGTCTCGTCGCGCCAATCTGGTTAAGGGCAAAGGGGCGGCAGTGCGTTTTTGCCGCTCGATGCAAAGGTTCGCGGTTCGAGTGCTGGGCGGCCACCCCGGTTAATGCTGCGGGAGGATTAACCAAACGTAAAAACGTACCGCCTGCTTCACAGTGGAAGTTCAAGTCCTTGGTGATGTTATTCAACAAGGATCTTGGTGATGTTATTCAACAAAGATCTTGGTGATGTTATTCAACAAAGGGTGGGCCATGCCTGTGCCAGTGTCAAGTCCCAAATTAAAAAAATTATAAGATTACCCGCAATTTACCCTAATTATGTGAAGCCACATTGCAACATCGCCCCCCCCACCTACCTACCGTAAAAATACTGCAGAATATTGATCTGTGAAGTACAGAATCAGAATATTTTTTCATACTGGAGGAATCCGATGAGATATAAAGCTCTTTTTCACAGATGTCCACAACAACAAACAGTACATAAATACGATAGGAGTGCAAAGTACAGTTTAGGAAAAATAAACATATCACTTAAAAAATATACAAATACAACTGAACTATTTTGTTATCTTATCAAGCAAAGCCCACTGAGGTATTCACTTATTTTTCAGAAGCGACCTGGCTATCACAAATGATAGTTCAACAAAGTGACTCATCATGTTGAAAATTATAGCAGCCAGATACTGCAAACGGACGTTGATTCTAAATGTGGAGTGAAAAGCCAGAGGACCCGGAGAAAAATCCACGCGACCACGGGGAGAGAGACACGCAAACTCCAAATATACAGCAGCAGGCGTCAGGGTCGGGATTGAACCCAGAACCTACTGCATACCAGGCGAGACAGATAACATTTCGC
This sequence comes from Lampetra planeri, assembly GCF_965212315.1. Lineage (NCBI taxonomy): Eukaryota > Metazoa > Chordata > Hyperoartia > Petromyzontiformes > Petromyzontidae > Lampetra > Lampetra planeri. Next base: position 1,168,624 of record NC_136160.1, read on the forward strand.
CACTGCGGTTACCCAACACGTCATATGAAAATCGTAAATAACACGAATGCTGTGGTCCGTGTCGGGCCAGACCTGTTGGGCAGCGGGATGCAAATCCTGCGCTGGAAGCGGCGGACGAACGCCGTGTCCAAGTCCCAGGGGCAGTTGGTGGCACAGATGAGGAAGAGCTTGTCGCGATCGCCCACTGCGTGCGTGCAGTCGCCCTCCATCTGGCGCAGCAGCTCCGTCTTGATGCGCCGCACGTGCTCCTCCTCGCTGCTCTTGCGCTTGCGGCACAGGCTGTCCACCTCGTCGATGAACAGCACCTGCGGGGTTGGTTCGTTCCACGCGTTGGTGTGTGTGTGAGAGACCCCTCCCAGCCACTCACTACGAGCCGTTGTGGGGCACCGCGGCGGCGTAGATGTTACCTCCCTCGCCTGCTGGGCAATAGGTCGTGGGTTCGATCCCGGACCCTGACAACGCCTGTTGTATATGTGGAGTCTGCGTGCTCTCTCTCTCTGCCAATGGTGGTCGAGTAGGTTTTTCTCCAGGTTCTTCAAGTTTTGCCCTCCAAATTTAGACACATGCATTGAGATGCATTTGGCTGCTGCTATAAGTGATCATGTTTGATGATGGCAAAGCCACTTTGATGAGCTATCATTTATGGCCAGATCGACTCTGAAAAAGCACTAATAGCTCAATGGGCTTGTACCTGGTAAATTAAATAGTTAGATTCACCGCAATGTTAACACATTTTTCTCATCGGTTTCTTGATTAGAATCGCGAAGCGGAATGCTAGGAACGGTACAGACATTGTGAGCGCGACGAGTGCACGTGCTGTGATGCACTCACACATTTCCCCTGCTGGCTCCTGGCTTGTTGAAATAGCGCCTTGATCATCCTGGGTGAAATAGGAATCACGTGAAATTTTTTTTATTGCAAGGCAATGAAAAGAACATTTTAATTGAATGTCAAGACTACAAAATAACTACAACAAACTTAACAGATTTGTATTTTTGGCTTTTAACAATGCCTGTAAAGCTACAACTTATACTGTTTTCAATTTGGATGATACATTTATTATGGTCAAAGTAATAATAATTATTTCTACTTATAACGCATACAGTATTCCACTCACTCTCGAAGAGAAAGAAGGATTCAGAGGCGCGAGGAGGAACCACAAATAAGCAGCAAGGTGGCCACATGATTGCCGGGGGCTAACAATTTCCCAAGCTCTGCTGTCCTCTATTCACTAACGTGTCATCAGCCAATTCACGAGCGCTCACATGGGAAGAAACCAAAGCGCCCGGAGAAAACCCACACACGCGATGGGAAAACACTCAATCCCACAAGGACTGTACACACAGACCGCGTCAACCCATACAGTTTACCCCGTATTCTTGTACAGGGACATTGAGTTTTCAGGTCCATGTGGCGTACAGTCGTTTCAATATGGGCAAAAAAAATGTGTCTCTTTGTTTGTGTTTTTCCCTTGTGATGGTACTTTGTAGGATGAACGTTGAGATTTATAAGGGCACAGGGTGACCAATAAGGTCTGAATTGGTTTTTAATAAGGTAGGGAACTGATAAGGGGTTGACAGGTACGGTGCAGGTGTACGGCAACCACCCAGAGGCCCTCGGCAAGGGAATTTGACAGCATCTGTGCGATCCACAAACCCATCGTCTCCACACCGCTCGATAAAAAAATAAAAGCGATAAACAATCGTAGCAACGTAATGCTTACTCTACAATGGCAACTAAAGTGAGAGCAACCAGCTATTGATCTGGGTAGCAGTGGGGGGGGCTGGCTGGGTGGTAGGGGGGGTGGCAGGGGGGGTGGCTGAGTGGCTGGGGGTGGTTCAGAGGTTACAGCTCTGAGCTGGTACAGCTGAGATCCTGCGGTCGAATCTGGACAGGCTCCCAACAAGTAAAACTGGGTCCTAAAAACGTATGTCGTGGTCTCAGCCCGGCCACCACGGTGTGGCACGAAAAAAGCCGTCCACGAAATTAGCTTTTTTCCCCCTCACTTAATTTTAATCTTTTGTAAGCGTGATTTGATTTTCCAATGCATCACAAAGTAAAAAATATCAGCAAATCGTTTGATGCATCAATACACCCGTGACATCAACCCGCAGGGCGACATATTGTTGAAAACCAAGTGGCGCAGAACTTACTTTTCCGTTTCCCCAAACAAGCTGGAGACAAGGTCTGAGCTGGAGACGGAGTAAAACTTCACCTTAATCTCCAGGGCAATCGCGAGGGCAAGGCACGTCTTCCCTAGAGGGTGCAGCACATAAGGGAGCCAACATCGTTACGTGGCCAGCCCGAAACAATTGCCCGGCGTGTCAGTAACACCACCAGTGTGTGTTGAGGCATTAGGCCTTGGGTAGGGAACCCATGGCCCACGGGCCCGATGTGAGACGCGACTTTATTTCACGCCGGTCACCACCACTTCTAATCATCCGTCGCCACCGCTGGCATCTTAGCCACGCCATTCGGTTACAAGAGGGGGAATATTGCTCAGCTGGTAACCCTGTGATGCTAATTTTAGCACACTCAATAGCTTGCCTTCGCAAGGGCCTCTTGCAATAATAGGTGACGAAAGTGTTGGTTCATGTGTGATCCACCAAAGTTATTTGAGGGTCTAATTCAGCTCCCAGGAAGAAATGGGTTCTCCACCCAGTATTTAGGAAAAGTTCAGTATTTAATGGTGTAGGCTCATTCACAAATTCACCAATTATCGTGTTACGTCTTCTCAAAGGAATCACATGAAAATGGAAAACAGACAGGAAGACAGAGAGACTAATGGAGCTAATGTATAAATGGTTCACCTTGGGTTGGAAAAAAAAATAAGTATAACAAATTCTAAACATATTTTGTGCACAATTCCCAAATGCTCTGATTAGGGCCATTTGATAAGAAATGGTACAATTGGTCTCCAGCACATGCGAATAACTTCTAAAAGGCACGGCTTTGCGAAGAACAAATAATACATTCATTGCAAACAAACCTGTCCCAGGAGGACCATAAAGTAAAATGCATCTCCAAGGTTTCAGACCGTCTGAAATGCAAAGGAAAGATGAAGGTAAACATTAGGATGGGGCTTTAAAGGTCACCACCTGCGACACGCAAAACTGATCTTAGAATATATCACGCGAGCACTGTAGAGTAGTGAGTCTATCTGTAGGTCGTGTATGTTTCATGTGGAAGGTTGGAACCTCATTGGTGCACATGTTTGTGTACGCTGTACATTGAGTACGTTTCCCACTTGTATGTCGACGAGTCCTTAAGCCTTTATGGAACATGGTTCCTCTTCCTCGTATGGCTAATGTTGATGTAGAAGAGCGGTGTGCAGCCTGCGTGCCGTGGGGCCACCGCCTGGTGGTGGCCTGCTCTATAGGGCAGCAGTAGCCACCGCGTGCCTCTCCCGAGCCGCACACGGTGGCTCTTTAATTCTAGATTTGAAGTTTTCGTGACTGCAAGGGTCCATACTCTTTGGTTTTTTCGGTAAAGTCACGTAGGTTAAAAAATAATAAAAATGAAAAAAACTAAATTAAATCACAAATTATTTTTTTACATAAAAATACTAAATTCAATCACGTTTCGGAAGCAACACAAGCCTCCGCCTTCAGGTGTAACCGCCACAGCAAAATTATTTTACTTATTTAATTTGTCATTTCATTTAGTTGTTTTCATTTTTATTATTTTTTACCTACATGACTTTACCGAAAAAACCAAAGAGGTGGCTCTTTAATCCACCACACGCGGCTCTATCGAAAGGGGCACAACGTGGAACGCGCTACTATCACAGTAGCAAAGAATAATGAAAGTCTACCGTGCTGTGCCGAAAAACTGTCAATAAAAACACACACCTACATACGTACACTCGGCTCTTTGCAGAACTCACGGGTACTTTTTGGATCTGGCTCTGTTACAGGTTGGCCACCCCTGGTCTACGGCGATGCGTGGGGGCGTCATGGTTATCGTGCACAGGCACGATGCCGAAGTTCATTCCTCGACCATTTCCCCACATTTTTTTCATTTTTTAGTCTGGTTCAGCAATAATAAATGCCACACATGACTTTACACTCATTGTAATTATTACTGAAACATTGTCAAGATAACTTTGCAGTCATAAAACCTATCTTCCTTTTATTTCCCCCCCAAAAAAACCCCATCAGTTCACTGACCTAATCTGCTGGGTTTTTTTCCTCCAAAAAAGATAAAGGCACATTTAACTTATAGTAAAATCTATCCAATTCAGATTTGCACATACTGTACACGTCCACTGCTAGGTTTAGAGCGTACTCCACACCTTGTGGGTCACAGAGGTTACTTGACCATACTTCACCACGCTGGTCAGCGCAGGGTCGGGGCAGGCAGGGAGTCGTAGACGTTGCAGCTCCACAGTGCAGGAATGTATTTCACTGCCCTCTGCTGCCTTACATTGGAGCACTGCAGCCCTATTCCTTTATCATGCATTGTACCGCATTGCCGATTATTCCACACGTTGTAATATATTCTCATTATGTTTGTGAGCCTGTAAAAAAATCGATTCACACAGTGCTTGTGAAAAATGTATTGTTAAATAAAATCCTGACCTTTAAAGAAATGTGGGTAAAGATCGGGGAAAGTGATGGCTTCTCGTAGGATCTGTTTGGCTTCGTTTAGCCCCGAAATGTTTTCGAAGGAGATGGTCTTCTGCTGTATGGCCATGCCTTCGATAGCCTGCCGCCTGGAATCAGCGTCTAGACAGAACAAGCGCCCTTAGTCCATGGGCGTCGAGCAGCAATTTGATACCACCTAAGGCAGCAAAGCTATCTTCCTTTTATTTCACAAAAATAAAAACATCAGTTCATCGACCTAATCTGCTGCAGCCAATCTACCTTAGGTGCGAATAGGAGTTAATTAGTGGACAACCCACTCAGTTAAAAAATTGTTATCACATAAATTCAAATGTTATTGGCCGCATAAAGGAGAAGATTGCAACCACTATATATGTGCAACCTCAGGTGGTACTGACAAGTGAAATATTCGGTCTGGCAGTCCTGGTGGAAGTTCCACATGTCTATGGTCAGTGTCTGTAAGGTCATGTATAGTTCCAGACTTGTTTAACTTTATTTATGAATCCAGTCCTTCTAAATAAGTCAACAGCTATCAATGACAATACGTACAACTGATGCAGATTTTTTTTTTAACGTCATTGCCCAAATTGCATGTTTTTGTAAAGAAAATATTACCTGCACTTGTTTGTTTTGAGAGGTCTTGCTTTGCGCACGGTTTACTTTTGTCGAGAGTATCTTTCTTCACTGACATAATAGTGACAATGTGTTTTAGGAATTGTTTCAAAACAACCAGGGACGTCTGAAGGAGACAAATAAAATTAAGTGTTACAGTATTAGCGTTTCACGTTAAATGCTTCATACGGTACTTTTAAATTCTAATTCATTACAGGATTACTGAAGGTGACAGGAATACGGATTGACACTTTGTTCAATGCTGGTCTCAATCATGCTGCTACAATAAAATAAAAAGCCCTACTCAATGCGAAATGTTCATGGAACTGAAAAAGGGTGATTGCCGATTCAAATTAGCACTTGCCGAAGGCTCGTCACTTGTGTGTGTGGTTACTGCGTACATGGAGCTTAATGGGTCTATTCAAACCTTCTGGAGCAGGTGATGGGCAACATGCCCACAGTGTGTCGTATACTCACCTACTGGTTAATACGGACATAAGTGAGGATGTGGGATTCAATCAATCATTACCTCCACTTGAATAATACGTCCAGTGCTTGCCAGGGAAAATAAAATGTTACCCAAAGCGAACATCATTTTTAGTTTAGGGACGGAGCCTCAACCGAATGACTGACGTGCCTCTGATTAAAAGTCCCCGGTTTAAAATTGCCGTATTTCACAAAAGCAGTATCGGATGAAAATTGTCTGCCGATAGCCTAACGTCATATTCGCCTGCCATTTCGAGGAGTATTTATAAAGATATACGGCTTGAAATATGAAAACAGCCATGCAGGCTCAACCACAGCTTGTGCCAAACCCACTGAAAGAATACTGCCGCACAGAAGAAGCGTTGCAACAGAGGTGTCAAGGTCAATTTGAACACATTCCTGCGGAGGGAGCTGGTAGGAACGTTGGGTTGCTCGGTCAATGGCCAGGGTCAACGGCGGCGTGGTGTATTCCGCAAATATGCCCGACTGTGAGGGCGGGCACAAGCCGACGTGAGTAGGTTAAACGTTGAGTTTTATAAGGGCACCACGGGGTGACCAGCCCCTCCCCACCCAGCAACACCCCTCCCACCCCCACCCAGCTCTTCCCTCCCCACCCAGCCCCACCCTCCCCACCCAGCCCCTCCCCACCCTCCCCTCCCCACCCAGCCCCTCCCTCCCCAGCCAGCCCCTCCCTGCACGACGGACACAATAATCCTCTGTGGGCTGGTGTAACCAGGAGGTTCCTACCAGTATAACCACCCCTGTGGTCTCGGTCACGGCTAGAAGACGAAGACACGGTGGGCATGGATTACAATAACGACATGACACCGGTGACAGCGTTCAAACAAAACACTCCTCTCGCCTCGCAACTGAAGCTCACGGTCGAACGCAGCAGCGTCACTCAAAATCTGCATCAGACACCATGTGGTGGTCTGGAACTGTTGCAGCCTCACCTCGGCTCTCTGCTGTCGCCCCCTCGGTGTGCAACTCTCTACCCCTTTGCACCACCTCAACATCAAATGCACTCTGACTTTCAAGCAACACCTGAAGGCCTCTGTCTGTCTGGATCAGGCTTTCCAGCAGCCCCCAGCTTGGCTCCATGCCTTGTCGATATTATTGTTAAAAGACGAAAGAATAAAAATGTGCAAATGTGTGTGTGTGTGTTTTAAAACCATGTTTTAAACATCCTCAATGGAGTGGATTGTGTTCAATCGACGAAGGGCAGCGGGGTCATGCTATTTGGAAATCTGTAAATAAGAAGAAAAAAACCCACGGTGTACTCACTCTTCGTCCTGGAGAATGATCAGCCTCGATGAGGTTGTCAACCATCTCAATCCCGACTTGACATCTGCTCAGCATCATGCTTCTGCTTGGAGTTGGCTTGTTGCATTCCTCTGCCACCAGAGCCATTCTACGATTGATTTCGTTGGGCGTGTGGCACAATTCTCGTTAAGGACTTGCTTTTCGTGTTATAACGAAACCTCATCGCGCTGTTAACTTAGTGCATACAGTGCCTCGTGAAGTATAATGCGTAAACAAAACTTACATTGAAAATTTTACACTGAAATACAGTACTGTGTACACAATCTGATGTACTAAGGTATTAAAACATGCCCTTCTTCAGAAGAGAGAGACTGGGCAATTGACTTTCTATTCAGACTGCTTCAAATACTCATCAGATGGGCCAATTCTCAACTAAAGAGCTCTTAGTCCATACACACAAGAGTACAGTAGAGTTGAATGTTGTTACCACGTTTACAACATATATGCAATGGAAATGTTAATATTGCTTGCATATGGTATTTGAACTTAGGTTTCTAATTAAGCGGCTCTGAATTAATAACAATTGCAATGTTCAGAAAAGTTGCAAATGTGTGTTTAACTTACATTAAGTCGACTTCTGTTAGGAAAAGAACATGAACACACGTTTTAGTTACACGAAGTCAGAATGTAGTATTGTAATCTCAGATATTTTATAAAAAATAAGATACATATACAGTAGTGTACTACATGAGGACCGGCATGCTTTTTGTAAACAGTGGAATACAGTATACTGCATAAAATGTATTTATTACAAATATATACTATGTTGGATGCTTCTGCTGCCGTGCCCTGTACATCGCTTTGAGATCCTTTATGAAAAGCGATATAAACATGTCGTTATTGATAATTGGTTTTTAAATCATTTATATTAAGTTCACTTGCTTGCTTGCGCGCTTACGACCTTACGACCGTGCAAATCTTTCGGTAGTTTTTTAACCCACTTCCCGTGATCCAATCGAGCTGACATTTTACACACAGACTCGTTGTGCGTGACAATTTATTTTCGTGTCCACTTTTTAGGAATTTGTTTTTCATATTTAATTTAAAATACCAATGTGATAAAAATGAAACTCTTACTCAAGAAAAACAGAAATAAATAATAAAATAAAACCGATGCCACGCATATAAAGATTTATAGTGAAAAACTTTGTTTTTACGGGTTAATTTTTTTACCCTTTCATCTGGCAACAAAGCTGACACCTTTTTTTTTACAAGGAGTCATGTTTGCCTTGACCACAATACCTGCGGTCGGAATGCAAACAAAAAACACAACTCTGATAATGATATGCACCGTCCTTGAAATTGAATGGTCCACACCCGATACAGCTTTCCTTAGAGCCTAGTCTCACATGGTGTTGGACCAGATGACGCCAAAAGGCGCACAAATCAAAGACAATGCACCATCAGAGTATGAGAGCTCGGGTAAAGCATTTACACCATTGGAACCTCCTTTGGCAGTAGCAAAATATGATAATTGTTTTTTTACCCTTTTATCTGGCAACAAAACTGACACCTTTTTTAGACTAGGCCCTAAGAAAAGCTGTCTCGGGTGTGGACCAATCGATTTCAAGGACAGTGCATACATTATCAGTTGTATTTTTGTTTGCATTCCGACCGCAGGTATTGTGGTCAATGCAAACATGACTCCTTGTAAAAGAAAAGGTGTCAGTTTTGTTGCCAGATAAAAGGGTAAAAAAACAATTAGCATATTTTGCTATTGGCAAAGGAGGTTCCAATGATGTAATTATTAAATGTCTAAGTGTATCAACAATTTGTCTTATAAATGACATATCAACTCGTATTATTACACTCCACAAACAACTGCGTTTTTTAAAAAAAAGTGGAACTTTATAACACTCAGAACCACTCATTAATTACAATCCTACCTCGATATTTTTCCCGAAGCGTGCAGTCGGGGTTCATCGGCAGCTCCGCCATCTGGCCCACTCACAGACCGTAGGGGCGTGGCTCAGGGCGTTGCTTAGGGGCGTGGCTCAGGGGCGTTGCTATGGGCGTGGCTCAGGGCGTGACGTCACCCAACGTCGCCTCGACGTCACCGGAACGTCGCGACGTCAATCCTCCGCTCCCACCCGCTACCGAATATTAAAAAATACAAAGTGAGCGACGCGCGATTTCGTCCGGGCTGGAAACCAGCGCCCGCAGAGTTTCGTTCCGGGCATAACGAGTACCGCTCGACGTAAAAGTTCCGCCCTGCCAACTCGGCTAAAGTTCGCTCGAAAGGCGTCGCTCTTTCGCTCTCGCCCGTGACCCCGAGCCTCTTATCTCTCTCGGCGATGCTCTTAGCTCGGGGGGTCTGCGTGCCGGCAAGCGCGGGGTGGACTCGACTCCACGCTGCAGGGATGGCGACGGCGGCGGCGGCGGCATCTCGGGGCAAGGAGGGTGGTGGTGGCGGTGGAGGGAGACTTGCGGGCAAAGTGGCGATTGTGACCGCGTCGACAGACGGGTGCGTGTGTCTGTGTGTCTGTGTGTGTCCCCGTGTCATCTCGGTCAGTCGACCCGTGGCACCTGCTGGGTCTGCCCCGTGACCTCCTGCCAGCGGGCGTTCGACACTTCACGTGGCCTCAAGGTGCACGTGGCCTGGCACAAGTGTCGTGGTGACGTCACCGCAACTTTGTGGCGAATGGCGGTTGTTGTGTTGTTGTTGTCCCCGTGTGTCTGTGTATCTGTGTATCTGTGTGTGTGTCTGTGTCTGTCTGTCTACATGTGTGTCCGTGTGTCTGTCTGCCTGTGTGTCTACATGTGTGTGGTGTGCGTGTGTGTGTCTGTCTACATGTGTGTGATGTGCGTGTGTCTGTGTGTCTACATGTGTGTGGTGTGCGTGTGTCTGTCTGTGTGATGTGCGTGTGTCTGTCTGTGTGTCCGTGTTTGTGTCTACATGTGTGTGACATGCGTGTCTATTTTAGTCTGTGTGTCCGTGTGTCTGTCTCTCATGTGGGAGCGGTGGGATAGCGGTTAACGCACTGCGCTACGAACCCGGCCACCCGAGTTCGTTCCCCGCTCACGGCCAACCCCGGTGACAATTATCTGAACTGGTCCTGGGTCTCCTCTAGGTCGACTCAGCCTCAAATGAGTACCTGGTGTAGCGGTGTGTAAACATCACCACTGGGGAGACAAAGGCGGCCGTGCGTGGTGCTGGCCACCCACCCCCTCGTGTGCCGTGCCGGTTACATGGGAGGTCCTTGTCTCTGCTTGTCTATCTGTGTCTGTGTGATTGTCTTTCTCTGTGTGCCTGTTTGTCTGTTTATTTTGTGATGTTAACTTTCGCTTGGCAAACTCAAAATAAACTGGCATTCATGACAACTGCGTGCTGAACGTTCGTGCGGGGCTCGGATGTTCAGCCATCGGTGGAAATTCCACGTTACCATGACGGGACGCCAGTGCACTCTTGCGCAAGGATGCATTCAGGAGTTCAGTCTACAAGGGCACGACTGCTGGTTTCCCACAAAGTGGGTACTTGTACTCGTTTACCGACCACAGAGGGATGATGGTTGATGATAGCCAGATCATAGAACGACCGCGGGGGCTGTCGTGGTGGTGCAGTGATTTTTCTCTCGTAACGCGCCACGAACCCGGCCCAACAGACCACGGCTAACATCATTGGTGAGCGATTTGACCCCGAGCCTCGGCCGTGTTCTCCCTGAAATCCACAGCGACCAGCGTGGTGAAGTATGGTCAAACAAACCCTCGCCCCCCATGACGATGCATGGAGGAGGCCTTCATCTAGCAGTGGATTGAGAAAAGGACCGTGCGTGATTAATCGCCACTCTAATTTACTACCAGATGTTTGCACGTGCTGCGTTTGCAGTGGTGCAAAAGCACAATACGAAACAAATCAAACTCAACGGAATATAAGAAGGGCCATCGCCTGACACGTCGCCCATTATATATTTGTTTCTTTTAAGGTCACAGCGTTGTCGACGAGTTTTTTTTTGTTAATGGAGAGTTTTCAAAGTAAAGTATAGGAGTTATCCGGTTGTTGTGTCTTGCGTTTAAACATAGATGCGGTGTTGCAATAACCACCCAACCGCGGACATGGAGCGATGGAATCAGCTGGTGTGCCGGTGTTATGTGGGTTGTCATGTCGTAGCAGTGGATTGATCATGGCCGACGACGACGACGATGATGATGATGGAGTACGGCTGGGTGTAGCTGTGGTTAAACCGATGTGCTCAAAGTGCAAAGGTTGAGAGTTCTAATCTGGGATATGCTGGGGGATGGGTCGAGCACGTTATCATCTACATCTCTCCAAGGTCATTATGATGAAAGCAGCAAACTTTGGTTCAGCAGTGATCGTCCTGCACAGACACTCAAGTCCACCATGGCATTGCGAGGTGTCCACCACTGGTTGAGTGCCACAAATGGCGATGAGCTCCCTCCATTTGCTCTGCTCTATAAGAATAACATCACTTTGCAAACGCATACTGTGAGAAAGTCAAACTTATATCCAAATCACCCGCTGTCCGCCTCACCTCGTCATATTTCAGAAGCTTAGTACGGCCCGACAGCTGTTGAACGAAGCGGAGACATTTCTTCGGAGGCCTCATCAGGCGCTCCTTCAGGCACCCGGCGGCACGTGGAGCGAAACGTCGGACAATCGCACCGAACCGCACGCGGCACAACCCGGCAAAGCGTGCCGGGGGAGCCGTTGCCGCATCTCTCGTTGGGTGCTCGCGAGAGAGCGACGCTTCAGCGTTCGCCTGTGCCTGCCGTCCCCCGCCTCGCATGCGCGCCGGCGAGGCGTGGATGATCTATTTGATCTCTCCGGGTCCTCCGGTTCTTCCCTCCACATTTGGAAACATCGCGTCCAGGTCACTTAGATGATTTTGCTGCTGTGGACTTCCACATGATGACGAGGAGCCACTTTGTTGAGCTATCATTTGTGAAGGCCAGGGTCGAAGTGATTCTTTACCTTGCCTATAATTTGCACTCCTGCCGTGTTTTTGTATTATTTGTTGACGTAACTTTCTGACCCCGTGCCCTTACTGGACACCTGTTAACAAAAGAGTTGTTTTTATAGCTCATTGATTCCTCCTCCAGTACAAATTAATATTCTGATTCTGGACCCGCCGCCGTGACGGGTCAACAGCATCGGCTACAGCATCGCGGAGCGGCTGGGGCGCGAGGGAGCGCAGGTGATGATCAGCAGCCGCAAGGCGGACAATGTGGAGCACGCGCTGGGCCGCCTGCGCGCTCAGGGCTTGCTCGTGTCCGGCACGGTGTGCCACGTCGGCAAGGCTGAGCACCGCTCGCAGCTCATCGCCAAGGTGATCGTGTCCTCGGCAGGACTTCAGAGTCGGGCGGGGGAGAACCATTGGTCGATGTAGACGATTAATTCAAGGAAAAAAAAATCGTAATCGACTTTTTGCGGTTTACTACTCGTGGGCACCTTTATAAAGCCTCCTGAAGGTGGGAAACCCCCCCCCCTTAAGCAGCCACACCCATTGTGACGCGGCTGATGATGTTACCAGGCTCCGCTCAACGCATCCCATTCAGCGACACGCGTGGGCACCCAACGTGAGACTTTTTTTTTTATCCCAACTATTTTGGTGTTTTCCGTTTCGTCGAGTGAGAAATGGACCCGATAGAGTAATCGCATAAAATTTTGGTTCCGTTCTTCGTCTGACCAAATTCCAGTTGTGAGAATAAAAAATGTCGTTTTGATTGTCGTGCTAGACGAGAGACGTGACGCTGTGTGGGCCAGACGTCACTTGAAGGGATCTCGGAGGTAGCTCGGTGATGGCCACTTCTGCAGGTTGTTCTCATATCACAAATGGCTGCACTGCCCCGTGAGAGTTCCCGATTGGAATCCTTTGTCTCGTGACGTGACGCCGACAGCACGATCGCGGGATGGAGTTGGGGGGGGGGGAAATGACAACAACAACAACAACAATTTAAGACGAGCGGACACAAAATAAACAGGCAGTGCAGTTACCACACTGCTCACAGCATAAAAACAAACATCGTACGCATATATGGCCCGGGTAAGTGAAAGGGTAAACCTAGTTGTTTATTAATTCCAAGGTTCACTGTCCATACCGTAACCCAGCTCCAATGACCTCTGTGCAGCAGCAGCGGCAGCAGCAAGCGCCTGGCTAATGTCACGTTAAAAGAGCAGCGCATTGTGCTGCAGTGCCATGGACGCTGTTGCATTCTGCACTGCACATTACCGGAAGGTCATGCTTGCTATTAGAGTTCTCGCATCGAACTTGCGTTGAGTAATTCTGCACGTAATGAAGCGGGTCAAAAAACACTTTTGTCTCTTCCGCTGCGTGAACCACCATCACACACACTCCCGGCTCTTGGCTCGGCCGTCGAACAAAGACGGTGGGCACCGCATCGCGCGCTTTCGGATGCGCTTCTGTGGCCGTCTGGAAAGCTCTTCCAATATTACGAAGCCACTGAGGCTGTGCATTTTTAAATCTAGATTGAAAACTAATTTGTGGAGTTGTGTTTAGTTTGTTGTCCTTCCTTGCACCTCTGATAGGCAGGGTTGGCTAGGTACGGTGCGAAAGAATTTTAACATACACACATTGGAATTTCCTACGGAGCCCTTTTTGCCAGTATCAAGATGATTAAGAAGAACATAATTTTCTCTTTCTGGCATTAATACAGGTTTTATGATTTTCAAACACCAATTAGACATTTAACACGGTCGTGCTGTGCTGTCCTAGTACAGTCTTACTGTAATATGCTGTAACATTTATGCTTCTCGTCTTCACCAACCTGCACTGACTATCACGGTGAAGTATGGTCAAATAGGCTCCACGACCCACACGATGTGGGAAAGCCATCATCCAGCAGTGGATTGCCAAAAGGTCCCTACGTGCACGTAAATGGAAGTGCGATTGCATTTAATTTCGTGCACGTGTGTGTGTGTGTATCGTTATCTGAACCGGTCCTGGGCCTCCCCTAGGCCGACTCGGCCTCAAATGAGTACCTGGTGCGGTGTGTAAACATCACCACTCAGGAGACAAAGGCGGCCGGGCGTGGTGCTGGCCACCCACCCCCTCGTGTGCCACAGTGCCTGCCTTCATAGGTGCTCGCCAACAGCACTTGCCCCAACGGTCTGCTAACGCTATACTGGGGGATTGTTGTCTTTGTTTCCGGAGCAGACAATCAAAGAGTTTGGAGGGATTGACATCCTGGTCTCGAACGCTGCCGTGAATCCTTTTGCTGGAGACATTCTGGACTCGACTGAAGAAGTGTGGGATAAGGTACCGCGCTCAGCTGACAAGGATTTGAAACGGGTTCAGTTTTTTGTTTGCGAAGAGAACCGTTTTTGCCCCACGTTTCCGCGAACGCTACGAATTCGATGTGTCCACTCCCGCCCGCCCGTTGGTCCGTAGACACTCCACGTGTTTTCACAGTCACTACGGAAAATCTGTGAATCGATTGCTACGTTCGTGTGTATGTTGAACTTTCTTCGTACTGTACATAGCCGACCGTGCTAATCAGGGGTGCAGTTTTGTGGGGCATTGCCCAGAACGGTGCAGTTTTGTGGGGCAAGATCAGCGATGAAACACCCTTAACGCCACATATCCGACCATTACATATCCACCCTGAAACAATTAACCGCTCGCACGCAGTGCAGTATTTGTGCTCGTTCTGCCATGTTCTATGGATATTTACAAATCAGGCCTTTTCACCTATTCCTCCGTTTATTTCCTAGTGCGTCAGATTAGCACAGTTGGTTAAGTACGGCGCGAAAGAAGTTCAACATACACACACGTGGCGTACTGTTCCTACAAAAATATTAAAATTTGTATCCATCTATAAAATGTAGCATTATGCTGCTAACAGAGCTATGTGTGCTGGGGGGGCGGGGGATGGGAGAGGGACAGAGGTGGGGGTGTTGGGGTGGGGGTTGTGTCGGTGAGGCGTTGACACAGATCGGTGGGAAGAGACGAGCGGCCGGGGGAGTCGAGCGTTAACTGCCGACACATTTCTGCTGTCGGACTCGTTTGCAGATCCTGGACATAAATGTCAAGTGCATGTTTATGATAACCAAGGAGGTCGTCCCACACATGAAGACCAGAGGGTGAGATGTTTGTGGCACGCACCGGTGCGTCGTCTTTGCTCACGACGGCCGCCACCGCCACCACGCAGTGTGCTTTGCGAACAGACGCGAAAGCGCGGCCGTGTAAACCTCTGCCCTCGCGTTCGTGCTTAACGATTGACTTCTCCTCCTCTCCTGTGTTCGACAGCGGAGGCTCCGTCGTGCTCGTGGCCTCCATCGCGGGCTACCAGCCGTTCAGCGTAAGGCTGCTTCTCGCACGTTCACGGGAGTTGTCCCAGTGATGCCAGTCCAGGGGCGAGGACGCGCATCCACTGCACAAACCGTGGCAGCAAATGCGGGCACCTGAGGATGTACAAACAGAAACATTTAAAACTCTGCAGTAGTGGTGTGCAACTGTGGTCATCCAGAACGGAGACCGTACAATGTAGAGCGACGCAACGCCCGATCCACGCGTACGAAGGAGACATCGCCGCGATGATACACTCCGCTGCTCCTGACGCGGTTATCTGGGCTTGGCCACGTGAATGTCAAAATTTTAGCCGTTGCTCTGCATCCACATCAGCAGCCCGTACGAAAGAAGAAGGGATGAGAACACGCCCCTGCCTGACCCCGGACAGAGAGCTGATGCCCCATCGGCAGATCTCACGCGTCGCACGACGCCCTCGTGAAACTGCCTGATAATTATAGCGGTCAGGGGAGGTGGGCCACCCGAACCTATGAACCCAGAAGCCCGAGTTTGATTGTCGGCCGTGGCTAACATCGGTGACGAGCGATATTTAAACCGGTCCCAGGTGCTCCCCGCGCCCCCCCCGCCCCTCCCCCACCTTCAAACCCGCACTGACCCCATGACTGACACGGCACGGGGGAGGCCTTCACCCACCAGTGGGTTGAGGAAGAGATGAAGATAAGCAATGAATACAAATAACGTGTGCATGTGTAGATACTGCGCTCGCAGCTTTGTTGTAAGAGCACTCGCCGAACCGGCGTGAAGTTTTCTGTCGGCTCCGCACAAAGTTGCGAGAGGCCGTACGGAGCCATTCGTCTTATGCAGCCGGCAGTGCAATCTCAGTTTCAGACAGCGGAAGGGCAGCTTAATGTTTAATGCACGTCTAAGGACAGACCTGTTTTATTCATGCGAACCGATTTGCCAAGTCGGAGCACCTCTCTCTCTCTCTCACTCTCGTGCGAGCTGAGTGTGGAAGCCGATAACAGCCTCGAGCTGCAGCGCCACTCAGAACAGGTGTCCAGTAAAATCCACGACTCGTCCTGACAGAGTTTTATCAACTCTACAGGAGGAGGTCTCTTCAAAATGGAGTGGTAGTAGGATTTTGCGACCAATATTATCCATAATGGAGGGTTTTTTTTTGGGTTGGATCGCGTGAATATAAATGCGTCGTTAAACCCGCCACCACCCGACACGGCCAATTAGTAAGGTTTGTCACGTTAACTGAACGTGCAAATTCGTTACCAATGCAGCACACCGGTTTAATCTAGATTTGAAGTTTTCGTGACTGCAGGTTTGTTGGAGAGTAAACCCGCAACATTTACAATTTGAACACGACGTTTCGCTGGAAATGATGAATCTGGTTGTAATTACCGGTGCGCTGCACTAGTAACGAATTGGCACATTCTGTTTACGTGACAAACCTTACTAATTGGCTGTGTCGGGTGGTGGCGGATTTAACGACACATTTTCGTGATTTAACCTCCCCAAAAAAAACCTCTTATGGATCTACAGGAGGTGCTTAACAGTAATTGCTCATTTAACGCGGTAGATGCGTTCTTGAAAAGTGTTAAGCGCTTTAGTGAATTGCACTTGCACTGTGAAATCACGCTGCAGTCATCCCATGGTGAACAGGAAAACGCAGGGCTGCCCCTTCACCTTTAAGTATCCGTATCATCTCCGGCCTCTCAAATGATCATTCCGATGCCCTGGCAGGAGCTGGGCCCGTACAACGTGAGCAAGACGGCCCTGCTGGGCCTCACCAAGACTCTCGCTCCACGGCTCGCCCCCATGAACATCCGCATCAACTGCCTGGCACCGGGCATCATCAAGACGCGCTTCAGCTCGTTCGTAAGTGCCACCGTGTGTTTCCTCTCCGCCAGCGTCGCTCCACGCGCCGCGCTTGCTCGCTCCGAACGGCCACGGGGCGAGATACCCGCGGCCCTGCGGGTGGACGTTAGCCGGCCCGGCGACTTCGTTTCGTACGGCCCCACGGCCACCTTTGTGTCGGCCGTCGAACGAAGACGGTGGTCGCCGCATCTCGCGGCGCTTGCGCACGCCCTACTGCGGCCGTCCGGAAAAACGCTCTTCCTTGCCGATATTAGGAAGCCGCTGGAGCTATTGCACCTTTAAATCATCTGGGGTGAGGCCTGGTGCCACTTTATCCGTCACTGCGAGCATCTTAGCTGCGCTAATGGGGAGCTAGAGGGGAATGCATTTGGGCTGGCGGCGTCGTGTTTCAAATTTTAGCGAGCTCAGTCGCTTGTGTTACTGCAGCGGCAGAAGCTGCTCAAGTTGTGAGGGAAAATGTGGCCTGCCAAAGGTGTTTGAAAGTCTTATTCGTTAACTTTTTTTAAAAAAAATACAACATTTAAATGTTTGCCGTGTCACCGCATACATTCCCTTTTTCATTTTATGCAGGCTGGCACATTTTTTTTCTTTCCAGCAGATGCTGCAGCACCGTGCGCGCGACGTAATTAGTTTCACGCCGGCCCTGCCAGCGCACCGGCTGAGTTGCGAACGCAGGCAGCTCAAGTGTTTTGTGTAAAGCAGCGTAACGGGGAAAAACACAAGCACGCACGCACGGCCACCGTTGTAACGTGACGCTTCAATGACACCGGGCGCTTTGCTCGCTCCACTCCCGAATTTGCTGAGTTTTTGACATTTTTCTCCCCCCTCCCCCGTCGCACGCACCGTGTGGTTTCCGTAGCTCTGGGAGAACAAGGACATGCTCGGCGAGTTTGTGAAACACATCCCCATGGGACGGTAAGAGCCGAGCCAAATGTTGTGCTGCGTTGGCCGTCGGGGTAAAGGGGTAAGGGCGCAGCCCTGCAATTGCTCGCTCACGTTACTGCCGGTGGAAAGCGCCCCTCCACTAGAGGGAGTTCTGGAGAGCCTCTCTGGAGGGTGTTTTTTCTCTCAACTGGCCGGACGCCTTTCACATTATTTACCGCCACTGCATTGCTCATTTGAGCAGTGGGGGGACTTATGCAACTTTAACTTATTCACTTTATCTGTTTTACATATTTATTGTTAGTGATTTTTTTTATATCTTTGTTATGCTTTTTGTACTGTTTGTTGTTGTAAACCTTCTGACCCACCCCTACTGCACATCTGTGAAAATGAGCTTCATAGCTCATCGGATTTCTCCAAGGGTAAATACAGATTCTCATTCCGAATATGATGACTTTTGACTCTATAATGAGCTGGCTTCCAGGGGGAATCGCCTTCATAATATGAAATGCGAATGGGCATCGCTGCAATTACTGGCCGAAGTTCCTCGAGAGCTTCCCTACGAGGGTATTTTGGCCTACTCTTCCATGCCAGCAAGTTGTCTCGAGAGAGGTGGGAGTACCCACACGTGACCCTCACCACCAACACGTGACCTGCCGACCGGCAAAGTGCGCTTTGCCAGATTTTGCCGCTGGATGGGCAGCGCCAATCGGTGAACTTGCTCAAATCTATCCGTGTCCTCGTACTGTACCTCAAGAGCAATGACCATCTTCTTGGTTCTTTCGGTAAAGTCACGTAGAAGGGAAATAATAAAGTTAAAAAAATATAAAACAATAAAAAATGACCATGTTTGGTCTTCCTCGGTGCACCGCTGTCTCGAACGGCGTGAATCCGTTTGGTGTCGTCACGGAGTTTGCTCCACACTGGATGATGATCTTCATCCACTCACTGCAACTGCTGACTAAAATGAATGCAACAAAAAAATGCAAACGTTTGACAAATTCTTTTTATATCACGAATTTTGTAAATCTCCGCTGAGGTCCGCGGTTCAATTGTGGGGTTTTGGCCGCGCGGATTGAACCACGTCTTCAAATGCCGTTCGTCTACGGTCTTGTGCCTGACGGTGCCACATTTTTGCTATTGTCCAATGTTCAGCCCACTGAAGTCTCGTTACTGCCTGCGCAACGGCTGTAGAGAGCGATAGTGAGCTGCAGCAACACCAATGACATTCACTGCGATGCAACTTCCCCTCTGTAATTTTCCACCGTTGCCGCCCCCAGCTTGGGCTTGGACACCTGTGAACGAAAGCTTCACGGCTCGGGGTTCTTCGAGCTTTAATGTGTCTGTGTGCGGCTGTGATTAGCACGAATGGCTCTGTGACAAATCCCCCCTCAACAACACCGCTGTAACCAGCGACGCATCGGACCATTAACAGGCCGATGTGTGAATGTCATTTTTTTCGTGTTGAGTTTGTGGTCCTTCCGCCCCCCCCACACACACCTCCGATTAGTGCGGTTGGCTATGTACGGTGCGAAAGAAGTTCAACGTAATATATGCATGGAAGGTTACTGACGCAAGCCCCGGTAGTGCGACTGTGGCCATGCAATACAAACTGTTAGAGCAATGTAATAAAGCCACTGTGGTCTGCGATTCTTCAATGGAGGAGTAGGAGGAACAGAAACACATTGTCCTGTGGAGGGAGCTGGTAGGAACGTTGGGTTGCTTGGTCAATGGCCAGGGTCAACGGCGGCGTGGTGTCTTCCGCAAATATGCCCGACTGTGAGGGCGGGTTTGAGTTTTATAAGGGCACCACGGGGTGACCAGCCCCTCCCCACCCAGCCCCACCCCTCCCAACCCCCACCCTCCCCACCCAGCCCCTCCCCACCCAGCCCCTCCCCACCCTCCCCACCCAGCCCCTCCCCACCCTCCCTTCCCCACCCAGCCCCACCCTCCCCACCCAGCCTCTCCCCACCCTCCCCACCCAGCCCAGCCCCTCCCTCCCCACCCAGCCCCTCCCTGCACGACGGACGGACACAATAATCCCGTGTGGGCTGGTGTAACCAGGAGGTTCCTACCAGTAAAACTACACGCTCTCTCTTGAAGCCCTCTCATCGTGGGCAGCAGACCTCGCATGCGATGGCGATGTTGTTCAGGAGCTAAACACTCCTGAACCGCAACGCTCCTGAGCCACACCGCCATCGTATGCCAGAGTAGAGTAGCGTGAATTTCGTCGACGGCGTTGACGCTGCCCCCCCCCACTCCCCCCCCCCCTCCCCTCCGGCGAGCTGGCGCGTTGACGGCGCTTGTCCTCCCCTCTGCCCGCAGCATCGGCGAGCCGGAGGAGTGCGCGGGCACCGTGGCCTTCCTCTGCTCCGAGGACTCGGCCTACATCACGGGCGAGACGCTGGTGGTGGCGGGCGGGTGCCCGTCGCGGCTTTGAGGAGCGTCCGTGCTTTCCCGGTCGCGGCTCGGCAACCCCCCTGACCTCCGGGTACGCAATCACAGCCCCCCCCCCCACCCCCCTGCCTCGCACTCTCCGAGTGGCGTTGTCACGCACCTCCGATTAGCGCATTTGGTTACGTACGGTGCGAAAGAAGTTCAACATACGTACGTATGCACATGTGTTCCGGATAGGCCACGTTTTTTGAGCATTTCTTCTTCTCCCTGGCTTTCGCCACGCACTACTGCGGGCATCTTTTCAGGCCATGGTAATGTACGTTGAACCTCGTTCACACCGAACGTAGCCGACCGTGCTAATCCGCGGTGCGGGTGGATGGGGGGAGGACGCCAAACCAAACGCAAAAAGCAGTTCTAAAGAAATGAGGTTATCAATTTAGATTTAAAAGTGCATAGCTCCTTCCCCCTCTTCCTCTCTCCCCCCTCCCCGCCTCTCCCCCTGCTCCCTCCACCTTTCAGATATTAAAGTACACGCGTTATCTGCTCGCTTGGTGGGGCAGCAGCGAGCCCAATCTGCCCCCTCCTCTAAACCCAGGAGCACTGCGTTTTGGACTTCTGTCCGTGGAGTTTCTGTACCCACCCCCCCCCACCCACCCACATCATGGTTTGTGATCTGTCCCGGGCTCCAGTGGCTTCCGAATATCGGAAGGAAGAGAGCGCTCCAGACGGCCGCAGAAGCGCATCCAAATGCGCAGCGATGCCGGTGACCGTCTTTGTTCGATGGTTAGCCGCAAGCCACCGCTGCCGCTGCTGCTGCTGCTACTGCCGCTGCTGTTGCTGCTGCTGCTGCTGCCGCTGCTGCTGCTGCTACTGCTGCTGCTGCTACTGCTGCTACTGCTGCTGCTGACGGTCAGCGCTTACCGTGCCGAGCAGCTGCCGCGATCGCCGACCGAGCGAGGCTGCAGTGAGAATCGGCACAACGGCGCACGTTTTCATAAACCACCCCCCCCAGCTGCCCTATCCACGCAGTCGTATAAAATGGGTTCACCACGGCCCATTGGCAGGTTATGTGCGGTGCGGCAAAGTGTGGGTGTACTCCCACCGAGCTCTTCTCACCAGAATCTAAGAGGCTGCTTCAGGGCTCCCTCTAGTGCTGGCCTTTCTGCCACGGGTGGCGTGAAGACGCAATTGCAAGGGCTGCAGCTTTACCTTTAAGTATCTAAATCGTCTCCAGGCTCTTAAATTACATGCAAATTAAATCTGTAATTTCACCGCATTTATAATTGGTAATTGATAATTAAATTACACACTTGCAAACGTAATTGGTAATTTTCATCGAAATCACATGAGACACTGTTAATTGCTTGTTTTTTAAAAATCTACATGACATTACCAGAGCAATTTATAATTTTGAATGGATTTTGCCCATCTCTGCTACAGTGTTAACAGCGCCAGGCAGCAAACTTGGCCCTTTATTCCTCTGGGGTTGGCAACACGGGGCACCGCTCTGCGAGACGTCAACAGTGGTTGTGCTGTGGATAGACTTGTCCCTGCCATAGAACGGTGGAGTTTCCATTTCTGGCTCAAGGTTAGCGGAGTCCAGCAGTGCCGGACACTTATTTTAACTTTACGATGAACCATCCGCCACCGTGACCTATCCGCTGCTGGATGAAGGCCCCACAGTGTAATTTCCATCCTCCACGGTTCTGCAGTACAACAATTCTATACTACTTGACTATTTTTTATTTTATCGGGTAAGGCCCACTGAGATGTGTGGCTCTTTTTCTTTTCTTTTCTTTTCTAAAGTCACCTGGCTATCATAAATGATCGCTCAACGAAGTGGCTTATCGCGCGGAAATTTATAGCAGCCAAATACTCTAAAAGCACGTCGAGGGAAAAACCGAGGACCCGGAGAAAAATCCACACCGTCACAAGGAGAGAGACACGCAAACTCCAAATATACAGCAGCAGGCGTCGGAGTCGGGTTCAAACCCACGACCTCCTGTAGACCAGGCGGGGTAGGTAACATCTCGTCAGCGCAGCGCCTGCACACGGGCTGATTTCCGTCTCTCCGTCTACCCGAGCGGATGTCCCTTGGGACGCGTTTCATGAGCTGGGGGTCACTCTGTCGTTATTCAGGACTGTCGGACCATCTTCCCCCTGAGGCTATGACGCGTCCCTGCCTGAACCCGCTTGTTTTTCTTGACAGTTTAAATTCGGTGATGAACCTGAGAAAGAGAGCAACGGTGGCTAGGAGATGTTAACTACCTCGCCTGGTGTACAGGAGGTCGTGGGTTCGATCCCGGCCCTGATGCCTGCTGCTGTATATTTGAATTTTGCTTGTCTCTCTCTCTCTCCCCACAGTCGCATTAAATTTTCTCCGGGTCCTCCGTTTTTTCTCTCCACATTTCGAAACGTGCATTTAGAGTATTTGGCTGCTATAAATTTCCACGTGACAAGCCACTTCATTGAGCTATCATTTGTGGCCAGGTCGCTTCTAAAAAAAGAGCTATATATTTCAGTGCGTCTTACCAGGTAAAATAAAAATAGTTTATAGTATTAGTTTAGTTTAACGGTCTGTAAGCCGCACCTTCTTCTCTCTGTCTCTCAGTGCAATGCCAGCCACGGCTTGTTCTGTTCCAAGCCTACTTTATTTTGTTAAGCGTTTGAATGTTGTCATGTATCTGCGTTTGTTCTCCAATTCGTGTGTTTCTCTTTCTGCCTCTTAATGCAATTCCAATCGCGCATCTCTGCTTTCCTCCCCCTCCGTACTCCCCGGTTTTTGTTCGACGTTTAGGCGACTTGGGACTCAGATCTGAAGTAAAACTCAGAGTGAATGTGCACCTCGGGGCGCATTCACTTTTGCTCCCTAAGATTCTGGCACTTTTTTCCTTTGGATACAAAATCTATCACGTGTATTTTTTAATCCATAACTGTAGTGGTCACGTGGGGAGGTGCTGTTTGCATCGAGGCACAGTAGTAACTTGTTACTGTGGGCTGCTGACGCATCATTAATGAATTCTCCAGACACGGCAAACACAAAAAAAAAATTAATGCTCTTGAATTATTAAGCATTAATTGTGCGATGTCCAATTAATATCAAATATACATCAGAAGGAAACGCTGCATTTTTAAGAGCCTCGAGCCCAAATTGTTCTGCTGCTGGCGAAGCGGCAGCTTGCAAGGGACTGTCTCCTCGCACCCCCCTCATCCACCTCGTCTCAGCGTAGAACCTGCACAGAGCTCCCCACGTGCCCTCCAGCGGACGTTGAAGAAGACCCCGTGCTAAGAGTGTCGTTCACTGGATTCGTTCGTTCGGTTTCGTTTTTTTGCTTTGCACGTGCGTTTGCCAGAGAGCCGTTGACGTTTGACGCGGCCTCAAAGTGCACCTAGCCTGGCACCAAGCGCTTTGTTGATGTGTCCGTTGCTTCGTGGCGAATGGCGGCCATAGTTGTAGTTGTTGCCACTCTGGCCGGATCAGATGCAGCGTAGGTATGTGTGTATGTGGATGTTGAACTCCTTTCACACCGTACGTAGCCAAACGTGCTCACCGGAGGTGCGAGGGAAGGACCAGAAACAAAGCACAAAATGCAGTTCTAAAGAAATGAGTTCGTCAATTTAGATTATTTAAAAGTACGGAGCCTCCAGTACCTTTCTAATATCGGAAGGAAGAGCATTCCACACGGCCGCAGAAGCAGCGCATCTGCAAGCGCGCGATGCAGCGACCGTCTCTTTTGCTGTCTTGTGACCCATAAGCCACGCGAGTTTGTCGGTAGCACTCGGGGTGGTCAATGTTACCAGCGTCCACCACCATGGGCTGTATCTACGCGTGTGTATGTTGAACTTCTTTCACACCATACGTAGCCAACCGTTCTAATCGGAGGTGCGCGGGGGGAAGGACGACAAACTAGGCACGCACAAAAAACAAATTCCTCTGGACTCACGGACAACCCTTGACCCTTGGTCAATGACTTTATCCTGCGTGCGATCTCTCATGTCTCGATGCAATCCCAAGCGTGCACCTCTCCGCGCTTCTTTGTGCGCTTTATAGCTTTTTCGTTCCATCGTCTTGTTCATGCTGTCGGTGAATAATTAACATCGCTGTTGAGCAATGCTTCAGTTCTGCAATTCCCGAATTGTATATTGCAATGTAAAATAAAAAACAACGGGCCTTCATTTGTATATGCCTCGCATGTTGCGATAATAAGCATCTATTGCGAGCAGAGAAAATTCACCGATTATCGTGAGGCAGTAATTGGCATGCAGATAATGAATGAATAAAGAAATGAATAGGTTGCACTTTAGCGTAATGCGCCATCGATGCGAACTTAATTTACTTGAGTGGTGCAATTAGAGGGCATGGTGTGCTGATAGCAATAACAACAATAACAACAACAGGTAAGGAAAACCAGTGAAATCTTAAAACCAAGGAAGTTCTGTGTGAATATGGCTGTGCTGACTCGGAGGGCTTCATTTTAATGGCGGTGAGGCCCTTTGAGGTTCATTATCTCTGCCAAGAGGTCCTCTGGGTAACCAATTTGTGGGTAAATCTCATGCTTGGGATGTGTTCCCTGCGACATGAGTACACAGTGGCCTAGGCTCGCGAGTAACGATACAGGCTTTGTGCATCCACGTCGCAGGAATCGTCATCATCGTTGTCATCGTCAGCCATGATTAATCCACTGCTGGATTAAAGCTTCCCCAAGTTGTCGCCATCTTTCATGATCCCGCGACGCCAAGATCCACCGAGCACCCACCACACGAGCCAATGTCATCGCTCCGGATGCGTTCCATCTCTTGGCTGCGGTGGCTAGATGTTAACGACCTCACCGTGGTATACAGGAGGTCGTGGGTTCGATCCCGACCCTGGCGTCTGCTGCTGCTGTATATTTTGAGTTTGCATGTTCTCTGGGTCTTCTGGTTTTCCCCTCCACATTTAGAATCGTGCGTTTTAGAGTATTTGGCTGCTATACATTTCTACGTGATGATAAGCCACTTCGTTGAGCTATAATTACGTGTGGCCAGGTCGCTTCTGAAAAGAGCTAAATAGCTCAGTGGGCTTTACCTGGTATAATAAAAAGCTGTTTATAGTTTGTATAGCTTAGCTGCCACTATAATGTTCTTGACCATCAGCCATCACCCCTTCAAGAGTCGTGTCGTGCCTGAGCCCACTTGATATATTTTTTTCCCGTTTGGGTTCTGTGTTCACCCATGCGCATGTTCTCGAATCCACGTGGTTCTCTCTGTCTTGCTGTGACTCTCTCCACTCGTTTTTGCACACTCTGCAGTGTTTGCTTCACATCACCATCAGCTGGCTAGGTTTGTGGTTTAAGGTCAAATGTCAGCACAACCGAGGTGGTGCTCATCTTCATCGGTGGCCTTGAGTCAATGATGGACATTCTACACTCATATGTCAGGGCCCAACCTATTTGTAGGATGACTGCTGTAGCCATCTCACAAAGTGGCGCTCATCTTTAGATTTGGACAGTGAGTCAGATGAAGGTGAATCGTTGAATAAACATTGTAACCGACTTTCTTTGTGGCTGATTACTCGGGGGCTCCTTTAAAATGGTAGCCACCCCATACATTCTGCCCCCCCCCCCTGAGGGCAGAGAAGCCTCTAAGAGCCACGACCAGCGTGACGCCGCGGCTGACGATGCTGATCATGTCACCGAGCCCTGCCCATCACCTCCCGTCCAGTGGCACACGTGGCGAGACTGTTTTCCCAACTATTGTTGTGCTGTCCGATTGGTTGAGTAACCGATTGGTTGAGTAACCGATTGCTTAAATAATCGGGAGAGCCCAGCGCTTGTCGTTTTTATTGACCCCGGAGATGCCGATGGGCTGAACGATCCCTCCTGAAAAATTCACGGAAACTGACCGAGCGGTGAATGAGCTGTCCGCCGGTCTCCACCAGTGTTTTATTCTTGGCCGACAGAGTGAGATTCACGTCAATATCTCTGGCCCTTTAAAGAGTAGGGGCCGTCCTCTAGGGCAGCCAAATCCTGGCTTTGCGTGCATCGATAGGCCCCGCTTGGCAACGGCGGCGTAACAGTGCCACACAGAAGGTCGATGAACCGTGGCTGGGAGGTGATGATTGACGGGAGGCGAGATTCCTCTGGGAGGCTGATGCAATGGTTCACATTCACAGCTCAGGAAGTAACGGATACCACAAAGATGTGGTTGGGTTGGCCTCGTGGGTGGTGGGGGGGAGGGGGCTAATGCCGGTGTCGAAGTGGCCGAGCCAATAAAGATGAAACCCTGGGTTCAATTTAGGGTACAGCTGCGTTATCCAATCATTTGTGTACAATAATCGATCAATTCACAGATACCCCCACTAAATTTTTTAAAATTGCCTTCTTTCTTCTCAGCAGGTGATTGAGTATCGGGAAAGCGACCGCTTCACGTCGGACAGGGTGGTGGGGGGGCGCGGAGCCGGAGGGTGGCGGCACGGATGGAGATTCACTGTGGGCCGCGTGGGCACGGGTGGGCACGGCGGCTCCCTCGCGAGGAACGTGGGGCGGGCACGCGCCACCGCCGCAGGAGGACCATTCGCAGATCGTGTCGCCAATTCCGTGACGTGGAATTCGATTCAAGATATTGGAGGGAGACGGAGCAACATCTGCGAGAATTTGGGGAGAATGTGTTTGCGCTGATACGGGATGCCGTGCCATCGCAGCCCTCAAATCACGATCGTCGTATAATCTCTTCCCATTATATTTTTTTGTTGACGAATGGGGTGTCTGCAAATGGATCGCCTTGTGTAATTCACGATGGAATCCAAGTAAAGCGAGGAAGAAAGAAAACCACGCGAGTGCGTGGATTCCGGAGACGGTGTCAAACGCGTGGTCTGTTCCCTGCGAGTAATTAATTAGCGACGATAACGGCAACCTTGACGCCAGGCAAAACAAGGAGGCAGCACCGTGTGTCGGCTGCGGTGAGGCAGCGGCGCTGCCACGGAGAAGGGCAACTTACGCTTTGGTTTGTGTCTCCAAGTTTATAGGCAGCACCTTTGATCAATGTGGCCGGCCTCAATCGAGTAAGTCGCTGAAGGGCAGCATAAATTTACGCGGAGAGTTAATTTCAAATTAGACACGTTGACGTGAGTTTTCCATGATCCCACGTTATGGACGGACGGACTGGCAGGCAGGCAGGCAGATGGACGATCAGATATAATGCACAAACACTTTCGGTCATAGTTGCGAAGCATTAATAAAAAGTGAGAAAATACGACGGCTGCTTGCAGGGGTTGAGCACCAGTGATTGACAGCATCCCTGATTTTAATGAATAAGTAACGCAGCGAAGGCATAATTACCGAGTTACAGAGATGTCAATGTCACCATTAAAAATGTGCTCTAATGACAACGACCTGGAAATGCTTTGTTGACAGTGTAAACTTTGATGTCTAACGATGCATTAGCATTCATTAATGCAGCAGGGTGCTGCACAGTGATGTAGAGTCAAAGTTTTATTTTTTCTTTCTCCCAATTTAGAATGATGTGAATGATTAACGAGGGAAAGTGACTGCCACTATAATTGAACTACATGATGTCGCTGGAATAATGGCGTAATAGGAGATGTGACTTGAATTCCAGGCTATGGCCATCGTCGGTGGCCGGTGATGACTGAAGCACGTTCTGACCGTGCCTCGTCAACCAAATTGAGCAGTGCGGTGAAGTATGGTGATCAAAATTGCGTGGCTGAGACCTCCATTATCCAGCGATGGATTGACAGAATTCAATGAGTTTTATTCGGATGACTGCTTCCAAGTAAATATACGCAGAGTGTGTGTTTAACAGTTATGTATTTGAGATTTATAAGGGCACGGGGTGAAGACAATCTAACTTTTAACATATCGTACAGGACGCAGCGTCTGCAGTGTAATATCAGTTACACTGCTGCGCATCGTTACTATATGCACATTTATACTGGCAAACGTCAAAGTTAATAAAAAATAGCGGTATTTGGGGAAAATGGTACTGCCTTGTTTGTCTCGATGAAATGTTCGCTTTTCAAAAGCGCTGTGAACACCACAAAGGGAAGGGTGGCGCAGTGGAAAACGCCGCTTTTGACCGGTGACGGCCCCAGACTGTAACGCGCTCCCCTCTCGTGTCAGAGGTTCCCGGTTCGAATTCAGCGGCCGCCCTAAACCAAAACTATTAAACTTTGTTTTACCAGCTAAGTCCCACTGAGCTATATAGAAATGTTTTTTTTACAGACGCGACCTGGCGACATTCATACCTGTCAACCACTCAGTGCCTGCCTTATTACAGACCAATTCAGACCTTATTGGTCACCCCCGTGCCCTTATGAATCTCAAACGTTCATCCTACAAAGTTCCATCACAAGGGAGAAACGCAAACAAATATATATGTTTTGCTCGTATTGAAACGGCTCTACGCCGTATGGACCTCAATTTTCTAGCAGCCGAATACCCTAAACGCATGTTTCTAAATGTAGAGGGGAAAAAAACCAGAGGACCTGGAGAAAAATCCACGCGACCACGGGGAGAGAGAGAGACACGCAAACTCGAAATATACAGCAGCAGGCGTCAGGGATCACGATCGAACCCACGACCTCCTGCATGCTAGGCGAGGTAGTTAACGTATCGCTACTGTGGCACCCTGCTTATTGCTGCGGTAACAACCGTGACGATGCTACGCGCCACCTGCTTCGCTCACAGTGGACGTTAAAGATCCCCTGGCGTCATTCGCAAGAGTAGTGCCACTGTGTGCCGGCATCCGAGTCCAAATTTGCCACAATTCGAAGATGACACCGCAGACTATCCAATTGGGTTTATACCCGGCGGCATTAAACACCCACCACTGCCAGGCCAATTCCCCAGGTCACTCTTGCATTTGAGACCCACCCTGGTCTCTCCCCCCTTGTCACCTGGTTCACTAAAATTCAACTTGAAATTGTGAACCGGCCCCACCTGAGTTCGATTCCAGGCCACGGCCAACATCTCTGCCGAGTGACATCTGCACCGGTCCTGGGGACCCCACCCCACCCACCCCAACGTCACCAAACCCCCACTGCCCAGCGTGGTGAAGTATGGCGAAACACCCCCCCCGCTCCCCCCAGCCAGCAGCGGCGGACTGACAGAGAGCCGCATACTCTTGCTGGATTGCAGCGTTCTTCACTAACGTTCAGAGGTGGGGAGGTCACTGGCCGAGAAGACATCATCAGCGTGAGGGCCGCCACACGTTTGGAACCAACATTGGGTTTGACAGCAGCGCCACCACCACCATCATGATGTTGATGATGGGGGTGGTGATGGTGGTGGTGATGATGGGGGTGGTGGCTTTTGCTGTTTGTGTATCGTCAGGCCCCCAGGGGCCGCACTAAAGGCCCCCAGAGGCCGACAGTAACCCATGGGCCTTGCAATGAAGAACGCCGCCGTTCTCCATGGCGAATGAAATCCTCGACCTTGACCACATCGGTTCAAGCAAGAGGCGAGAGAGGGCGCTATGAGCACATAGATTCGGTAGATTTGTGTTGAAGCACCCTGTGACACTTTTACGGGACTATCGTTTTTAGTGGAAAAAAGAACGGATAATACTACACTGTAACATGATAACAAATGTAACGTTAACAGCTTCAAAAAGTCAACGAGTCTTCACTTGTTCGCCATCGTTGTCAACGCATCTCCCAGGTGGTCTACAGAGCCCGGGTGGTACACGTCTCCTCGTGGTTTTGTTGCAAATTCTCAGAAGCGCTCAAACATTTCACTGTTTTATTTGAAGCGTTGGGGTGACGAGTCGCTTGTGGCGGCTTGCACAGGCAGGGGCGGTGACTTGGCCACCTAAGCGGCCCCCCCACCCACGTGGCCCCCCACCCACCACCCACGTGGCCCCCACCCCCCCACCCACCACCAACGCGGGGTCCTTGAACAGCTGAGAGCGGCCAAAGCTGGCGGCGGTCTTCGTGTGCCCGCGTCTCGCGCGAGTCGCATCGCCCCTCGGACGCGCTGTTTTGTTGAGAGAGGAGGCCCCGGGTTGAACCCCAAGTGGCGACAAGAGAGAGAGAGATAGTGTGAGAGAGCACGCGGCTCAAGGTGACTAAAGCGCCGTCGGACACACGCGCGGCACACGAGCCACTTGCGAGTGTAGTTTGTTGTGCAGCCTAGTCGAGTAGGCCGCAAAGCGCAATTCTAGATTTGAAGCTTTCGTGACTGCAAGGATTCATATTCTTAGGTTTTTTTCGCTAAAGTCACGTAGGTAAAAAAATAAAATTAATAAAATAAACTCACGACGTTTCGGAGGCAACACAAGCTTCCGTCTTCAGGTGGAACCGTCACAGCACGATAGCTGTATCAAGTGAGAGAAATTCCAAGAAAACACTCCTTGTATATACAGTTTACGCAAAGCGCAAGTTGACTAACGCCAGCTACTACGGGGTTGAGCTGTGTGGTAAGTGTCGGGTTCTTTGTTGTTTATAACATAGGGGTTTGTTGTTGAGGTTAGATCGCATAAATATAAATGCGTCGTTAAACCCGCCACCACTTAGTCACTTTAGGATGTTTTCTTGTTCATGTTTTTGTTTGTTGCGGTTGCACCCGATTCAAGAGCCGAATGGCTCACAGGGCTAAACCTAATAAATGAACTTGAACTTGAACCCGCCGACACAGCCAGTTAGTAAGGTTTGCCAAGTCAACAGAACGTGCCATTTCGTTACTAGTACAGCACACCGGTGTGTTGGAGTACTCATTGTAAATGTTGTGGATTTGCTCTCCAACAAACCGATATGCTGCACTAGTAACGAATTGGCATTTTCTGTTTACGTGACAAACCTTACTAATTGGCTGTGGCGGGTTTAACGACACATTTATATGCACGCGATCTAACCCTAAAAAACAACAACCTATATTTGTTGTTGGTGTAATTGTACCGCGTGCCACGTTCACAAATCGAGGGCCTTCGATACGGGGACTTGGGTTGGAGCAACCGGTGCGGGACACTGCGGACAGCCCCAGTTCGACTCCCGGTCACGCGGCTAACAGCCCGGGGGTGGTGGTGGTGAGCGATGATTCTAATAGGCCTTTAAACGCCTTCATATCCCTTTACCACCACCACCAACCACCCTTCACTCAACTCGTATTGATCAGCGATGGTGAAGTATGGTCAAAACAGCCCCCCGATTTTGATGACAAGGCGGGGTGTAGGCATTCTTCTAGCAGTGTATTTGACAGAGGTTGGTGCATTGTTGTTGTGAGACTTAAACCTTGGCCTTTATCGTGGGACTGGCGTCTAAAGTTAGTTTCATGAAGGGGAACTTCCTCATGGCTGTACTGTACGCACAGTGCCGAACGATAAAGTCGCCCACAATGTTGGCTTTGACGGTGCATGTGAGGCTCGCAGGTCATCGCCTGGGTTACCATCACCTGGGTTACCCTCACCTGGGTTTCCATCACCTCGGTTACCATCACCTCGGTTACCATCACCTCGGTTACCCTCACCTGGGTTACCCTCACCTGGGTTTCCATCACCTCGGTTACCATCACCTCGGTTACCATCACCTGGGTTATCATCACATGGGTTACCCTCACCTGGGCTATCATCACTTATGTGTTAATCAAAGTTGCGAGAGAACTGTTTTGCGTGTTTAACACGTAGGCTTTCGCAACCAATATCCATAATATCGGTTTTTTGTTTGTTAGATCGCGTAAATATAAATGTGTCGTTAAACCAGCCACCCCCCGACACAGCCAATTAGTAAGCTTTGTCACGTTAACAGAACATTCTTCGTCAGAAATCCGTCACTAGTACAGCACTAACCGGTGTGTTGGAGAGCAAAGCCACAACATTTACAACCTGAGTACGACGTTACGCCAGTAATTACAACCAGCTTCATCAGACGACAGACAGATTTGTGGAGATATCCTCCTGTTTCGTTCCTTAGAGGGATAGATGTGAAGACACCACGTATCCTTCCGCTCCCCGCATCTCCCTATCAGCAGGGCTATGGCTACATACGCTGCCGCAAAAGAGGTTCAGCATACATACATCACTGAATAAATGTGTATATATAGCACCGCATTGAAAGCACAACAACAACTGACGTCAACAAATCGACGGCCGAATATCACGACAAAGATTGCCCCAGGCCTGGTCATCGATAGCAATCACGGCCCCTCCCTCCCTGCACTTCTCATGGCCAAAGAACAGAGCGTGCCATCGTCAACAACCGACGGATGTGTATCGCTCACATCCATAAGAGAGGGGTTTTGTTTTTGTTGGGTGATATCGCGTAAATATGAATGTGTCGTTAAACCCCGCTACCAGCCGACACAGCCAAATGAGTAGGGTTTGTCACGTAAACGAAACGTGCCAATTGGTGACTAGTTCAGTACACCACGCCCCGTGTGCTTGGAGAGTAAAAACCCGGAACCTTTTTCAATAACAAATTGACAGGGAGAAAAAACCCCTCAAAGTTAGTTAAATAAACAGGAAAAATATACAAGAGGTGACATTTGGGCCAATATCCTTCATGTGTACAGTACAGTACTATGATGAAGGTCCATTGCTTGAAACGTCACCCATTATAATAAATACACATACATTATCTGTGTGCTGTGAAGAAGGGCCATTTCCTATTATTTATATGTTCCCAACAGAGCATTGCTCTTGACGAATGTGTTGATTAATTTTTATTTCATTAATTCACGTTGCAGCACGTTCCTCATCACTGCTCTCTGCCCAACGCGGCTTTGTTTACATTTCGTCCCTTTAACCCACCGTTTTGTCTGCGCACTAGTTTACATGCTTGCTTTGTACAGTGTATTGAGACACACTTTGAACTTAGGCGCTTCCTAAATTTATAGCACTTGGTATCGTACGTAATTCTTTATTGTCAGGGCATGTAGAGCTGGGCTGTCCAATCACTTAAGTAATCAATTACCCTCACCGTTATCGGTCCAGTTACTCAACAGGTAAGTGAAGTTAAGCACTGGGGCAGACTGTCAGACAGCTCATTCACCGCTCGGTCCGTTTCCACGAAGGGGTTTTTTTGCTGCTGCATTTGGGATCGTTCGGTCCATCAGCCTCACCACAGAGTCAATGAAACGATAAGAGGTGGGCTTTCCCGATCATTTAAGCAACCTATGATGGGTTCGATTACTCAACTCATCGGACAGCACAGAAATTGTTGGGGGGAAAAAAAACCTCACCTCTCCTTTCACACGTGCCGCTGGACGGGAGGTGACGGGCGAGGCTTGGTGATGTCACCGCAATGGGCGCGGCGGGGGGAGGGGGGCGGTTTCCCACCTTCGGGAGGCAGGGGAGGTCGCGGCGCATTCGGCGAGATTTGGCTATCGGTGCGAATCCGGCGTCGGTCATGCCGCGGGGCGCGCGGACTTGCCGCGTGCGGCAAGGTGCATTAATGTGCGTCCCCACGCGCGTCAACTCTTGGCCAGCGGCAGCGCGCTAGCGCAAGGACGCTTGCCGGCCCGGCGCCAAGAGGCATAACGGCGACAAATCCCACCGCCCTTGTGCGCCAAACCCCACAAATAAATCTTGGGGCGCCCGTGCCAGGGCGGAAAAATTATAATTTAAAAACAGCTCCCAACGAGCGTACCGTTTGGGATTACTGCATTCAAATACGTGCACCATGATTTAAGTCCTTGGACGCATTAGGAATGTAAAAAGGCTATTTTGTTGATAAGGTGAATTCGTCTTGTCTAATTATAGTATATTTTATTTAAAATGTACGCGCTCGTACTCGCTTTTTAACTTGTGTTGTTTTTTTTACTTTGCACGAGATTATTATCCACTGAAGTGTGCGGTATTTCAGATGCGCGCACACGCTCGCATGTGGTAGTTTGATGGGGCGGTGGAGGTTGTAAAGTGGTGGCGCAACGGGTAACAGGCTGCGATATGAACACGGCGACCTGAGTTGGTCACTGCTAACGGCGATCGACATCCCGAACCGTTCCTGGGTACCCTCCCCCGTGCAAACCCACGCTGACCAGCCTGGTGAAGTATGGTCAAAATGTATGCAATGGCCGACGGGGCATCGGGGGGCGGGGGGGGCCTTCGTTCAGCAGTGGTTGGCAAAGGGATGTACTTGATTATAATTAATTTTTATTATTTGAAATTTACCAAATCTGGAGGTTGTTGAATATGTTTGGAAATGTAATTCAGGTCGATTGATACAGAGCGCGGTTCGCAAACCACTGCGGCACCACTTTCTACACTGTTAATTTGGTAGTTTGTGGAAAAAAAATGTAAGTACATATTTTCTATTTTAAATACATTGTGCAAAGTATTTGTGATTTCTATTTCAAATACATTTTCCCAAGTGTTTTTTAAAGTGTTATGTCCGACACATTGGTAAGAGTTTCCTGTCCACATATGCTTATATATGCACGGTATTTATTTACTAAACGGCCAAAGTGTGTCCCCATACGAAGAGAAAGTGTTTATTGGTGCTCAATATCCCAGCCAGGGGTCAGCCTTTCCCATTATCCCTTTGGGGTAAGTGTGGTTGTTCAACGGAGAGACTTGTCCCCATCATAGAAATGTGGAATGTCCACCACCGGGGATCAGTGCTGTCAACAGAGATAGGGACTCCCGCATGATTTTTTTTCCGGCAGAGACCCTTAACAATTTTATCAATCGCACAGAGAAACAAGGCCGCTGATGTTCGGTGGATTGTCACACGGCGGGATTGTGAGAGGTGGCGATGACGGCATGGTGGGGCTTTCACCCGGCAGTGAATTGATGGTGACTGCTGGTGGCGATGAAGATGACGGATCCAAATTGTGATCTGAAACATTTTGGCAGTGCCACAAGAGGCACCTGCTTTAAACAAGAAGCCGTCACGCACATGACAGCGTTTTTTGGTGCCACCCACGGGGGTTAATGGAATATTGTTTCTGTGCCAGTTTCATTACACTTGACGATGACTGATGGCCGTTTCTTTCTCTGTGAATGCAGATCGGCCGCAGGGATGGATGCGGATTTTGAAAGACTCCGTAAGTGTACGCCAGGTCACCAGTCTTCTCTTAAACTTGCAAGTAATAATTATATAATCATGACAATTTTCATCCTTTTTTCCCCGGAAAGCCTGCATCTCAAGACTTGGAGATTTTTCCTTGTTTATTGGGACACTGCAGTGGTGTAAGGGGTACCACACTGAACTTGCAATACGGAGGTCAATAGTGGTCATCACTCCACGTGCCGGAAGCATCTCCAGTAACTGAATTTACTTCCTCTTAACAATTCACTTCCCTGCAGCCGCCCCCAAAGCGTGCTAAATGACGCACGGCACACACAGCCAGAAAAAACTCAGACCGCAGAGCTGTGTGCGTCTCGTCAACACAGAGGTCCCCCACGCCCCCTTCATGCCCGCATTGTCTGGCCACGGCACCGCTTGATCCAGGCCCTCAAATTGTGGAGCTGGCCAAAGCTGTGAGTGCCGGAAACAAGGTGGAGGCCATGACGCTGGCAGCTCTCCTGGCACGTTCCAACACCCCGCTGGAGATCCGCCCGCAAGAAAGCGTCTACCCGGCACAGGAGATCAGGTGAACGCCGGATCAGCCTTTGTCCGCTTGTTGCCCATTGTCCACTGTGTGAACGTCGCTGCAAGGCTGCAGTTATAGCAAGCCTTGGCGACGCATTTCTGTATGCCGGTGGTTGTCCAAGCTGCGGTCTGTGGGCTACTGGTGTTGTGCAAGGTCGTGAGGAAACTGGTGCAGATGTTTTTTTTTTATTCCACAAAACACCATATTTTTTTACTGCAAGGTGGTCCATGGAAAATATTTGACGGTGTATGAGTGACCACCACGCACACGAAATTGTCACAGGCAGCAGCTGGGCTTTGCTAGGGGATATTTAGCATAGGGCGGTGCAGCAAAGGCTGTTGTTGTATCATACTTCCATGCTCCCCACCTTCACCAACGCACAATGACCAGCGTGGTGAAGTCCGTGGGTCGAGGAAGATTTTGAACCCGTGCAATGTGCTGTGTTTCTAACCATGTATTGATCACGGCTGCTACTGCTGATAATGATTCATCCCAATGCAGGAGTCCTCAGAGAGTCTCAATTCCGGAGGCTCAGCGAGTCTCTTATGGATATAAAATGGCATCGTTATTGTTGTAAATGTTTTGAAAATCAGTGGCGATGTTCAACACACGAATCCCCCAAATTATCAAGATCTGGATAATAATCTTAATTTTGGAGATAATAATAATATGGATGTAGCCATCCATGATTCCTCACGATTCTGGGTCAATATTTAATTGGTTATTCGATTGTTTCTGTTGCGAAAGATGCAGAATCAATCATTTTCATCATCATCGTCATTGTCTATTCACTGCTGGTTGAAGGCTTTCCCATGCCGTACCTATTCCCCGCTGCCTCCTGCGATGCCACAGTCCATCTTAGTTCTGCGAATTAACTGACCTCGCCTCCGCTCAATCTCAATAGCGGTCCTTCTCTCAGCCGCCAGTGTGTAGGA
The DNA here is from genome assembly GCF_965212315.1 of Lampetra planeri. Lineage (NCBI taxonomy): Eukaryota > Metazoa > Chordata > Hyperoartia > Petromyzontiformes > Petromyzontidae > Lampetra > Lampetra planeri. The sequence goes on from NC_136160.1 coordinate 1,205,499, forward strand.
TCCACAGTGGTATTAATGTATACAATGTACCGTGGTATAGACACTTGTGAATTTAAAATAATTGATTATTGCGTGCCATGTTAGATTTTTTATCTGTGAATGATTATAGCCCGACTAGGTACATGTAATAGCAAAAGTTTCACATTTATTATACATCTTGTCTTCTTTACAATATAGTTTTATCCCCATTAAATATTTTGAAATCTGGGTCTCTGACTTAAGCACACAATGGGCTGCTTGTGCGCAAAAAAAAAGATTGTCTTTAAAAGTAAAGTGCCGTACTTTTCTGCAGACAGTGTGCTTCAGCGATATCCTCCAACAAGTCCAATCAGTGGCAGGAATCGAACTGTCATTGCCCAGTGGACAGGTTCAGTGGCGAACGCTCCGGTTTAATCCAGACGCCCCCCACCACCACGTGGGTTAAGGCAAAGCGGGCGGGGGGGTAGGGGTCACGCTTGCGCGTTACGTTGGGGTGGGGTTACATATCGGTGGGACAAAGTGAGTGTGCCTTGAGCTTATTTACGACAAAATGAATGTGACAAACCGAATGAGATAAATTGAACTGATAGAAAATCCCCACTGAATTACCCAAGCGAGTGGGGGGGGGCAGGGAAGGAAGAAACAACTCGTAGCGCAGATCGTCTGGACTCGTGCAGTGGCAGCAGGAATCCGTGTGCTTGTACGATAATGAACAGCGTCAGACCTCTTATCTGAATTCCTCAAAAGCCATAATTTCTGTTATCCTCGGCTGAGAATAGACGCATAGATTTCACCAGTTTGAGGGTTTCATTAAGCTATAGGTGAACTTTGAGCCTTTTGGTCATTCGATGATAATATATATTTTTTACACCGGAATATTAATAAATTGGCTGAATGTGGAGGGAGAAAAATAAATGAAACGGCCATTGGGTCTTGGCGGCTACATCACCGTGATCATCAGGAAAGTCCTGCCTGCGGCTGACTCTGCAACAAAGAATATAAATTAAAAGTTAAGTCCGTGTGATTGTCCAAGTGTGAGAGAGGCTCTGAAATCTAAAAGCCATTACGCAACAATGGAATACGTTCATGGGAAGTTTGGAGGACATTGAAAAAAAAATTGGTTAATCAGATCAAAAAAAAAAACTTAAATTAAATTGGTTCCTTCCAATCCAAATCGTGGGCGTGTTTTTTTTTTTTAAACTGCAGCGATGATTTTGAATCGTAGGTCATAATGTATTATTCATTGCCCATACCTTTTTTTAGATACTTTCCAATTCTAAGTCTTGGATGTGTATACAGTAGTAGTTGTTTGAGGATCTGATTTAGAAGGAACTTTATTTGTCCGTCTTTGAATCAGCCTGTCGGTTACGACACAACTAACAACAATGACAATAAATGTGTAGGCTTTTGTTCATCATTCGACTGCGGGGTCGAAGGCCTTCACCGCGCCCTGTCGCTCGTGAGAGTTGTTTGGCCTTGCTTCACCACGCTGGTCAGAGTGTTGTGAAGGGGTGGGGGGGGGGACAGGACCCGTTCAGTTATCAGCTACCTTGCCAGGTATGCAGAAGGTCGTGGGTTCGATCCCGACCCTGACGCCTGCTGTATATTTAAAGTTTGCATGTTCTCTCTGTCTCCCCGTGGCCGTGTGGACTTCTCTCTGGTTTTGCCACCCACATTTAGAATCAACGTGCGTTTAGAGTATTTAGCTCCTGTAAATTTCCACATGACGATAAGCCACTTCGTTGACCTTTCATTTGTGGCCAGGTCGCTACTGTAAAAAGAGCTATATTAGCTCAGTGGGCCTTAACTGATGAAATAGAAAATAGTAAAAAAAAATGGTTTAGGTCGCCATTTGGTGTTAGCCACGGCCAGTTTTATAGTGCACCATGTTAACCATTGCACCACCACTCCACCCCGACTGTGTATTGTAAATAATAATCTGAATAAATAATAATTTACAGTCCACTGTCAATCCACTGCTGGATGAAGGCTTCTCCAGGCCATGTCATGGGAGTTGTATTGAACCACACACCTCACCACACTGGTCATTGTGGGTTGGTGAAGTTCAGTGACCAGCGTGGTGGTGGTGGTGGTGGGGAAGTATGGCCCAGCAATGTTTGGAGAGGCCCTCATCCAGCAGCTTGTTGACAAACATGGGCTGTAGGTGTACTCGTAGAAGGTCGCACGGCTGTGAGCATTCTCACAATGTACGTTTGTATGTTGTATATATGTTATATGTATGTATTTTGACCTTTCGTACCGTATGTAGCCAAGCGTGCTAAATTGGAGTTGTGGGGGAAGGACAAACTAAACACAAAACGCATTTTTAGAGAAATTATTTTCAATCTAAATTTAAAAGTTCGTAGCTCCAGTGGCTTCCTAACTTCGGAAGGAAGAGCGTTCCAGACGGCCGCAAAAAGCGCATCTGAAAGCGCGTGATGCATTGACCGTCTTTGTTCGATGGCCAGCCAAGAGCCGCTGCTGTGAGGATGACCGGAGTTCACGTGATGGTTTATGCTCTTGACGAGATCGGCAAGGTATTGTTGTTCATTTGTGGCAAGCACCTTTGTGTGTAATTGGTACGACCTTATAATGTATCCCGTCGGCAACCAGAAGCAAGAAGATCGTGGGCCTAATCCATGTGTTAGTGGAAGGAGGTCATCGCTGCTCTTTGCCAGAGTAATTAGCATTTGGGAGGAAAAGTGCACCCTGTCAAAACATCAACCACGGTGGCTGTGCGTGACGTGTCGCCGTGTGCAGGATTCAGGTGCGCTTTGAAGATGCACAGACCACAGTGGGACCCATCGCTCTGACCGTTCATTCACATTGGACAGTGGCACACCTGAAGAGTGAGGTAGGCACGTGCTGGCCCAAGTCTCAGAATAATAACTCTGCATTGTTTTATCAACCCAGTCTGGATGACGACTGGCTAAGTGGAGACCCGAGGGGGACGTGGACTCGCGACCTGCCGCTAGCGTGTCGTGAGTTCCAACAAAAACTTCATCCACTTTGCAGTCTGACTAAGAAAAATTTAATGGTGATGGCGCAGCCCTTCGATTGCTCTCTCATGCCACTGCCGGCACAAGTGCCTCCAGTAGAGGAAGCTTTATAGTGGATATTTGTCCATGCTGGCCATACAAAGCCGCGTTATTATTATCATTGTAAATCTTGAACGGCGGAAGAATACCCACGCTTTACCCCACCATGCGCGACCTTGCCGATGGGCCAACTGTGGTGCGCCCGCTTTCACCGCTGGGTGTACAGAGGTGGTGGCTGTTTAGAAAGCTTGCCGCGTTTTCACCGCCTCGCCTGGGGATCGAACTGCGACCTCTGCATTGCAATATCAGCGCCCTGAGAATTATTGTTTAAGGACGCTTTATATATATAAAAAAAAGATACAATGTTTAATTATCAATGTGTCGACCATCGCACCACCCCTGCATCCCTAATTGTCCCTGTCCCATTACATATTTTTCCCTCCCCCCTACTGTGTTAGGTTTTCCACAAGTACGGCTTCCACCCATTGCTGCAGCGGTGGGTGTTTGGGGGCCGACTGGCCAAGGACTGTCACTCGCTTCACTTCTACGGCGTCAGGACAGATGGAGACTACGTCTTCCTCTACCTCCTGAAGGTGCCGTCTTCCAGCAGCGATGTCGCGGAGAGACACAACGCAGGTACGGGAGCGCGATCCCCCCGCACCCTGCCAGCCCCCACAACCCCGGAAGAGAGGTCACGCCGGCAGACGGGAGCCTTCAGCTTGGCCGAAGTTTTGCGAGAAGAGTAGAACGTGGGAGTCAAACGATAGAAAAGCGGGTGCATTACAGTTTAGTTTCGACCGTATATTTTTTTAATAACAAAATGACATCGAAAACTCTCTGTTGGCTCTGGTTGTCTCTTGTTTTGTTGTTGCTGTAACAGGAGAACGGTTGGGTGGCGGTGAAAGGGCAAGAGCCAACAAGATGAGTCTACAGGACATCCTTCACGTGTTAACCGACCAGCTGGGCTCAATGGACCCGGCTCCTCTCCTATCCAATCCGCCAGCAATAGCCGCCGTGAGTGTCATTCGAACCGTTCGTTCATTTGTCAACTTCTTTTTGGAGATCCCCAATGAACTAAAGCGGCACGTTGGTCAGTGGACGGGTGTGTTTGGTTGTCCATTAAAAACCCCTCCGAGCCAGACTTTAAGAAGCCAGAATTCGGGGTAAACCAGAGGGTAACTTTAAAAAGTTTAATAACGACGCAAAGCTCATTCTTGATAACGAAAGAACCCAACTGATCCGAACACTTGCTCGTGCGCCATTTGGCCGGCCTGCACATGGTAATTTTTGTGACTTGTTTAACTTTTCTCTATTTGACACTGTTTTTGGTAACTTGCTGACCCCCGACCCGAACTGGAACATCTGCAGAAAAGAGCTTCATAGCTCATCGTGTTCCAGTCTAAATAAATATTCTGATGGAATCTGACTGCGCGAGCAATTCTACGGCCGTTTTTTCTCGCTATCGCGTTTCATTTGGTGAACCGCTTCCATTTGGTGACCTTGCAACCGGCAGCGCAACGGGGGGGGGGGGGGGGGGGGGTGTAAAATCCAGCGGGGTTTGAGCGCGCGCATTGCTCTCGCCGTGAATGTGCGTTCAGGACGCGATGGCTGAGTGGTCGTGTTCGGCCTGCACGCTGCTCAACCAGCCCCGAGCCGCCCGCTGCTGCGTGTGCGACACCCCTCGACAGCATGATACTCCCGAGCAGGTGAGGGAGTCGTTTCAAAACCCGTGGGACAAGTGGGACAACCACGTTTTCCGTTCTTTTGAGCTGGTGGGTCTGGACAAGGCCGCGTGTGCGATGCGCCGCTACATGCGGCCTTCGCGCGTTTGCTAGCCCCAGCAGGTGGAGAGAGGGCGGCCAGGAATTGGCGCCTCGCACGGATCTCACGCCAGCGGTCGCTGGCTCCTCTGCGCCGTCTGGTTTATGGGTTGGTTGTTTATGGCAGGGCGGGGGGGGAGAAACCTTTTAACGTTGCACGCTTAATTTGTTTGTGACGTATTTGTACACACTTGTAACAGGGCTCGCGGGCCGTTCCGAGAACTATATACCGGACGCGGTAAATATATTCTTGGGGGGGAGATCGTAAAATCGAGCACCCGTTGTTAAATGTCGTCGTGTAGCTGCGCGTGCCTGTACACACGTGCACATGAAACACGTGCACATGCATGCACGTGTGTCATGTGCATGTGTGTGAGGTGCTCACTAACAGCACTTGCCCCAACAGTCTTGTTAAGACTACAAGGGAATATTTGTCTTTGCACATGCATCAGCCCTTCTGACAATCCACTGCTGGATGAGGGCCTACGCACAAATACGGAATATTGTACTGGCTGTGGCAAAAACACCTTATTTTTTAAGTGGAATCTAACTTATGTGTTAAGCCGACGTGTTGAACTGGAATCCTAACTGTTGACACTCAACAGTGGCTTAAGTGGTCAGCTTGCCGACTTCCAAACTGCGCTGCCACTTGCGTTAAGATGTAGTCTCGCTGCGTGCTCACCGCTGTGTGCGCGCTTTCTGCCGCTGGTAAAGGCATTATTCCTTTCCGTGCGAGAGAGGGAGAGTTTACTCCGTGTGGCAATAAACTCAGTCTGCCTTTGAGCGGTCGAGGAAACAACTACTTAGAGGTAATATTTTTTTATTAAGTCGAGTTTTATTGCGCATTACTTTGAAAGTGCAACAACAAAAAAGCTTAAATCCTGTGGGAAATATTGGTTGCTAATTGTATGATTGTGTAATTTTTTTACCACTTTATTGATAGAATGAGTCGATGATTCATTTACAAACAGGATTTTTTTTGGTTCCCAAAGTAATTCGTGTCAAGGTGCGTTAAACATTCAATATAAAATAATTACACAATACATTTTTATCATTAACTGTTTTGTGACAGGAGTCTGTAATTTTTCAAGTCAGTTTTGTCTTTGTTTTTTAACAGAATTAATGAGGAATCGGTCCACAATCGAGGTATATACATTTTTCCCCCTTGCAAACATTAGGTGAAATTTATTCTATGGGCCCAGGGCAGATATTTCGCTTGTGGCTACCGCTTGGCGTGACATCACTTTAGCGGTTCCGTATTCTTTACGTGGCCAATAATGGTGTATTATGTGAGAACCATTTGAAATTAGCGGGCTTATCAAGTAGCATATAATTCACGCCTATTATTAATCAATTGGAACCACTGAAGTTTTGCAAGCCGGTGGTGGCACCACGCCTATAATACAGCACTGTCGAGGCAGCGAGAGGCGTTGGTGGCTTCCCGCACCAATGTTGCGACTCCCTATCCCTTGCGTGTCGAGGAGGTGCCAATCCCTGGCTTGCCAGAAAAGGGCGGCACAGCAATTGTGGAGTCCCATCTGTTCCATCTGCATGGTATTAGTGTTTCCCCTTCGCACGTGTTGGTGTTCTCCAGGTGCTGCAGTTTCCTCCCACATGTAAAAAACTCACTAATTGGCTGTAAACATCTTCATATATAGAGGACCGTAGAGCTTAGGCAATTGCTCTCACAAGTTCACTGTGGTTCCCTGCTGCGCCTCTATGAGCCGTTCTCTCTCTTGGAGAGCGAGCGAACACTTTGCGGTGCCTTGCAAGTTGAAATTATTGTATTTGTTATTTTGCTACATCGTGTTTTAGGAAATTCTGCTCTGGCCCATGGACTAACTTTGGCAAGGTGATTTGGTTTCAACGGCCTTTCCCACTTCTTTGACAATGCCCACAGGTGTTCCCTCCGGTGCAACAGATTTCACTTCTTTCTAAAGGCAGGTCCAGACCTGAGCATCCGTTTTTGCACAATTTGGTTGCATGCAACTGAATGGTTTCTTTGCGGACGTCTCTGCAACAAAAGGTGGCTGAAAGTTGCGCATTGTTGTCGCGCAACTTCTCCCCCAGATGTGCACCCTGCGTAACTGTTGGGGTGGTCATTAACTCTTCAGGCGTGACATCTGGTGCAACATCATCATCATCATCTGGTGCAACATCATCATCATCTGGTGCAACATCATCATCTGCTGCAACACCGCCCTCCCCCCCCCTTTTGTTTGTGAACTATAAATATATGAGCGATTGTAATTTACTGACAGGTGTGCGCGTGTGTGCGGGTTTCCGTGTCGTGTATTTATTCAGGGGAGACGAGGCAACTCCGTGGAGAACTTCATGCGACAGATGTCATCGCCACATTCAGACCTACAGTCCGATTTACTGAAGGCTTTATATAAGTTTTAGCAGCTTTTCCCGGAGCCAAGTCAGAATATTTCTGACAATACGACCATGAGAAGTTGGCACTTTGAACCACTACTGATATGCTTGCACTGTATTACTGTACTGCTTTTAATGGTACATCCTACAAAATTGTTCACGACTTTTTTTTTTTAAGTAGCCAGCTGGTTCGTAGACCGATCAGCCCTAGATCCGAGATGATTATCACGACGATTTAATCGACTCAACGTTGTGTCAAATCAGCTTCTCTTCTTTACGTCACCGGTTATTACTTGTGGAGCCAATGGAAGCCGCCCGGTCATTGCTTCCCGCAGGTGGGAAACCCCCTACAAGCCGAACACCGATAATTGGGTTGGTGAGTGGGCGGGCGAGCGGGCGGGCGAGCGGGCGAGCGAGCGGGTGAGCGAGCGAGTGAGTAGATAGGCCGGGGCGCGCCGTATCTCGATATCTCGTGTTGATGCTTTGTTTACTTTGTGCTGCCGACCAGAGTCGATGGAAACTGCCGTAGGCATGGTAACTGGTACCGCATACACACACACGCATCGGCCGGGCAGGACGGTGCGGATTGATGTAAACGCTCGTCGATGAGAACTCGCGACGCGCGACTTGCGATCGATCGTCTTGCGGTACTGGCGACCGGTGGGGCTCGTGGAGCCGCTGCAACGATGCGATCGTTCCTGCGTTGCGCTGACGCGGCAAGTGTGTGGCGGCAGCGGGGCCGCCGTGCAAGGGCGGTTGACTGGAGGGGGACGAACGCACGGAGCAGTCGGCGCGACCGAAGATGCCGTGACGGCAGTCGGCGCGGCTGGTGGCGACGGCGGATGCGCAGACGGACCCCCCCCCCCCCCCCCCCCCCCGGTGTCTTGGTCGCAGCGTGACTGGCGTCGTTGGGCCTTCATAAGTGTTCGAGATCACGGCGATTAGAAAGACTGTTGGCTGGCTTGTGTGGAAATAAAGTGCAGTTGAAAACCGTTCAACGTCATCAGAATCTTTTTATATTCTGGAGAAATCCGATGAGCCATGAAGCTTTTTCACAAATGTCCAAGTTTGGGTGGGTTCGTCTGCATTTGAACTAAAAGTGTAGCGGGTGACGAAAGTGATGCCATTTGCACTGCAGAGTTACGGGAAACTGGTCTCGCGACGATGGCCATATATCGCGAAAACTCAACGCTGTCGCTCATCCGTAATGTGGCAGTTTTACGCGATAATCCCGAAATCATGAGCCGTGTTTTTTATGGGGCTGTATACGGCTTGTTCGCAGATGAGTCGCTCATTGGCAAAGTTTGCGTCGATTCGCGCCAGCGCAGATGTTAAGCTAATTTGCATCAACAATCTAAGTGAATCGTACAAAATGATAAGCCAAAAATAATCTCGATGCTAAAATGTTCCACTTTGTACTTTGTGAGCTACGTTGAGTCCAGCTCGTTGCGGGTAATTCCGGCAGCAAATTGGAAGTGCGTTTAACGGCGACGTTGAGTATTATTAATCTCGCCAAGTGTTCCGATTATGTAAAACATGCTGCCTGGGCAAATCAATTGGTGATTACCAAAAAGAAAAAAAGGCTTCTTAAATGAATTCCAATTTTTTTCTTCTGTCGCTGCTGCCAAATTTTTTCTGCCATTTCGTTTTTTGGGTTTGGGGTTTTTAACCGAGAGAATTCGAATTCCGTGGTTGATTTAAGTGAACGTGCCGTTTGTCAGCCACGATCGATCCACTGCTCGGGGAAGGCCTCCCCGAGCCCCTGCCATCTCTGGCGATCTGACGATGTCACGATACAATACACAACAACAACTACGTTTGGGGATTCTCTCTCTACGTGTCGCGTCCTGTTTAAACGATCTCGGCGAACATGGCCTCCCCTCCCTCTGGCTCTCTCCGTGATATTCGCTCAGCAACTTGGCAATGCGTTCTTCTCCCAGTCGCATCCAATTGCTTACGCAACAATTCTCTGTCATCCCAGGCTTGTGGTGGTACCACTAATGTCCGCGGCCAAAATTATATTTACGACCGCGCTCTGCAGAGTCCCTCTGAAGAGAGTTTTTTTTCTTCCACGACTCCTTCAAGGTGACCAGACATCTTGGAAGAGGTGGAAGTACCCACACTTTACCCCACCCCCCCTCCCACACGCGACATCAGAATTTTGAATCTTTATTTGTTCTGGATGGAATCTGATGATCTATGAGGCTCTGGACAGGAGGGGAGTGGGGGGGGGATTTAAAAAACTCGCACCGTTTTAACCGCCGTGCGAGGTGATCGAATCGGACCGGCGACCTCTGGATCGTAAGTCCAGCGTGCTGTTGACCCCCTACACACCGCGGTGGCTGGCGGGACTGTTCGCAAGACATTGAGCGATTGCCGGCATGCGACGCGACTGTGAATAACCCCAAGATGAACGCGCTCTCTCCACCCGAGTTTGTACGTCTGATTTAACGACGTGCAATTCCATTCAATACACATTTACGCATTAAAACACGTTTACTTTAATTGATAGCTTTCAATAGTCAGTTCCGGTTGAAGTCAAGCTGCATTTTGTATTTTACACCATCGAGTTATTTTTTTGTTTTGAAGCCGCCGCCGATGCCTTTTAGCCGGCTTAATTGCGAGCGTCTTTTTTTGGCAGACAATGTTGTGTGTGGTGCTCTGCGTATTCATTCCCAAGTGGCGATGCGCGCGCGTGCGCTCATCTGCTCCGAGATTCGCCGCGCGCTCTCTCGTCAATTCCAATCGCTCGTCGCCACCTTACCCGGCCGGCGTGTTCCGCGACAGCCGACGAGTCGCTATTTTTTAATATATTTTTTGTGTTTTTTTTTCTTCTTCGCGCTCTGCGGTTCGCGCTTTTGAGTTGTTGTTTTTTTTGCCGCATCGAGGAACCCGGGCAAAAGTTGAGTTTTTGTTGTTGTTGATGACGCGGTAGGTCGCGGAGGGCGTCATCCGAAATCGGTTCAGTTTACTGTTCTCGTCGATGACAGCCGTGATCAATCCACTGCTGGACGATGAATGCCTCCCAACCCCTCCCCCCCCCCCCCCCGAGCATCATCGCCGCCGCTTACGCAGGAAACGGTTTTACGTGAATCAAATCAAGACGATTCATCAAACCGCCGTGCGGGTTGTGGAGCGAAGCGTCACACGGCTAAGTAAGTTGACTGACACGATGGGACATCCTGTAGCCACTGGCTCAGCCCCAGGTCGACTCGGCCTCACGTGAACGCCTCGGTGCGGCGTATAAACATCAGCGCCGGGGAGACAAAGGCGGCCGGGCGTGGTGTTCGCCACCCACCCAGCCTTCATAGGTGTTCACTAACAGCACTTCCCTGTGTAGGCTAAACGCGGGTTCTTTGTGCCACCGACAAGGGGGGGCTATATTTTTGGTTATTTCAGTAGCCACGTAGAAGGGAAATAAGAAAATAATATAAATATAAAACAATAAAATTTCTCACGACGTTTCGACTGCAACACAAGCAACAATCGTCATCAGGTGTGAAATCAACAGCAAGAACATTTTCTTGTTGTGGATTTCACACGTGATGATGAGAATTTGTATTTTTTATATTTATATAATTTTATTATTTTCCTTCTACGTGACTTTACCGAAAGAACCAATAATATTAATCCCTGCAGTCACGAAAGCTTTAAATCAAAATTTAAGGGGGGGGCTACATTGAACGATGACACAGACACACTCACGTAGATGTCTGACAAGTGTCAAGATTTGTCGTGTGGCCAGTCGTTAGTTTTTTGGGCACGGGCGCGGGGTGATTCTCATTGGGTGTTCTAGAATGGAACGATCGTCTTGTTTGCAAGTCTGGCTCCTGCCCACAACTGGCGTGACACGGGCACATCAAACTCTTAGGTTTTTTCGGTAAAGTCACGTGGGTAAAAAAATAATAAATTTAAAATTATAAAAGTAATAATAGAAATAAAATAATAAATCACGACGTTTCGGAGGCAACACAAGTCTCCGTCATCAGGTGGGACCGTCACAGCCAGATGTACTGTATCAAGTGAGGCAAAACATTTCAAGATACAAGTTCTTAAATACAAGCATCTCTTGAGGAAGGCCAGCGTCTCGAGAAGCTGTGACTTCTTGTCTCGTTGTCTGTTAAAAACTCTCACAGATAGGTGAAATTCCTCCCCGTAGAGGTTGTTTAATTCTAGATTTGAAGCTTTGCACATCACTCACAACGAGGGCGCGTCACGGAATAATCGAGCGGCTAACAACTGCACCCCGTTCCCTTTGATCCTCCCTCCTCGCACACTGAACGAGATCGCGTTGTGCGCGTTGCGCCTTGTGCGTCTTCAGAGAGTACGGCCCCTGCGCGTGGTGCCTGCAGCCCAGAGGTCGCAACCGGGTACCCGATACCCGTACCCTACCCGATACCTGGCTACCCGTACCCGGCCGGGTACGGGTACGGGTAGCCGTTTGCGACCCTGGTGCGGCCGGGTACGGGTACGGGTAAGGAATCAAAACCCTTTGCGACCTCTGCTGCAGCCTTCGGCGGCATCGCTTCAGCACGCAAAGCAGCACACGCGGCAGCCGCGGTGACATCCTCGGTGTCTCGGCGGCGGGGGGGGGGCAGCGCTGGAGAACTTTGCCGGATGTGTACTGTGTGTGTATGTGTACTGTGTGTGTGTACTGTGTGTGTACTGTGTGTGTACTGTGTGTGTGTACTGTGTATGTACTGTGTGTGTATGTGTACTGTGTGTGTGTACTGTGTGTGTACTGTGTGTGTGTGTACTGTGTGTGTGTACTGTGTATGTGCTGTGTGTGTACTGTGTGTGTACTGTGTGTACTGTGTGTATGTACTGTGTATGTAGTGTGTGTGTTCTGTGTGTGTACTGTGTGTGTACTGTGTATGTACTGTGTGTGTACTGTGTGTGCTACTCGGCAGGCAGGTGTCTCGTGCCGGTTCGCTTTGTGTGCCCCCCCCCCATTGTTGGAACGCATCTACTACGACAACTACTACCACAACAACTACTACAACCACTTCTACAACCACTACTACTACGACAACTACTACCAATAGCGCACTGAGCGAGACGCGAACAAGTACGAAACAAAAAACACAGCAACGCAAACAAGGGGGCACAACAGCGCTCCCGAGGAGTCGAGCGAGTGAGACATTCTATTTTATTTTAAATTCCCGCGTGTCAAGCCACGTGGCGAGGAGCAGCACACTCCTTACTCACTCACTCCTCACTCACACACTCCTTACACACTCCTTACACACTCCTCACTCACACACTCCTCATACACTCCTTACACACTCCTTACACACTCACTCCTCACTCACACACTCCTTACACACTCACTCCTCACTCACACTCCTTACACAGTCCTTACACACTCCTCACTCACACACTCCTCATACACTCCTTACACACTCCTTACACACTCACTCCTCACTCACACACTCCTTACACACTCACTCCTCACTCACACACTCCTTACTCACTCACTCCTTACACACTCCTTACTCACACCTTACACACTCCTTACACATTCCTTACTCACTCCTCACTCACACACTCCTTACACACTCCTTACACACTCACTCCTCACTCACACACTCCTTACACACTCACTCCTCACTCACACACTCCTTACACACTCCTTACTCACTCCTCACTCACACACTCCTTACACACTCCTTACTCACTCCTCACTCACACACTTTTTACACACTCCTTACACACTCCTTGTGGCCAAGTCAACCATCTGCCTTGGGGGACCCGCATCTCTTCAACGCAGAACACCACCACCACCCCCTCCACCTCTTAGTAAATTAATGGCTCAAACGAGCCATCCTGAATAAACATTCCATAATAAAAAAAAACTGCTGATGCGACGCACAGCTTGCAATATGATAGCGAGTCGTAAAGATATTTGTTGCAGGGGTTTATTGTTGTGCGTGTCGCGAGTTCTGGCCCCTTCGCGTATTTTCGATTTTGTGCGCGCACACGCACGCACGCGCACGCACGCGCGCGTCTTAATTATTTATCGTGCCATTTCTACGGGAAGGGACACTCTGGAGGGTTTTGCTCGGAGGGCGCCGCGTGGATTAAAATGTCACCGATTATTGAGAGCGGCCGATCGAGCAGAGCGCTGCGATGGTGGTCGGCCGGCGACTTGTGGGCCATGCGACGACTTTTGAATCCCAGCCACTGCGAGCTGCGGTACTTCTCGATTGAAAAGTCATCGCTTTGCGACCGCTTGTTTGTTTGTGTGTGTTAGGGGAGCGGTAGTGTAGCGGTTAGCGCGCTGCGCTATGAACCCGTCCTGGGCCTCCCCTAGGTCGACTCAGCCTTAAATGAGTACCTGGTGCGGTGTGTAAACATCGCCACTGGGGAAACAAAGGCGGTCGGGCATGGTGCTGGCCACCCACCCCCCTCGTTCGTGTACCGTTCCGGCCTTCATAGGTGCTCGCTAACAGCACTTGCCCCTACAATCTGTTAAGGCTATACGGGGGATCTTTGTCTTTGTTTAGTTTGTTGGCCTTCACCGCACCACCCGCACGCGCGCCTCTACGTAGCACGATTGGCTACGTACTTTGCGAAAGAAGTTCAACATGCGGGACACACATCTGCCATCGCACCGCCGGGAATCCATTCGCTTGAGAGGATGTCCATAATCAGAACATTTATTTATTTATTCATACTGGAGGAATCCGATGAGCTACACAGCTCATTTTCACAGATGTCCAGTGGCTGCCCTGCCACGCGGGGACACTGAAGTCTTGATTACAGCTTTGGCCCCGCTCTATGCGGGTTCGCTTCGTGCGATTTCGCACTGCATGGACAGTATATGCGGCTAACCGATTTCTCCCCCCCAAAAGATTCGCCACGTGGTGCGGTTTGGAGGGCCTCTGCACGAGCGTGGCCATGTTCGGTGCGCTGAAATGTCTCGCACGAGGCTCGCAACAAGGAGGGCTTTCTGGGCTCCACGTTCCAAATGAGGACGAAAATTAATTTAGACCCTAATTGACGATATCTCCTGTTTTGTGTGTGTTCATTCATTCATTTCCTTGGCACACTCACTTTTGTCTGCTTGAAGTGTCATTAATTATGGAGTGTGACCTATTTTATTGTTATTGCTGTTACAGAATTTGTTTGTTACAGGAATAATAGTAGAATTATTGCTCTACGGGGTGTGGGGCGTTGGATGGGATCGACCTGAGTGTGATGTCCGACTGTCACTAACGCCTGAACTGGTCCCTGCCTTCATCAACCAACACTGACCGGCGTGGTGAAGTATGGTCACACGATCCGCATGACTGAAAGAGGGTGGAGGTGGGGGGGCTTTCGTGCGGCAGTTGATTGACAGGCAGCCGTCGACGATGATTCTGGGCATCGGCTGAGATCTAAAAAAACACCAACACGAGCTGGGAAAAGCATCATATATTTATTATTAATGATAACAATCGAATTCAATTCGCCAGGATTGTCGTGCAACACGCGCACGAAAAAAAACATTTCTTAAACCTTCTTGGTTCTTTCGGTAAAGTCACGTAGAAGGAAAATAATAAAATAATAAAAAATAAAACATAATAAAATAATTCTCACGACGTTTCGGCCACAACGCAAGCAGCCGTCTTCCACCACAACGCAAGCAGCCGTCTTCCACCTGAAGACGGCTGCTTGCGTTGTGGCCGAAACGTCGTGAGAATTATTTTATTATGTTTTATTTTTATTATTTTAAATATTTTCCTTCTACGTGACTTCACCGAAAGAACCAAGAAGATGAATCCCTGCAGTCACGAAAGCTTTAAATCGAAATTTAATTCTTAAACCGTAAGCAACAATGACAACAACAACAACAACAACAGCTGTCGGACATGATGCCACGCAAGTTGTGACACCACGCGGCCCGTACGTCATTGCCGTGGCTGCGACAGACGCGTCGCCGCTGACGAGCTGATGAATGTTCTTTTGCCGCTGACCTTCGTGTCCGAGGAGGACTCTTGCTGACGGCCTCGTGTCCTGCACGCTCAAGCGTGGCCGTACAGACCGATGCGCGAGTGGCAACGCCTCTCTGTCTCTCTGTCTGTCTCTCTGTGTCTCTCTGTCTGTGTCTCTCTCTGTGTCTCTCTCTCTCTGTGTCTCTCTCTGTCTCTCTCTGTCTGTCTCTCTCTGTGTCTCTCTGTCTCTCTGTCTCTCTCTGACTGTCTCTCTCATTCGGTCTCTCTGTATCTCTCTGTCTATCTCTGTATCTCTCTCCCTCTCTGACTGTCTCTCCCTCTGTCTCTGTCTTTCTCTCTCTCTCTGTGTATCTCCGTATTTCTCTCCGTCTATCTCTTTGTTTCTGTTTCTGTCTCTTTCTGTGTCTCGCTGTGCCTCTCTGTGTCTCTCTCATTCTGTATCTCTCTGTATCTCTGTCTTTGTCTTTCTCTCTATCTATCTCTCTGTATCTCTCAGTCTCTCTCTGTCTCTCTCTCTCTCTCTCACAGGAGTTGTATCCGTGTATGCAGTTGCTTCCTCGCGCCCACGGCTGCCAGTGGGACGTGGATCGAGAAGGCGCGCGAGAGAGATCAGTGACGACGGCTTACCCGTCCACTCTGGCCAGACGGCTTGGGGAGTAACAACAACAACAACAAAGCACAGCCGCCATTTGTCACCACATCGCTTGTGCCAGGCCAGGTGCACTTTGAGGCCATGTGGCGTGCCGAAGGCTCGCTGACAGGTGGTCACGGGACAGACCCAGGTGTTATGGATCAACTGACTGAAATTATTGACAGACAATAAAAATAATACAATCTTGATGTGAAGCTTTCGTGACTGCAGCAATCCATACTCTTTGGTTCTTTCGGTAAAGTCACGTAGGTAGACAAATAAATCACGACGTTTCGGGCGCAACACAAGCGTCCAGCATCAGGTAGGAAAGCACGGCCTGCTGCTGAGGCAGACTGTTTTAGAAGGTTTGAAATGTGTGTAGCTCAAGGGTGAGTGGGGAGGGTGGAGACGTATGGGTGGTAGACCTTGGTGGAGAGACAAAGGCAAAGATCCCCCGTGTAGCCTTAACAGACCGTAGGGGCAAGTGCTGTTAGCGAGCACCTATGAAGGCCGGAACGGTACACGAGGGGGTGGGTGGCCAGCACCACGCCCGACCGCCTTTGTCTTACCAGTGGCGATGTTTACACACCACACGAGCTACTCATTTCAGGCTGAGTCGACCTAGGGGATGCCCAGCACCGGTTCAGATAATCGTCACCGGTGTTGGCCGTGAGCGGGAATCGAACCCGGGTCCTCAGGTTCGTAGCGCAGCGCAGCGCTAACCGCTACACGAGAGGGCTTGGTGGCACAGGACTGGGCACCACGGTGATGAGATGTTAACTCCCTCGCCTGATATACAAGAGGTCGTGGGTTATATTCTAACACTTGACGCCTGCTGTATATTTGGAGTTTGCGTGTCTCTCTCCTCGTGGTCGCGTGGGTTTTTCTCCGGGTCCTCCGGTTTTCCCCTCCGCATTTCGAATGGACGTCACCACGCGTTGAGAGGTTTTTGGCTGCTGCTGCTGCTGTAACTTTGCACGCGATGATGATGATGATGAGCCAACTTCGTTGAGCTTTCATTTTTGATTGCCAGGTCGCTTCTGAAAATGAGCTTCGGAGTTTCAGTGGGCCTTACCTGGTAAAATAAAAATTTGTAGTAATACATCTTGTACCGTATCCTTGGCTTGATGGAAAGGCTTTTAGCGAAGCCAACGAAGCCAGATAGGGGTGGTCGACTAGCACCACGCCCGACCGCCTTTGTCTCCCGAGTGGCGATGTTTACACAACGCACCAGGTACTCATTTGAGGCTGAGTCGACCTAGGGGATGCCCAGCACCGGTTCAGATAATTGTCACTGGTGTTGGCCGTGAGTGGAAATCGAACCCGGGTCGCCAGGTTCGTAGCGCAGCGTAGCGCTAACCGCTACAGCACCGCACAGACACAGACACACACAGACACACACGCGTGCAGGCACACACCTTGCAAGCACTACACATTGACCTGCCAATACAGCTCGGCTCCAACAGACACAGATGTGCAGACGCGACTAAGACCTTGCCCGATTCCCCGTCTGCCAATCTGACAACTTCATTAATCCTTCGTTTCCTGCCCTGTAGGGGATTTAGACGAACGGAACAGAAGTCGATTTTTTTGTTGTAGCTCGCTAGCGCCTATCGCACCCCCAGCCCAATCCCAGCCAGCACATCTCCTTAACCTACTGCCCCCCACACTGCCCCCTATCACCGCCCCCCCCCACACACTGCCCCCCCACTGCCCCCCCCCCCCCACTGCCCCCCCCCACACTGCCCCCCCCCCCCCACTCCGCAATTCCTACAGCAAGAACGCCCCGTTCCTTCCCCTCTCGAGACTGCCGCTAATGTCGCACGCGCGCTGTCGTTAAAGAACCCGAACGATTTCTACTTTCTCGCGGAATCACTGCGGCGCATACTAATGATGCGGCGGAGAGAGAGACGCTTTATGCAAACGACTTTGAACAATTAAGTGTTAACATTGAGGTTTTTAATTCATTAATTAAGATCTCGATTTTTTTTTGGGGGGTGGCGGAGTTGGGGTTTTTTATCGCAACGGTAGCTAGGAGATGTTTACTAGCTCGCCTGGTATACAGGAGGTCGTGAGTTCAATCCCGACCCTGACGCCTGCTGCTGTATATATAAAGTTTGCGTGTTCTGCCCGTGGTCGCGTGGATTTTTCTCTGGGTCCTCCGGTTGAAACCTCCACATTTAGGAGCGCGCGTCTAGAGGAGTTCGCTGCTATAAATTTCCACGCGAAAAGCCGCTTCGTTGAGCTGTGATTTTTGATAGCCAGTTCGCTTCAGAGAAAAGTGCTGCATAGCTCAGTGAGCCTCGCCTTTACTCTTTGGTTCTTTCGGTAAAGTCACGTAGGTATAAAATAAATCACGACGTTTCGGGCGCAAAATAAAATAAATCACGACGTTTCGGGCGCAAAATAAAATAAATTACGACGTTTCGGGCGCAACACGCTTGTGTTCACGACGTTTCGGGCGCAACACAAGTGTGTTTATTTTATACCCACGTGACTTTACCGAAAGAACCAAAGATTATGGATCCCTGCAGTCACGAAAGCTTTAAATCAAGCCTCACCTTTATACTGTGTTTGGAGTTTGTGGTGTCTCTCTCCCCGTGGTCGCGTGGATTTTTTCCGGGTCCTCCGGCTTTTTTCCCCGTCCACATTTATAATCAACATCACCACGCCTTCAGAGTATTTAGCTGCTGCTGTTAGAAATGTCCACATGATGATGATGATAAGGCCACTTCGTACGAGCTATCATTCGTAATCGCCAGGTGGCTTCTGAAAAAGAGTTACATAGCAGCTCAGCGAACCTCGCCTGGTAAAATAAAAACTGTTTAGTAGTTGAGTTTTCGATTGCAGTTTGTGCCTCGCATAGCGCACCGCACTACGAACCTGGAGACCTGAGTTTGATTCACAACAGCGGCTAACATCCGTGGCAAGCCGTCTCTGAGCCGGTCCAAGGCTGCCTGCCCCTCCCCTCAATCCCCTGCCTCCCTCTTCACCAGTGCACACTGACCAGTGCGGGGAAGTATGGTTAAGCAGTGACTGATAAGAAAAGGGCTCTAAGTTGTTATTTATATAAATCTACGACAGTGGTTGTTTGACGGCGCGACTCGCCTGTCACAGGAACGTGGGATTTCCAAAGCGGGAGATTATCACTGCACTCGTGTTAGTCAACATGCAGCAGCAAGCACACACACAGCCAATGTTGTCGTCTGGGCAATCCCTCTACACGTTCAAGGGCTGACCAAGAGACGCCCCGCAACAATTAGGGGCACGCATCCTGCCGCGTTGTTTGTTCGGTCTGAACGTCGTCCCTGGCTTTAACAAGGGCCACGTCAATGCTGATTCTGCTGACGAGAGAAGGAGCGAGCTAAGGAGTTCCTGCCGCACCGCGGTCGCCGGCCAGCCAGCCAGGCCGGCTCGCTGCGGAGCTGCAATATGATTCACAGTGCGGTGGACCTCCTCTTAGGGTGCCGTCCATAAATGACGTCACGCACCTGGCGGGGGGCGGGGGGGTCAGACCTTTGTGACAAGGGAGAGGGGGGGTTTGAGAAATGTGACGTCACATCAAAATGCGCAACTTTAAATAAATATAGACAACACGTTCTACTTAATTAATTAGACTTTTTAATAAATGTTTTCTCCTACAACATCAAAGTGCAGCGCCACATTAAATACGCACTACAATGACAATAGTTTAAAGCGATTTGAAGCACGTTATATTTTTTTGGAGAGGGGGGGGGGGGCAGAGCTTTGTGACGTCATATTTGAGAGGGGTCTGACTTTTTGTGACGCCGTGTGACGATGGGGGGGGGGGGGGGTAAAAAATCGTCCAAAATCGCGTGACGTCATTTATGGACGGCCCCTTATCCATGACCGAGTTGTGGGGGTGGGGGGAGCGAACTTCATGGCTCTTATCTGTCAGATCGTTGTCCTCCCCGCCCCCGCACCTACGATTCGCACGGTCGGCTGCCTACGTACGGTGCGAAAGAAGTTCAACATTACCGTACATGGCACAGGTGTCGATGGATGGTGGCGCAGTGCAATGACTTTGAATGCCAGCCACTGGCAGCTGTGGTGCTTTGAAATCATCTCGAGTGCAAACTCCTTGCGACTGATAATTGGTTTTTTATCCTTCTATCTGGCAACAAAACTGACCCCTTTTTTTTACAAAGAGTCATGTTTGCATAGACCACAATACCTGCAGTCATTATGCAAACAAAAAACACAACTCTGCTAATGTGCACTGTCCTTGAAGTTGATTGGTACACACCCGAGACAGCTTTCCTTAGAGCCTAGTCTCACATGGTGTTGGACCAGATGACTAGGCTCTAAGGAAAGCTGTCTTTGGTGAGGACCAATCAACTTCAAGGACATTGCACATTATCAGAGTTATGTTTTTTGTTTGCATTATGACTGCAGGTATTGTGGTCTATGCAAACATGACTCCTTGTAAAAAAAGGGGT
Organism: Lampetra planeri; assembly: GCF_965212315.1. Lineage (NCBI taxonomy): Eukaryota > Metazoa > Chordata > Hyperoartia > Petromyzontiformes > Petromyzontidae > Lampetra > Lampetra planeri. The sequence goes on from NC_136160.1 coordinate 1,225,740, forward strand.
CAGTTTTGTTGCCAGACAGAAGGGTAAAAAAACTATTATCATATTTTTTACTGGCAAATGAGGTTCCAATGGTGTCCTTGCGACTGCTTGCGCTGTGTTCGTTTGTCGCCCTTCCCACGCCGCGCGCCTCCGACTCGCACGGTTGCCGACCTACGTACGGCGCGAAAGAAGTTCAGCGTACCGGAGATGCACACATCTGACCGCTAACCACCCGGGAGTCTGTTCGCTCGCAGCACGCCCGTAACCAGACAGCCTGCAGGCTCCTTTGTCGCGTCGCCTCGCTCCTACGCGTGTCCGCTTGGTGCCACTTCGCGCTGTTGTGCGTTACGGTTTAAAGGATATCTCGAGGCCCGATATGAACGTGAACATTTTTTTTACAGTTATGACGTTAAAATTGAATGGCCATGCACTGTTGATGGATGCGGTCGTGGCAGCGATGGCAGTGGACTTGTGGACCAGTGCTTGGGCACGGCTCGCGTTCCAGTGGCTCCTCATATCCCAAGCAGCCCTTGCCTCCCTCTTCACCGACCCACCCTGACAAGCGTGGTGAAGTATGGTCAAACCAACCCCCCCCACACACACCTCTATGACCGACTCAACATTGTAACGACTTTATCTAGCAGTGGATTCACAAACCGCTATGAATAATTTGTTATGATGTTTTGTAGCGTTACAATCTTGGTCGGCGAAACGAGCAAGCCTATATCATTCGATTGGTTTTCATAAAATTAGTTTCACATTTTCTGTGAAGTATTCAGGGCTTGTCCTGTGGAGGGTGCGGGGGGGGGACAAGCGGTCCCTGCCATATGAACGTGGAATGTATCCATCTGGTCCTGACTCTTTAACAGAAATGGCCCACCGTCCAGAAACACGATTTCACTTTGAAACACTGAAGGGCGGTGAGAGAGATTTGTGTAGCATTTTTTTAATCGGCTGGTTTTGACTCGTGTTGCTGGGGGTGGGGGGGGGGGGGGCGACAAAGGGGGAGGGCTCGGCAGGGTGGTGGTGGTGTTGTGGTTGGGACAGGGTGATGGTGGTGGTGGTATTGGTGGTGGTGGTTTTGGTGGTGGTGTTGTCTTTGGGGCAGGGTGGTGGTATTGGTGGTGGTATTGGTGGTGGTGATGGTATTGGTGTTGTGTTTGGGGCAGGGTGGTGGTGCTGATTGTGGTGTTTATTGTTGATGGAGCTGGGTGGCGATGTTGTTGATGTTGTTGTTGTTGTTGACGGTTGCGAGCTGTCGGGTTGCTGCTGCTGCTCGCCGCTGTTGTCCGAGGTGGTGGTGGTGGATTCGCCATGAATATTGATGCTGTCGGCTGGGACCCCGGCGCGATAAATAACGTGGACGCAAAGTGCCGGCCACCGTCTGCAGGGACGAGCGACCGCCGACTCCACTGGGACCGCAGCAGCAGCAGCAGGGGTAGGGGTAGCAGCAGTGGCAGTAGGGGTAGCAGCAGTAGGAGTAGCAGCAGCAGCAGTAGGGGTAGCAGCAGTAGGAGTAGCAGCAGCATCAGCAGGGGTAGGGGTAGCAGCAGTGGCAGTAGGGGTAGGGGTAGCAGCAGTGGCAGCAGGGGTAGCAGCAGTGGCAGTAGGGGTAGGGGTAGCAGCAGTGGCAGTAGGGGTAGGGGTAGCAGCAGTGGCAGCAGGGGTAGCAGCAGTGGCAGTAGGGGTAGGGGTAGCAGCAGTGGCAGTAAGGGTAGGGGTAGCAGCAGTGGCAGCAGGGGTAGCAGCAGTGGCAGTAGGGGTAGGGGTAGCAGCAGTGGCAGTAGGGGTAGGGGTAGCAGCAGTGGCAGTAGGGGTAGGGGTAGCAGCAGCAGCAGTAGGGGTAGCAGCAGTAGGAGTAGCAGCAGCAGCAGCAGGGGTAGCAGCAGTAGGGGTAGCAGCTGCAGCAGGGGTAGCAGCAGCAGTAGGGGTAGCAGCAGTAGGAGTAGCAGCAGTAATGGCAGCAGCAGTAGGGGTAGCAGCAGTGGGAGTAGCAGCAGCAGTAGCAGCAGTAGCAGTAGGGGCAGCAGCAGCAGCAGGGGTAGCAGCAGTGGCAGCAGGGGTAGCAACAGTAGGGGTAGCAGCTGCAGCAGGGGTAGCAGCAGCAGTAGTAGTAGCAGTAGCAGCAGAAGCAGTAGGGGTAGCAGCATCAGCAGTGGCAACAGGGGTAGCAGCAGAAGCAGTAGGGGTAGCAGCATCAGCAGTGGCAACAGGGGTAGCAGCAGAAGCAGTAGGGATAGCAGCATCAGCAGCATCGTGCCCCGCTACACGAGACGATTTGGGATTTATATATCGTCTTAAGTGCACCCGCACCTCAAAAAGCACGCAATTGAGATTTGTATAGGGTAGTGTATATAGGGTAGTGTGTATAGGATTGTGTATATAGGATAGTGTATATAGGATTGTGTATATAGGATAGTGTATATAGGATTGTGTATATAGGATGGTGTATATAGGATTGTGTATATAGGATTGTGTATATAGGATAGTGTATATAGGATTGTGTATATAGGATGGTGTATATAGGATTGTGTATATAGGATGGTGTATATAGGATTGTGTATATAGGATAGTGTATATAGGATTGTGTATATAGGATGGTGTATATAGGATTGTGTATATAGGATAGTGTATATAGGATAGTGTATATAGGATTGTGTATATAGGATAGTGTATATAGGATTGTGTATATAGGGGAAACCCCACTCTAGGAGATGTGACGTTGACGTGGGCTCCTGTTGCGTAGCGCGAACACGAGGGAAGTGACGTCATTGTCCAGCAGTGGGTTGAGCATGGCCGATGACGATGCTGCTGGTGTCTAACATGTGACTAACATGCGTCTAACATGTGACTGCATCTTCAGACGATGTTGGGTGAGACCCGTGGGGATTTCTGGGGGGCGCCGGGGGGGGGGGTGGCGTTATTTATTTATTTATCTATCGGAGCGACTGAGAGTCGTGGGTTAGACAATGAGTGTGTATCGACCCTCTGATTTTCCAATGGCTAAGAGACTCTTCACGTATCAAGGTCTTGGGGCTAATATGTTAATTACTCGTTTTACCTTTAAGGTAACGAAAATGTGGACTGATTTATAGCTGTATCATTTACTTGATGCAGCAATCGTGCTGTGACGGTTCCACCTGAAGACGGAAGCTTGTGTTGCCTCCGAAACGTCGTTATTTTTATTTTATTTTTATTTTACTTTTATTAATTTTAATTTTATTTTTTTGCCTACGTGACTTTACCGAAAAAACCCAAGAACCACAAACTTTAATTGACTTAACTGGTTCACCACTTGTTGTAGACATTGGCGATCTGACTCCAGCTGGCCGCCCTGGAAAATACTGCCACGTGTATTAACAGGAATACCACAACGACTACTACGCGTCGTGTGCTTTGCTCGCGGCCGGACATCAATTGTTCCCCGTGACGTAAGTTCGCAAGATTATCGTGATCCAAATGATTTGCAGAGTTTGAAAGAAATAAAAAAAAAATGACCCCTGCAAGGTAATCAAATTGGGATCACACGCACGGCAGCAATCACCGGGCCCCATATCGTGAAAAAAAACCTCAAAAATTGGCAGGACCCTCCTGACAACGAGTCTTGAGACTCAGCGAGGCGTGCCTGGGATGGTTCGCCCTGCGGAACGTGGAGCCGTAGACTTCACGATGCTCGATCAGACGTTGAGACGAGGGCGATTTTAAACCAGCGGGGCATCTACTAATGCCACTTTGATGACAAATCAACAACTAACGTTTGGTCGTATTGCACGTTCTGGTTTAATGTGATTCAAAGAACAACAACAACAACAATACTCATTAGCCACGATGAATTCACTGCTGGATGAAGGAGTTTCCCAAGACGTCAGCATCTCTCACTTTTCTGCAATTCCATCGCTCCATCTCCGCGGAGGGACGTTACCCCGAGCGGACGCGTTCCTTTCCTTGGCAGGCGATCCGCCGTTGTGTGTTGGTCGTCTTCACCATCCTCCGTCAATTCTTTAAGCGACGCATCCTGCCCAAGGCCATTTTTCACTTCTCATGGGGGGAAATATATATATAAATAAAAATATTATAATATTGACATGAAATAATTTTTTCGCGCCAATGAACTCTATGAAACAATTATAGTGAAGTTAGTGTTTTCCTCTTGCATCCGCTGTATTATTATTTTATTTATAGCTACGAAATGTACAAATGGAATACATATCAGGGGCATTAGAATATCGGGATGTGTTCGGTCTGCGGGCAAGAATTGAAAGAGTGTTACTGAAAGCATACAAATGATGCAGTGTGTGCGTGTGTGTGTGGCTTACGATTCAATACAAGACTATATTCATTATCTGCCCCAGTGAACTATAAAAGGGAAACGCACTTTGTCCAATGTTTGTATTTTTTATTATTGCACATCATTCATTTCAATGAATATACAAACATTTATTTGGGGGGGGGGGGGGGTGGTGAAAGCTGCTACTGCTGCTGTGGAATGGTCGGCACGCTGCACACTGGCGATGCCGAGGTCGCCAGTTCGATCTCCCAGCGCGGCAAGTTTTTATTTGAATCCCCCTGCACCCTCCCCCCCACCACTGCCCCACCACTGCCCCACCACCACCTATCTCCACTGAGCACTACAAATGGGTACCTCGCAGCTAGTCGATCGTGTGCTGGTGGGGGAGGGGCGGTAAGAGTGAGCAACTGGTGCTGTGGGTTAACATCACCAAGACGGGGGGGGGGGCAAAGGGGGGCTGCCGTGATGCTGCCCACCTCGTGTGCCGTGTCCGGCCCTCGTCGGTGCCGCTGCTCGCTAACAGCACTTGCCCCTGCAGTCCGTAAAAGGCTGAACGGGGCATCCTTTGTCTTTGTGCGCCTGATGGAGGAGTGGCCGAGTGAGTGAATTGGTGAGTGAGTGAATTGGTGAGTGAGTGAATTGGTGAGTGAGTGAATTGGTGAGTGAGTGAATTGGTGAGTGAGTGAATTGGTGAGTGAGTGAATTGGTAAGTGAGTGAATTGGTGAGTGAGTGCGTCGCCTGTTAGCGGCCAGCAGCGTGGCGGGTGAACGCAGCGTGATTGACGGATGCGACGAGGCCGTCAGCCCCGGTGAGACGCAGTCCTCGGCGTGGCCCAAGTAGCGACAGAAGAGCGACGAGGAGGCGACTGACCGCCGGCGAGCGCTGCTGCTGTGCCCATTGTTTGATCAACGCGCGCCGGCTGGGCAGCTGAGCAGACGAAGCAATCCAAGGACAATCAACACGGTGGTTGCACGCAAGTGGATAAGGAACGCTTGGCTTGCATTGAGCGCCCAGACCTCATGGCACCAGCGTCGTCACCACCACCCTCACCACCATCACAATCAGCAGCAGCAGCAGCAGGAGATGCGATGAGTTCGCCTGCGCGCTGTGATAACCGCATGCGCGCACATACGCGCCACCCGCTGATATTTTAGCTGAGCGAAATGACAGCGCTCGGTTCGAGTGGTTTCAAAAAATTTTTTTAACGGATAGCGATCACGAGCCCAACACTCTTCCATTTACATCACAAGTCCATTCCGCCCGTCACTCGGTGTCCACTTACACAACATTCTAATCTATATTATCTCTGCCTTTCTGAAATGCACAGGAACCGATGGCCAGACGCATTTTATATTTATTTTTGCGGGTATGCGTGCCACTTAAAAGATGAAGAAAGATATATTTTTTACATCTTCACATTCCAACGTCTCCCCTTCAACAACCCGCAGCCCTGAACCAGCGTGGTGAAGTATGGTCAAATAACCCCCCCCACCCCACCATCTTCACCACAAGACATCGTTAAGGTCCGTAATCCAGCAGTGGATTGGAACCTCCGGGTGGCTACGTACGGTGCGAAAAAGTTCTACATACAAAATGGGCTGGTGCACGTGCATGCCCATTTGAATAGCATGTAACTCGCTGACACGCCCCTACCGGACATCCGTGGAGAAAAAAGAGCTTCATAGCTCATCGGATTTCTCCCCCCCCCCCACACCAGGATAAATACAGACCCTGATTCTGGTTCTCTGTCTGATACACAGAGATTTGGGATTTCATTTCCATGCGCCGCACGCAGACCGCAATTGCAGGGGTGGAGTGGGTTTCGTCTGCGTATGCCTCTTGCCTTGCCGAGGTCAGTTGGCATGGCCGGACGCGCGCTATGGAATTAAATTAAATAATCAGCTATTTATTTTATTCTACCAGGTGAGGCCCCACTGACCTGGTCATCGCAAATGATATCTCGACGAAGTGGCTCATCATCGTCGTCGCGTGAGCAGCAGCAGCAACCAGAGACTCTGAACGCGGTGTTGTTGGTTCTAAATGTGGAGGGGGGGAAACCCGGAGGATCCGGAGAAAAATCAACGCGATCACGGGAAGAGAGAGAGAGAGAGAGAACACGCAAACTCCAAATATACAGCAGCAGGCGTCAGGGTCGGGATCGAACCCACGACCGCCTGCGTACCAGGCGAGGTAGTTAACATCTCACCACGGGGAGAGACACGCAAACTCCAAATATACAGCAGGCGTCGGGATCGATCCCACGACCTCCTGTAAACCAGGCGAGGTAGTTAACATTTCCGAGCCACCGTGGCGTCCTTACGGGCGGGGAAAGCGGCCGATTCATCAAAGTGTCAAACCGAGCGGATGAAAAAAGAGTTTGTTGGCAGGAAGAGAGCTGGGAGGAAACGCTCGTCAATTGAATTGGCCAAACATCCCAACAGAGGACCTTCCTGCAACATGAGACTTCCCTATATGAATAATTCACATTACTTGTATTGCTACTATTGTTGTCGTCTAAACAATCGAGAAATAAATGTGCACGAGGGCATTGTCAATCATCGCCAACATCGACCTACTGCTGGATTAAGGCCTCCCGCAATCTCTTCACGAACGAGCTGATTTCATCACGCTCTCCATCTCCGACCCCTAGGTCTGCTCAGACTGAAATGAGTACTGGGCGAGGCGCAGTGAGTTGACCGTACGTGGCACTCCAGTACTCACACCGCAACACTGCCACGCAGTAACAGGTGCTCGCTAACAGAGGTTGTATCAGCAGCCGGTAGGAGGTACTGCGATGATATTTATGCCCGCATGTTTATTACATTCGTAAAAAAAAAAGATACAACCCAGGCCGCTATTTTTTTACGGATTTCACTGAAAGCCTCATCAAAGCACGCGCAGCAAACACATCGCGTGTCTATTACACGACATGTGTTTCTTTTTTGTACTTTGAATTAACAGCAAACCGAGCATTTCATTATTTAACGAGATACATTTTAATGACACTCGTTATTTTATCTTTGACCAAATCACCCCCCCCCCCCGCCCCCCCTGCCCCCCCCCAGTCTCCACATATTAGGTTCGATCGTTCGCGTCGGAGCTCGCAAGCTAAGCGGGGCTCGCGCCTGGACAGTCGACGCGGCGGGCAGCAGTGAGGAGCGCGGAAAGATCCGTTTGACGCGCCGGATGCTGTCGCGACCGACGTCATCCATGATACAGTCCGCCCGATGAAGCTGGTTGTAATTACTGGCGAAACGTCGTACTCGGATTGTAAATGCTGTGGATTTGCTCTCCAACACACCGGTTAGTGCTGTACTAGTATACCACACTATACACTACTATAGACTACACTATACACTACACACTAGTGCCTTACTAGTATATTACACTATACACTGCACTATACACTACACACTAGTGCTGTACTAGTATACTACACTATACACTACTATATACACTAGTGCTGTACTAGTATACTACACTATACACTACACACTAGTGCTGTACTAGTGACGAATTGGCCACATTCTGTTTACTTGACAAACCTTACTAGTTGGCTGTGTCGGGTGGCGGCGGGATTAACGACACATTTACATATTTACGCGATCTAACCCAAAAAAAAACTGAATTATGGACAGCAAAATCCCTTTGTTGCTAAGCTCCCTCCCCTCCCCACTGTCACCAACAAGGCACAGGGCCAGCGTAGTGAAGTATGGTCAAAATCATCCCTGACGAGTCCCCAGGTGTCGGGAGAGATACTGCAGGAGTGACACCACACATGAGCTGTGCACGTACACACACGTGCACACACGTACACACACGTGCACACACGTACACACACATACGTACACACACGTGCACACACGTCCACACACGTGCACACACACGTACACACACGTGCACACACGTGCACACACGTGCACACACGTGCACACACGTGCACTCACGCGCAAACACGTGCACACACGTCCACACACGTGCACACACACGTGCACACACACGTCCACACACTTACACACACTTACACACACGTACATTGCGCGTTCCTTAAATTATTAATGGAGTATCCCGACCCTGATTACTGCGCTCAAACCCGCCGGCTTTTAATATTTCCCTCCCTGCATTTTTATTTAAAATCGAGCCTCTTGCGCGTCGTCGAATGAAGAACAACACAGAAACAGAAAATAACGAGCCGAGTGAGAGACAGCAGAGGTACCTCGGAATAGCACGGTTGGCCTACGTACGGCGCGAAAGAAGTTCCACACACATGCAATATACATAGTGCAGGGTACAACAAGGCGATTGTGTGTGTGTGTGTTGTTGTTGTTTATTGAGTTTCTGGGTCATGCTGCGCCAGCTCTGGGCAGGCACACAACCACAGCGCTCCAACACCAACACAACAATTACGCATACAGTGTTTAAGAACGCGCAATTAAAACAATTACATATAAACAAATATACAATTAAGAAGAGTAAGACATTAAGATGATTTTTTTTTATCTTATGATTCTCATACAGTCTGAGACACTGTTCCGATATCGAACGCGGCTGCTGTTGAATCCACCGTTGGAGCCAATCGTGACTGTTTTGTCGATTTATTTTTAGATTTATCTGTAGATTTATTGATTTCAGCAGGAAGGTCCCGCGTGAGCTGCCAGGGCTGTCTTCCGTGACGCAATGCGACGGTGCAGATGTTGTACGGAATATCATCTTAGCGACGACAATCACGAGATGCAATCTTCCTTTTGATCCACAGGCCCCAAGGGCGTTGCCGGAGCTGGGCTGCTGGACGTGGAGAGCAAAGACACGTGGAAGAGAAAAAGCAGAGAGAGAGAGAGAGAGTTTAACGAGAGACTTTTAACTTTTAAACAACTTTTATTTGTCGCCAGCAGCAACGGCACTGGAGGCGATTTCGATATGAAATACACAAAGTCACCAGCAAACAAATGAAAATAAACGCTACAAATCCACGCGCTGTGGCGCTAAAAGCACCGCGCACAACACGAAAGAAAATCCACGTGGTAGTTTTGGTGGTCATCGCGCACGCCACGGTGACGAGCGAGCGCTTCAGAAGGTGAACACGAGGGTGCCGTCCACGCTGGTACAGAGAGGGGCTTGTCCGGCCCCTCATCGTTCGAAGAAGACGTGCACATCACCGACATGTGTGTGGTATGCGTGCTCCAACCAGAGTCACGCCTTGAGTAGGCCCCTGAACACTGGAAGCACCACAGAGCAGCCGTCAGTGTCACCTTGCAGCATCTTTTTCCTCGTTCTGTACACCGCCATCTTCGCCTGAGCACAGGCGAAGTTGGCGAGGTCATGGCGCTTGTTAGCCAGGAAAGGCACCACCCCATATACAAAGCTGATGTTGTAGAAGGGCACCCCCAGTTTCCTGAAGATGTCCTCCAAAAGGCGGAACATTGGTTTGAGCCGCTGGCAGCGTAAGTACTGGTGGGGCAGATCCTCCCTGGCACCGCAGGAAATGCACAAGTCTGTTACCCCCGGCGAGATTCGGCTGAGCCACATGGCCGATGGCAACGTGCGGTGTGCCAACCTCCACTGGAGGTCACCGCAGCGTTTGGCTACGGGGGAGACTTGTACATGTGTTTCCACTGAGGGGCGGCCACAATGAGGGGAGAGAAATGGTCTCTCCGTTTTGTGTCCGGTAGGTCGGCCAGGTCCTGGGAATGCAGCACCTTGACGCAGCAACGTGTAGAGCGCCTTGACACAGCACGTGTAGAGCGCCTTGACACAGCACGTGTAGAGCGCCTTGACACAGCACGTGTAGAGCGCCTTGACACAGCCACGTGTAGAGCGCCTTGACACAGCACGTGTAGAGCGCCTTGACACAGCCACGTGTAGAGCGCCTTGACACAGCCACGTGTAGAGCGCTTTGTTTGGGGCACTCTTCAGGGGCACGTTCCTGCAGCCTCGGAGCTTCAGTAGCTTGCCGGAGTCGCTGTGGCCAGGGGGCTGCGCGCAGGAGAAGCACAACTCCGGGAAGGAGGAGGAGGGGGGTGGGGCCGCCACCGTCCCCCGGCGTCTCCAGCTTCAGGCGCAGCTCCTTCATGGCGCGTGCACAGGAGCCTCACGTGCGACATGAAGGCCTGGCCGAAGCCGAGCGACGTTAGGAGTTTGTCCAGGTGCTCGTGGCTCACCCTGTCGAAGGCCTTCTCCTGATCCAAGAAGAGGAGGCCCAAGTCCACGTTGTGCGCTTCTGCGAGGGAGATGACGTCTCTGACCGTACCGATGTTGTCGTATATGCACCGGCCAGGGATGCAATACGACTGTTCCGGCAGGATCAGCAGACCCAGCACTGTCTTGAGACGGCGTGCCAGCACCTTGGAGAAGATGTTGTAGTCGGCGCACAAGAGGGACGCGGGTCGCTAATTCTCGACGAGGCGCAGAGACCACCGCTCCCCTGCAGCTCTGGGAATAAAGGTCGTGCGTTGCACGTGGGAATAAGACGCAACAACAACAACAACAAGACGAGTTGGTGTTGTTGTTGCTGCGTGTTGTAACCCTTTCTCCTGAAGGTGGGAGGGGTGGGGGGGGGGAGTGGAATCTGGGACGAATCAGTAGAGAGAGAATGTCAGGACAAGCCGCGGCGTTGCGGAACACGCGCGGCGATTGTGATGAATGTAACGCGGGGCCAGGAACATTCATCACCAGGTGGCCGGCGACACAGATAGCTGGGGACGCAGCAGCGACGCGCCAGGGGAAGCGTCGTGGACGCAGCAAAGAAGCGTCAGGGAAGCGCCAGGGAAGCACCAGGGGTAGCACCAGGGAAGCGCCAGGGAAGCACCAGGGGTAGCACCAGGGAAGCGCCAGGGAAGCACCAGGGGTAGCACCAGGGAAGCGTCAGGGAAGCGCCAGGGAAGCACCAGGGGTAGCACCAGGGAAGCGTCAGGGAAGCGCTAGGGAAGCACCAGGGGTAGCACCAGGGAAGCGTCAGGGAAGCGTCAGGGAAGCACCAGGGAAGCACCAGGGGTAGCACCAGGGAATCGTCAGGGAAGCGTCAGGGAAGCACCAGGGGTAGCACCAGGGAAGCGTCAGGGAAGCGCCAGCAGCACTGTGGTTGTCTTGTCTCCCCCGTTGGCCCTGACCGCGGCTGTGGGCCAGAAGTGGCCGCTCCCTTCGGGTCGTCAGCTCCAAGGTGCAGGGCGCAAAGGGGCCGAGGCCGATCGTGGGAAGAAGACGACCTCGCGGTGGAGGTAACCTTGGCGTCTTCACTACGATACAGCGATCCACGTCTGGGGAAAGACGGAGAGAGCAACCTCAATGTTTAAACAGAGGGGCACATTATGGGGAACACCAGGACAGGAAATGCTCAGGGGCCGTGAGTGCCGCGGCTTGTCCACACCACCACCCCCACCACCACCACCCCCCCACCATCACCCCCACCACCATCCCCCCCCACCATCTCCCCCACCATCCCCCCAACCATCCCCCCTCACCGCCCCCCCACCATCCCACCACCACCATCCCCCCCACCACCCCCCCGCCACCCCCCTACCCCCTTACCATCCACCCCCCATCCCCCCCACCATCCCCCCCACCATCCCCCTCACCATCCCCCCACCATCCCCCCCACCATCCCCCCACCACCCCCCCCCCCACCATCCCCCGACTCGTTTGTCCGTAAACCTTCGCAGGGCTTTGGCAGGGAGCCGAGGCCGAGTCGGTGTCACGTGCGCAGGGGACGCGTGGAGGCACCAAGTGGCGCCTCCACGCGCAGCTGAAGAGCGCGTGGCAATCACCAGCCAGGCAGGGAAGCGGATCTCGTGGCAAAGGTGGTGGCGGTGGTGGCGGTGGTGGTGGCGGTGGTGGTGGTGGCGGTGGTGGTGGCGGTGGTGGTTGTGGTGGTGGTGGCGGTGGTGGTGGTGGCGGTGGTGAAGTAAAAACAAAGCGAGCAAACAGCCCACCGCCAGATTGACGACGGGCGCATAATTAGCAAATTAGTAAATAAGCAAATGCGTTCGACACGAGTTGGGGCGTAATGAACGTTCTCGCGGCGAGCCGATAAATATCCGCGAATAACGATTCGGCTTCATCGTAGAGGAGAGAGAGGGGAGATGGGAAAAAAAAACAGCCTTTGATGTCAGGGAATTCATTGTGACATTCACAGCAATGTCAAAGGCAGGAGGGCGTTATTGTGCTACAATTGGAGAAGGGTTTTTCCCCCACCTCCCACCCTCCCCTCCCCTCCTCTCTCTCTCAGGTTGCTGCAGTAAGCAGATTTGTCTCCTAGCACAGAGGACTCGCGCTGCGATTGATTACAGCCCCTCCACATAACTTTAACCCTTACTTGGTGAGACCGCGCGCGCGCGCGCGCAAAATCGAACGCTTATCCGTTTCCTGGAAGCCGCTCTGGCCATGAATCAAGTAAAGTCGGTCTGGTCGCTCGGCATGAACCTTACATCAACCGCCGGCTCTCCCTCGCTCACTCACTCGCTCGCTCAGTCACACACACACGTGTGTATACACGTGCACACATACACGCGTGTATACACGTGTGTGTGTGCGCGTGTGTGCGCGTGTGTGTGTGCACTACTTGTACACGTGTGTGTGTGCACGTGTGTGTGTGTGCGCGTATACACGTGTGTGTGCGTGTATACACGTGTGTATGTGTGCACTACGTGTACACGTGTGTGTGTGTGCACGTGTGTGTGTGCCTTAAATGAGTACCTGGTGCGGTGTGTAAACATCGCCACTGGGGAAACAAAGGCGGTCGGGCGTGGTGCTGGCCACCCACCCCCTCGTGTACCGTTCCGGCCTTCATAGGTGCTCGCTAACAGCACTTGCCCCTACAGTCTGTTAAGGCTATACGGGGGATCTTTGTGTGCGCACGTGTGTGTGCGCGTGTGTGTGTGCACGTGTGTGTGTGTGCGCGTGTGTGTGCACGTGTGTGTGTACACGTGTGTGTGTACACGTGTGTGTGCACGTGTGTGTGCGCGTGTGTGTGCACGTGTGTGTGTACACGTGTGTGTGTACACGTGTGTGTGCACGTGTGTGTGTACACGTGTGTGTGTACACGTGTGTGTGTACACGTGTGTGTGTACACGTGTGTGTGCACGGTAGAGCGGCGGCACGGACCCGGCTATCAACAGTTCGATTCCAGCTCACGGACAACAGCGGTGACGATTATCTCTGAACCGGTCCCAGGCCTCCCAAAGGTCGACTCAGCCTCAAATGAGTACCTGGTGGGGTGTGTAGACGTCGCCACTGGGGAGAAAAAGGCGGCCGGGCGTGGTGCTGGACACCTCCCCCCGTGCGCCGTGCTAATGCCTCCCAGCGTTTGTCAATGTTTCATTGTGCGTGTGAATTTGGAAGAATTTGGAAAGGTCATTTTTGGGGGGAGACAATACCTACCTTATATTCTTGGTTATTTCGGTAAAGTCACGTAGAAGGGAAATACTAAAATCATATAAATATAAAACAATAAAAATGCTCACGACGTTTCGACTGCAACACAAGCAATCATCATCAGGTGTGAAAAAAATGTTCTTGCTGTGGATTTCACATCTGATGATGATTGCTTTGTGTTGCAGTCAAAACGTTGTGAGAATTTTTATTGTTTATATTTATATATATTTATATTATTACTTTACCGAAAGAACCAAGAATATGAATCCCTGCAGTCACGAAAGCTTTAAATCAAAATACCTACCTTGTTCCGTCAACAGCCTGTTCACCTCCTTGTCTTAAAGCATCGGTGACATGGTCGTTCAAATGTAGTCCAAGATTCGTATGGACATAAACATTCGTTTGAAAACATTCGGTGCACTTCAGGTGTCCTGTGCTGCAACCCCAAAGGTCGCGTGATGCACAGAAAGTCCCCGTTGCCTGGAGGTGTCTCGGCAGGTTGTGTGCAGGTGTCTGAGACAGATGCTGGGAATGTCGTGGCAGCAAGCCAGGAGAAGCCACGCAGACGTCAGGAAGACTGCCACGTGTACGGGATGGGGGGGGGGTCAGCTACTTTGAGAGTGTTGAGAGAACATTGTGGTGTAGATACGGATGGCACACGCGTGGGACACGGGTGGGTAGGTGGTGGGTGGTGTAGACACGGGTGGGACACGTGTGGGTAGGTGGTGGGTGGTGTTGACACGGGTGGGGCACGTGTGGGACACGGGTGGGTAGGCGGTGGGTGGTGTAGACACGGGTGGGACACGTGTGGGACACGTGTGGGTAGGTGGTGTAGATGCGGGTGGGACACGTGTGGGTAGGTGGTGTAGGTACAGGTGGGACACGTGTGGGTAGGTGGTGTAGATGCGGGTGGGACACGTGTGGGTAGGTGGTGTAGATACGTGTGGGACACGTGTGGGTAGGTGGTGTAGGTACAGGTGGGACACGTGTGGGTAGGTGGTGTAGATACGTGTGGGACACGTGTGGGTAGGTGGTGTAGGTACAGGTGGGACACGCGTGCACGATAGGAGAGGGCCATTGAGCGAGAGGCGTTGGAGCGGTCCCCACGAGTCACAAATGCGGGGTCCCTTGAGCTACTTGGGGCCCTAAACTTTTGCTTCGTCCACTTTCCCCGTGCGCCACCACTGCCTCTGACCTGCATCTCACATCCACCTCCCTGGCACGCATGCTACTTCTCCCGGCGCTCGGCTTTCCTCCCACATGCATGCAAGTGCATTACTTGATCGAAAGCATCTGAATACACAGAGGACCACAGAGCTGCGGCAATTGTTGGTGGGGTCGGCTCACCGCGTGGCTTGCCGCCTTCCCCCCTCGTCCGTGGTGGCTTCCGAGTCGTTTTCTGTCTTCGAAAGCAGAGCGAATGCTGCGCTTGCACGCTGCGGTTAATCAATGAAACAACAGCGCTGGCTCCCGTTCTGGTATCGAAGAGCGGGTGTAACGCGAGCGACAGAGTGCGAGGGTTTTGATTTTTCCTCCACTGGTAGATTAAACGAAGTGCGCACTGCACCGAGTGCTACATCAGTCACGCTGCATTGCGCGATGTAAAAGTATTTGCTGTGTTGTGAGTGTTGCTACGCACGGGGGTTGTTTTCCCGAGACGGTGAAATGACGATGAATAATGTGCAGCCTCAGTCCACCGATGGATCAAAGCCTCGGTCCGCCGATGGAAGTTCAACATCCGTATGGACGCACGCAGAATATTGCGAACTTTTTTGGGGTAGAAATGGGTTAGCCGCATGCGCAGCGCTACACCGCACGCACGCACGCGCAGTTGGACTTCTTTCGCACCGCGCGTAGCGAACCGTGCCACATGAAACCCGCACCGAGAGAGGGAAACTTGCACGGCACCCACGGTCCCCACGGCGCCCACGACTGTGGTGGTGAACACGAGACTGGTGGTGGTGAACGCGAGACTGTGGTGGTGGTGGCGGTGAACACGAGACTGTGGTGGTGGTGAACACGAGACTGGTGGTGGTGGTGAACACGAGACTGGTGGTGGTGAACGCGAGACTGTGGTGGTGGTGAACACGAGACTGTGGTGGTGGTGGTGAACACGAGACTGGTGGTGGTGAACGCGAGACTGTGGTGGTGGTGGCGGTGAACACGAGACTGTGGTGGTGGTGAACACGAGACTGGTGGTGGTGGTGAACACGAGACTGGTGGTGGTGAACGCGAGACTGTGGTGGTGGTGAACACGAGACTGTGGTGGTGGTGGTGAACACGAGACTGGTGGTGGTGAACGCGAGACTGTGGTGGTGGTGGCGGTGAACACGAGACTGTGGTGGTGGTGAACACGAGACTGGTGGTGGTGGTGAACACGAGACTGGTGGTGGTGAACGCGAGACTGTGGTGGTGGTGAACACGAGACTGTGGTGGTGGTGGTGAACACGAGACTGGTGGTGGTGAACGCGAGACTGTGGTGGTGGTGGCGGTGAACACGAGACTGTGGTGGTGGTGAACACGAGACTGGTGGTGGTGGTGAACACGAGACTGGTGGTGGTGAACGCGAGACTGTGGTGGTGGTGAACACGAGACTGTGGTGGTGGTGGTGAACACGAGACTGTGGTGGTGGTGGTGAACACGAGACTGTGGTGGTGGTGAACGCGAGACTGTGGTGGTGGTGGTGAACACGAGACTGGTGGTGGTGGTGAACACGAGACTGGTGGTGGTGAACGCGAGACTGTGGTGGTGGTGAACACGAGACTGTGGTGGTGGTGGTGGTGAACACGAGACTGTGGTGGTGAACACGAGACTGTGGTGGTGGTGAACGCGAGACTGTGGTGGTGGTGGTGAACACGAGACTGGTGGTGGTGGTGAACACGAGACTGGTGGTGGTGAACGCGAGACTGTGGTGGTGGTGAACACGAGACTGTGGTGGTGGTGGTGGTGGTGAACACGAGACTGTGGTGGTGGTGGTGGTGGTGGTGAACACGAGACTGTGGTGGTGGTGAACGCGAGACTGTGGTGGTGGTGGTGAACACGAGACTGTGGTGGTGATGAACACGAGACTGTGGTGGTGGTGAACACGAGACTGTGGTGGTGGTGGTGAACACGAGACTGGTGGTGGCGGTGAACACGAGACTGTGGTGGTGATGAACACGAGACTGTGGTGGTGGTGAACACGAGACTGTGGTGGTGGTGGTGAACACGAGACTGTGGTGGTGGTGAACGCGAGACTGTGGTGGTGGTGAACACGAGACTGTGGTGGTGGTGAACGCGAGACTGTGGTGGTGGTGGCGGTGGTGAACACGAGACTGTGCTGGTGATGGTGGTGGCACCTCAATGAAGAACGTCACCAAGCAGCAGCTCCTTAAAGAGCCGCAGGTTGCCGAGCCCCCCCCCTCCCCCCCCTCTGAATTAGGCGATTGTCCAATTTAGCGTCGCCCTGACCACCCCCCACGACCCCCCACAACCCCCCCCCCCCCTCCCAAGTTCAGCGACCGAAGCCTTTCCTTGTTGTTGTTGTTGAAGGCGCCCATCACTCAAGGGGTTAACGGCGCAAGTGGTGCGGGAGGCGAGCGAGCGAGCGAGGGAGCGAGAAGCCGGGGGGGGGGGCCGTGGGGGGCCGTGGGGGGCTGTGTTCGCGTTTGGCTGATGAGCGAGATTCTGCCTCTCCTATAAAGCACCGCGAGACGCTGCGCCGGGCACAGCGCAGAGTCCGCTAGCGGCTGTCTCCGGACGCGGACGAGTCAATAAATAAACGAGCGCCAAGCCTGGCGGCGATTGTCATGCGGTCAGCAGCAGCGGTGGCGGCGGTGGCGGCTATTTTCACTCGGGCGTCAAGCAAAGAGTTAAGACGCGGCAGGCCAGGCTGCTTTGGCTTGCTCGAGACGTTGGCTGTGGACGGGATTTGCCGCGAGAGAATGGGAGAGAGAGAGAGAGAGAATACCCTCTATGCGCCGTGGTGGCGAGGTGTTAACTCCCTCGCCTGGTATGCAGGAGGTCGTGGGTTCACGATCTCGATCCCGACCCTGACGACCTGCTGCTGTGTATTTGGAGTTTGCGTGTCTCTCCCCCCCGTGGTCGCGTGGATTTTTTTTCTCCGAGTCCACCGGTTTTCCCCTCTACATTTAGAATCAACGTCACGCGTTTGGAGTATTTGGCTGCTATAAATGTCCACATGAGCTATCATTTGTGACCAGGTCACTTCTGAAAAAGATATATATATAGCATCCCAGTGGGGCTTATAAGGTAAAATCAAATACAAATATTTATAGTTTTTTTTATTAAACTGCTGACAGCAGAACCTCGAATAGGATTTGTAGCAAAACTCCCCTACCCACCCCTGACCCCACGCACACCTGACCCCACCCACACCTGACCCCCACCCACACCTGACCCCACCCAACCTTGACCCCACCCACCCCTGACCCCCACCCACACCTGACCCCCACCCACCCCTGACCCCACCCACACCTGACCCCACCCACCCCTGACCCCACCCACACTTGACCCCACCCACCCCTGACCCCCACCCACCCCTGACCCCTACCCACCTCTGACCCCACCCACACCTGACCCCCACCCACCCCTGACCCTCACCCACCCCTGACCCCCACCCACACCTGACCCCCACCCACCCCTGACCCCACCCACCCCTGACCCCACCCACACCTGACCCCAGACTTGACCCCCACTGCACGCGACCTGTGGCGCGCACGCCGTGGATTCTGCCGGCTGGACAGAGGCTGCGCGTGGAGGTCGACTGGAGAAATCTTTAATCGCCCCGTGCCGGGAGGTCGAGAATGGACACCAGCGGCGTTTTGAGCCGCTCGCAATCCACCGCACCGCTCTCACTGCATCCTTGGGAGACCCTAAAAGAATGGCGCTCTCTTAACTATGAATTGCGAAGCCATTGAAGGCCCCTCCGCCCATTGGGGGGGGGGGGGGGGGGGTTGACTTTTGACCATACTTCGCCACACTGGGCACCACATCTGGTTATGATATAAAACTTTCATTATCAGCCTGGCCTTGCCTAGTTGCCTGTTTTCTTAGCCCGTAATGACGCCGTTCCATTATTAATCGTTCAATAGGATATATATACTGCGTATGCTGTGTGTATATACGCAGTATATTGAAACTGCACTCATACTGGGACACGGCAATATAAAACAGTTAACATTTGGGACTATAAAGGCTTATCGTCCGAAACGTTAACCGCCTTTATATTAATCTCACCGAGCACTAATTCCATTCCCGTTGTGCGCGCGCGCTAACTACACAAAATGTTATTACATTTCTGGCCGACTCGGTGTAAGTAAATGTCAGAATTTAACGCGCGATCCGTGCTGAGCATCTGCCAGTTTTTGCGCGGCCCATCATTTTGAGCCCGTGAAATGTTTCATGACAAAAATGGGACATATGTGCATCATTCACTCCGGTGCGCCAACGGTGACTCGCGGCTGTCGCTGTAATAATTTCATAGCAACATTGGCTCACTCGCACGCTCTCTCGCTCACTCACTCGCTCGCTCGCTCACTCACTAGCTCACTCGCTAACTCGCTCGCTCACTCGCTCACTCACTCACTAGCTCGCTCACTCGCTCTCTCGCTCACTCACTTACTAGCTCGCTCTTTCGCTCGCTCACTCACTCACTCACTAGCTCTCTCGCTCGCCCACTCGCTCACTCACTCGCTCACTCGCTCACTCACTCAATAGCTCTCTCGCTCGCTCGCTCACTCACTCGCTCTCTCGCTCACTCGCTCACTCACTCAATAGCTCACTCGCTCGCTCACTCACTCACTAGCTCGCTCTCTCGCTCACTCACTCACTCACTAACTCGCTCTCTCTCACTCGCTCGCTCACTCGCTCGCTCGCTCTCTCGCTCACTCACTCACTCGCTCACTCACACTCGCTCACTCCAGTTTCACAGCCTTGCTATGTGGAGCAGTAAAAGATTAAAGGGTAAAGGTACAGCCCTGAAATTAAAGTAAAACTAAACTATTTATTTTTTAACCAGGTGAGGTTCACTGAGCTATGTAGCTCTTTTTTCAAAAGCGGCCTGGCCGCACACGGGAGCCCAATGAAATGGAAATGTAAAGTAGCCAAATACCGGAGGACCCGGGCAAAAATCCACGCGACCACAGGGAGAGAGAGAGAGAGAGACACCGCAAACTCCAGGCGTCAGGGTCGGAATTGAACCGACGACCTCTTGCATGCCAGGCGAGGTAGTTAACATCTCGTCACCGTGTTTGCATTGTCGAGGCGAGAGCCGGCGGATCGCACCGATGTTGTGCAGCTCCCTTCTCCCGGGGGCGATGACGAGATGCCGTTGCGCGTTTAGCAAGCGGTCGGCTTTCGCGACCAATAATATTCAAAATGAAGGCTTTTTGGGAGGGTCAGAATGTGAAAATATGAATGTGTCATTGACCCGCCACCACCAGACACAGCCAATGAGCAAGGTTTTGTTACGTAAACGCCACGTGTCAATTCGTCACTACTGCAGCATCACCGGTCACGTGTTGCAGAGTAAACCACCGAACAGCATCTGCGGGTGCCGTTGGTTGCACTCCGACTCACCGCTGAGCCGACGCGGTCACTCACGGGATTGTCTCGTCGTGTGGCGGAGGGTGCACGACGCGCGCTTTCCTCGTGCGCTCCGGACCTCAAAATGTGTCGACGATCCAATCGCCTTTCGATGTAAAGCTTTCGTGACTGCAGGGATTCATCTTCTTTGTTCTTTCGGTAAAGTCACGTAGAAAACAGACCTGTTCTTCACCTGCGGACGGCTGCTTGCGTTGTGGCCGAAACGTCGTGAGAATTATTTTATTATGTTTTATTTTTATTATTTTATTATTTCCATTCTACGTGACTTTACCGAAAGAACCAAGAAGATGGATCCGATCGCCTGTTTGCTCGCACCTGTTTCTCGTCGAATGATCACGGGTCTGCAAGTTGCTGCTGCTGCTGCTGTTTTGCCCATCTCACGTCTCGATGCCGTACACAGCGGCCGGTGTGTTTATAGTTTGTTGATTTAAAAGCACGCGCGGGATATATTTGCCTTTTCGCGACCGCCAAAGCGTAAATCAACGCCTCCTACGCGCGACGCGGAGCGGCGGGCCACGGGACACGGGAACCAGCTCAGAGAAATCAAAAATACCTTTTCATCAATTACCTTCTTTTTTTTCGCGTCAGATTTTCATTTTGTTACCAAAAGTACCGCGCGTTCTTTCGGCGGCCCCATAAAAAGTACGCGTGAAAAAATAAAATGAAATGATTTTTTTTTTAAATGAAATGCCACGAGAGAGAGAGAGATATATATATAAAGATACGAGCAGCGGTGAAATTCGTGACATTTCGTTCAAATGTGTAATTACATAACACGTGGCTCACACCACGCTGGGCTGAGATGGTGATGCGAGCGCTATTTAACCCCCTGCGTCACCCTAACGATCCCAAATCCTTTCCCTAGCCCCCCCCCCCCCCCCATCTGAAAAATGTACGGATTATTCCGCGCGTAAATAGTTTTGCTTAAATCGCATCATCATCATTATGACTACTCTCATTATGATTGCGAATCGCACTTTTTTTGCGCGACACGCGCGCGTTCAGACGCCGGTGTTTTAGCTTCGGCCGGCGTTCTGAAAGAGAAAGCCAAAAAACCAAGTTCGACATCCGCTCGTGCTCATCATCCCGTCCGTGCGGATTTGCGGGCACGTGGGTTAAATGGCGATTTGTAATTCCCTGTAGCCGCCAGCGCCGAGGGTTGATCCGGCCAAAGTGTTGTGATGTGCGGGCGGGGCGTTGGCAGTCCACCCCCCTTCACACGCGTTCCGCAACCCTCCCCCACCCTTCCACTTCGTCCAGATCCACTGCTGGATGAACGCTTCCCCCCCTCGCCGCCGTCCCCCATCCTCCCCCCACGCCATTTGGGCATCGCAACGTTGGTGGGGTCGGAACCTGCACGCAGAGTGACGCTGCGAAACGTCGACATCGCTCCAGAATGTATTCTTTGTTGAACCCAAAGCTGCTGGAATTATGGCCTTCGCGACAATGCCACGTGGCTGATGAGATGTGCTAAAAAAAGAAGAAACATCCTTTTATTTTAGTTGTTGAGAAAACGAGCACTGGAAGAAGGCGGATCAGTCAGCGCGTATCTTGTGATGTGGCGAGCAACCCGCACCTAATTTGGACTTGACAGTCTGTCCCTTCCTCCAGCCAGCCAGCAAACCTTTAAGCAAATACAGCCGTGTAGGTAGCAGTGAATGGACAGGGGACCTCCCTCACCCCCCACACCCCCACTTCCGGGTGCCCCCCCCCTCTCGCGCCTGACAACCCCGGGGCACCCCCCCCCACAACTCCCGGGGCACCCCCCCGCCACGGTCACCCCCTCCCCCACGCCCCCCCACCCACACTTCCCCTCTGCGCCCCCTCTCGCCTCTGCCCCCCCCCTCCCTGCCATGCCCTACACGGCGTAAGGAGGTTCCTCATCCAGCAGCGGAGAAGCCACAGGCCTGTCTGTGCACGCGTCTTGACATCCACTGCGTCGCGGCCGCGATGGAGTAAACGAGATGATGGTGGATGATGATGGATGATGGTGGATGATGGTGGATGATTATGGATGATGGTGGATGATGGTGGATGATGATGGATGATGGTGGATGATGATGGATTATGGTGGATGATGATGGTGGATGATGGTGGATGATGATGGATGATGATGGATGATGGTAGATGATGGTGGATGATGGTGGTGGATGATGGTGGTGGATGATGGTGGATGATGATGGTGGATGATGGGGGATGATGGTGGATGATGGGGGATGATGGTGGATGATGATGAATGATGGTGGATGATGGTGGATGATGGTGGATGATGATGGTGGATGATGGTGGATGATGATGATGGTGGATGATGGTGGATGATGGTGGATGATGATGATGGTGGATGCTGATGGATGATGATGATGGTGGATGATGGTGGATGATGGTGGATGATGATGATGGTGGATGCTGATGGATGATGATGATGGATGATGGTGGATGATGGTGGATGATGGTGGTGGATGATGGTGGTGGATGATGGTGGATGATGATGATGATGGATGATGGTGGATGATGGTGGATGATGATGATGGTGGATGCTGATGGATGATGATGATGATGGATGATGGTGGATGATGGTGGATGATGATGGTGGATGATGGTGGTGGATGATGGTGGTGGATGATGGTGGTGGATGATAGTGGATGATGATGGTGGATGATGATGATGGATGATGGGGGATGATGGTGGATGATGGGGGATGATGGTGGATGATGATGGATGATGGTGGATGATGATGGATGATGGTGGATGATGGTAGATGATGGTGGATGATGGAGTGACGAGATCGAGCACGACAGCGGTGGGTGAGAGATGGCGACGGCTTTGGGGGGGGGGGCTTTCATCCAGCAGTGGATCAATCATGGCTGATGCGCACGACGACGATGATGATGATGGTGGATGCTGATGGATGATGATGATGATGATGATTATTCTTAATAAATAGTAGTGGGATTTGATAAATGTTGGCTGATGTGTGATGATGATAATTGATACACATTATCGGGAATTTATACGTCAACCCCATCCATTCTGTACGAGTATATAACACGCGAAAAACTCTGCAAACTCTCTCCTGAAGCTCTCATTGTCATTAGCAGTCCTCGACGCTGCCATTTAGCTCCTGCGCGTATTTCCCATTTGCAGGGATAGAATTTAACGCGTACATTTTAATGTGTTTATTTTTAAACCGGAGAGTGCTTGGCGTCAAGCTGTTAGACTAAGCGAGTGTGCAAGTCTCCGTCGCGTGTTCGGAGGCTTAGAGGAAGCAAGCCACGTGAGATCAAACGGTGGCTCCCTCCAATTTGGTCCCACATCATCGATGATCGTAATCAATAATTCATCGATCTTTCATCGTCGTCTCCGAGGCTTGCTCGTAAAGCCCGCCACGTGATGTTTTGGTTGCCATTCGTTTTTAAAACGGCCCACGGTGTGTCCTTGACGCGTACAATTTGGCACAGATATCCGTGGCAGTCCTCTACTGGACAAGGGCCGTGGGCTCGTGACCGATTGTGACCCATACGTCACCACGCTGGGCGGTGCGGTTCGGTGAAGGCGAGGGGACATAGAAGTGCAGTACAGCGCTAGAATTTTGCTGCAGAATGTGTCCGCGCAAGCCGTACAGCCACCTGTTTGTGTACGCCGGTAGTCGCCCATCCAGCCACTATTCAGGCTCAACCCCTGCTTAGCTTCTGAACTCGATCAGTGCTCTATTGGGTTACATCCCACACGTGGCGATATCGTCACCTGGAGGTCTGTTTACGACCACGTCTAATTGCGTCACCCCCTTGGCTCGTTTGTCCGTAACCTCGCTGGGCATTGGAAGGGAGCCGAGGCTGAATTGGTGTCCACGGACCTTGGGCACTTAAAGGATGGAGGAGCACATCGACTGAGACTAACTAATGCTTAATTAACACCAGCAGCGTCCGGGCTCAAAATCTTGATTGGCTTCCGATATTTCACGACAGTCGTCGCGCTGTCTGTGTAATTTGGCGATGGTAAACAACAACAACACATGTTTACGTGTTTGTTTATACGTGAAAAGGATTGAACCGCTTCTCAACCAATTTAAAAAAAAACACGCGCCATAAAAAAAAACGATTGCTTTAGAATGTCTAAGCACCCATAATCTACCACTGCCGTTCCATCCCCGTGCACGGCGAAAAAATATATTCCTATTTTCTCAATTGCTGTTCGATAAAGGTCGGAGAGGAAATATCGCTGCTCGATACGTGTTTTCCATAATGCCAAAGGGCAAGCACGAGCTCAGTGATAACGAATGATGTAATACATCGAGTGAGAGGCCCTCCCACACTGGACATGCTGAAGCCGTGTAATGGCCAT
The DNA here is from genome assembly GCF_965212315.1 of Lampetra planeri. Classification (NCBI taxonomy): domain Eukaryota; kingdom Metazoa; phylum Chordata; class Hyperoartia; order Petromyzontiformes; family Petromyzontidae; genus Lampetra; species Lampetra planeri. The sequence goes on from NC_136160.1 coordinate 1,250,321, forward strand.
CACGCGGGGCTCGCGCTCCAGACGCTGCAGCTCTTCACATTTCCTCCCGGCGAGCCCAGTTGAAGCAACGGACACACCGCACGCGATCGGCACAGGTGAGCGGTGGGGCAAAGCGTGGCTGCGCCCACGTCTGCCAAGACGTACGGCCGGCCTGGAAGAGCAGGTCAAAAATTCCCTCCATAAGAGGGCCTCTCTAGAGACTCGTCTAGTGTAGGTTCTTCTGGCGGCAGTGGAGTGAGCGGGAAGTTGCAGGGCCGCGCCTTTAGCCGCACCCTGCCCCAGTGCTCGTTGTGACAGTGCGGCACACGGGCAGTGCCCCGTGTCGGTCGGGTCTGTCCTGGCCAACGACCCGGGACATGTCTCGGCACCCGGCACACCACGTCCACTGCGCCGAATCTCTTTCGTCTTGCGGCCACTGATCACTAACGCCGAGCCGCCTGCCAGCGACACAGCGAATATTCACCGACAAATGACGCCCCGAAGCCAAAGAGCAGCGGCAGTGCTGGGGATTCAGCGAACCAAGCAACAGCTTAGAGACCGAAGCAGATCAAGGGGGCCTCACAGATTTCATGCCAAAAAAAAATTGGGGGTGCATGGAATTTCTCAAATCTTAATTAACATTGAAAAGCTAATTAATCTCTCTCATCTGAAATTTGTTTGTCTGCATCCGCATCCACGACATCTCAATTCGCGTCTACGTTTACTCTCGGTTCACTCTTGTCTCGATCTCTTGTGGGGTCTCGCGATGAGTTTATAATTTAAATGGGGTGGTGGTGGGGGCCCCGTAAAATAATTTCTGTTTAGCGCCCCCCCCCCCCCCGTAATGTGACCATTACTACCACTGGCCCTGAGTGGCACAGAGCTATCATCATTATCAGTGCAGCTCTTTGCTTGAGCTGCATTGGTTTGCTCATTTGCGCCGCCCGCATTGCATCGGCGCTCTGTTGTCAGACGTGCGGACAGTCAGATGGACGAGGGGGCCCATGGCCGGTTACGGCGAGGTGGGGGGGGCATTGGTCAGGAAGGGGTTAACGGTGGTCACGAGCACCGGTGACCCCCATAGTCGGGGCAGTGGGTTTGATGAATAATTTACTCGGAGGCTCTGGGATTCCTACTCAAGTGTGAAATTACTTTGGCGAGGCTCATTTCTCCGCCCATCCTTTTTTTTGCGGCACACGCGTCACATTAACCCTTTCCTCTGGCCACTGCCGACGGGACAGAGAGACAGAGAGAGACAGAGAGAGAGAGACAGAGAGACAGAGAGAGAGAGAGAAAGTAAATGCATTAAAGGGGAAGCTCTCGGACGCTGTCACGTGGGCGGGCTGGCGTGCTCGCGAGTTTCATTCCGCCCGACGTTTTTTTATTTTATTTTTCGCGCTCCACGACGTGCTGAAGTTCACGAAAGAAGATCCCAGCAGCCACGTGGAGCGAAACGTCGGACATCGCGCCGGAACAACAACAACAACAACACGCGGACGCGCACCGCGAGAGCTACGACGGAGTAACCCCGAGCAGAACAAGAAAAAGCCCCGTTCGCAGTAAATAAATGAAGATTGTGCCCGCTGGGGCGAGAATGACAAATATGTGTGCGTTGCGTCTCGGGCGGGGGGAAAATGATGCACGCCGCTTGGAAGACAGCTGGCGGGAGGTGTGGGTCGAGCCGGGGAGAGTTGCAAGTTCACAATCCTGATCAAGATGCTGCCTCGGCAAGTTATCACTCGAGTTAAATCAAATAAAGAATGTTTAAGGGTGCAGCCCTGCAATATCGCTGGCAGAAAGGGCGTCCACTAGGATTTGTATAAAGCCTCTGCAGAGAGGCCTACTCTTCCATGCTGGCCGGACAACTTGGAATAGGTGGAGGCACCCACACAGCCGATCGACTAGCTGTAGTGAAACCAATTTGCCCCGCTCGGTGGACAGAGGGAAATCGAACTAGCGACCTCTGGATTGCAAGTCCAGTGTGCTAACCATCACGCCACGGTAACATCTCCTTTTTATACCTCTATGGTCCGTGACTTGAATAACGTTTTTTGGTTGTGCTATGAAGAGACTGAACCTCAGCCATGGGAACGTGGAATTTCCACCGCTAGGAGAGGACGTCCAAAGAGAAATGAGCGGCTGGCCAAGAGAGATCCTCTGACAGTTTAATTCATTTATTTACACTGTACAGTAAAAACGAGTCAAAAACTCCACTATCTGTGATAAACTAGTTGCACCGAAAATATTGTCCCCGCATTGCTGGTGGTCTGATCACCGACCACACTCCGCTTCCTGCGGCGCGTTCGCCTTGTGCTGCACAGGGGCAGCTGCCACTGGGGGTGCCCTGTTGTAGGGCACATCGAGGCCGTGTTGCGTGAGAGGCGCCGTGTGAATATTCAGTGATTGGAAGCGATTTGAGGTGGTGGTTGCGGTGATGATTGATGGTGGTGGTGATAGGAATGTGGAATTTCCATCACTGGCTCAGAGACGTAAATAGTGCCGAGCACTTGAGCAGAGAGACGGAGGGAACCTTGCTGTATATTCCTCGAGCAACGATTATTAGAGAGGCCACAATAAACTAATCAATGAATGGAAATGAATTTCGTGAATCACCGCTTACTGCTACTGCAATAGGCGTCCTGCACCCCCTCCGTATTAACAACATCCACTCAACACATTTGTCAATAACACCACACTGAAGAGGAAAACAGTATATAATAGGCGACGTTTCGGGCAATGACCCTTTCTTTGAAACGCGCGTGACCCATGAGTTCCGCGTGTATGCACGCGTTCATTAATGTTCATGTGCGTGAGTGCGTGTACGTTCACATTTGTGTATTTCTTGTTCGGGTGGGTGCTCGGTTGTGTGTATGTATGTTGAACTTCTTTCGCACCGTACCTAGCCAACCGTGCTAATCGGAGGTGCGGGTGTTCGTGAGTACCTGGTGCGCTGTTTAAGCATCGGCACTGGGGAGACAAAGGCGGCCGGGCGTGGTGCTGGCCACGTACCCCTTCGTGTGCCGTGCCGCCTTTAGCCGGGAGCTACCTGTTAACAGCACTTGCCTCCAGAGTATGTTGAGGCTATACGGGGGATCTTTGTCATTGTTTGTGGCCAAAACGTCGCCTCATCTCTCTTTTTAAATCCTTTATATTAAGTTCGCTTGCGCGCTTAGGACCGTGCAAAACTTTCGGTCGTTTTTTAACCCACTTCCCGTGATCCAATCGAGCTGACATTTTCCACACAGACTCGTTGTGCGTGACAATTAATGTTCGTGAAAAATTTTTTCCAAAATTTTACACTTTTTAGGACAAAAATATAATATTTAATTACCAATTGCTTAATGGTGCAATGCAATCATCTGACCCATAGGTGGCAGCCATCTCAAGCCAGAGGACGAGAGGACTCTAGCCGCCACGCATATAAAGGATTTATAGTGAAAAACTTTGTTTTTACGGGTTATACTTGTTTCACGGCGGTGTTCTCGACGAATTTAGTTGAACGCTTTTCCTGCCCATGTCAGAACGCCATTGGAGCTGTGCACCTTTAAAGCGACGTCCGGATTGAAAACTCATCATCTCTTTAGAACTGCCTGTTTGTGTTCAGCGTTGTTGTCCTGCCCCCGCATCCTCCGAATAGCCACGGTTGGCTACGGAAGGTGCGACATAAGTTGAGGATACGTGCATTGCAACATGCAATCATACAACGTACATACATGCACACAAGGGCGTAATTATAATATATATTGGGGGACACACATCCCACCCAATATTCAAATATGCTCAAAATGTCCCCCCCCCCCAATATATTGCTGTAAACAATATAAAACAAAAAAAATTCTATGCTATGTAAATAAAAATAACAATTTGCTAAATCTTGGCCACAATATCTGAACTTGTCTTCATATAACAATGCATAGATTTCTGTTCATATGATTGTGGTTATGGTTGTACTTTATTAATCCCTAATCTCTGCCATTATATACAATGGAACAAGAAAAGATAAAAACGAAAAAAACAGAGCAATGTAATACAATACACTATTAGACATTATTGTAAAAAAGAAAATGTCCATCTCATGTGTTAGTGAATTTGTTAATATTTTAGGCAGGAAATGGCTGGAAATTTTTTTCAAATTTTGATTTTTTTTTCGGGGGGGGGGGGGGGGCTAGACCCGCTGGGATATTTGGTCCCCCCCCAATGTTGACTCCATGGCTACGGCCTTGCATGCACACATGCTGTGCCTGTGCACCACCGTCAACCGACGCACGATCACAACAACAATAACAACAACAACAAAGGCAACAGATGATTTGATTTTTTTTCCTCGCGGGAGACGAATGCACAGGAGGTGGCGCAAACTCTCTCCAGGAGCTTCTTCTCGCTTGAGCGACGTTCCTTCAATCGTTTACGAGGGACCCCAGCACAACAACAACAAACAACAACAACAAAATCTCGCGCGCGGATTGATTTCAAGGTCACCGGGTCACGCGTATCAAGGTCACAGCGCTCGCACTAAACTGCCAATCCGGCGGGTCTCCAACGCGTCGCGTGGCGGGATGTTTGTGGCATGTCGGGGATGAGTCCCAGCGCCGGAACGCTCTGGGCTGTGAGTGCTTTCTAGGTTTAAAGGTTGCATCGATGGCTGTTGCGATGCCGCTGGTTCATGCCCACAATCTGCATTATGCACGTGTCGTGTTTTGGGTGGGTGCGTGTGTGTGTGTGTGTGCGCAGGCTATATGGGGGATCTTTGTATTTGCCTTTGACAGTATAGTATAGGATGTGTCATCATCCTCATCATTATTATGAATCATCGTAAGCCAAGTCGATCCACTGCTGGATGAAGGTCTCCCCAAGTCAATAGCTATATCTCACACACCATGGATAATGATGGTCATCGTTTTCAGTCTTCGGATGAAAATTAAAACTACTAGAAACACGTTTTTTAAAATTATTTTACCGGGTGAGGCCCACTGAGCTATATATATATATTTTTCAGAAGCGACCTGGCAATCACAAATTGATAGCTCAACGAAAGTGACTCATCATCATGCGCACATTTTAGCAGCCAAATGCTCGAAACGCGTGCTTCTAAATGTGGAGGCAAATCCCGTAGGACTCCGAGAAAAATCCACGCGACCACGGTGAGAACATGCACACTTCAAAATACAGGTGCCGGGGGTCCGGGATCGAACCCATGTCCTTGTGCGTACCAGAGAAAAACCCAAGCGTGCAAGGGCAAAAAAAGCTAAAAAATCACTTGAGACAGTAAATTTAGCTGTGACGGTCCCACCTGATGACGGAGACTTTGTGTTGCCTCCGAAACGTCGTGATTTATTATTTTATTTCTATTTTTTTTTTTATTTTTTACCTACGTGACTTTACCGAAAAAACCCAAGAGTATGAATCCTTGCAGTCACGAAAGCTTCAAATCTAGAGCTAAAAAAATCCATACGGATAGGTCATGAACCCACTTGCTATAATGCATCTCGCAAGCCCATTCACAAGCCTGGGCAGTATTCTGCATGTAATAATCTCTGTGTGATCCATCAACCCCCCCACCTCTTAAGGGGCCGTCCATAAATGACGTCACGCACCTAGGGGGGGGGGGGTCAGACATTTGTGACGATGTGTGACGATGGGGGGGGGGGGGGTGAGAAATGTGACGTCACATCAAAAGGCGCAACTTTAAATAAATATAGACAACACGTTCTACTTAATTAAATATACTTTTTAATAAATGTTTTCTCCTACAACATCAGAGTGCAGCGCCACATTAATACGCACTACAATGACAATAGTTTAAAGCGATTTGAAGCATGTTATTTTTTTTGGGGGGGGGGGGAGCTTTGTGACGTCATATTTGAGGGGGGGGGGGTCTGACCTTTTGTGACGCCGTGTGACGAGGGGGGGGGGGGGTAAAAAATCGTCCCAAAATCGCGTGACGTCATTTATGGACGGCCCCTAAGGCACCCGATTGCGAGGCTGCTGTTGACAACAAATCCAGGCCGTGTGCGTCGTTGTTGTTGTTACGACTACGCCAGTAATTCTTCTTCTTTTTCACTTCCGTCACGGCGAGGGCCCCGCATCTTGCAGTGGCACGAGTCACTGAGCTGTGTGTGTTAATGTGTGTTAATGTGTGTGTGTTAATGTGTGTGTGTTAATCGATGACTGGTACCAGCGGTGTCAAGATCGGCCTCTGTGGAGGAGGCTCGTGAAGGATGCTACTGGGCAGTTGGAGGCAAGTCGCCCTCCAACAACAACGACGCTCACAACAACGAGCGGAGCGCCGGGTGGCTAAAGCACAGCAAGTTGGTACGGTAGGGGGCACAGGTGGTGCATCAGCAGTCATCTCAGTCAGTCGACCCGTGGCACCTGCTGGGTCTGCCCCGTGACCTCCTGCCAGCGGGCGTTCGACACTTCACGTGGCCTCAAGGTGCACTTGGCCTGGCACAAGCGTCGTGGTGACGTCACCGCCACTTAGTGGCGAATGGCGGTTGTTGTTGTGTTAATCGGGCGGAGCAACAGACCGGGTAGCTTCCACACAGCGTTACGCAACCGATGAAAAATAATGCCGCTCGACTGATTCGGAGTGAGACCTCTGCTGTCAACCGGAGCCAGTCATGAGCACACTGCCCAGGTAAGTGGGAAACTCTCCACTGCGGACTGAGAATCACCCACGGGCTGTGAAGAGGGAACTCCGTGCCACGGGACAGCGGTGGCGTGACGGGGGTAGGGGGGGGGGGGGGTCCTCACACGGCTCCGAGGGCACAGTGTGTGCCGTACGTTGAACTTCTCTCGCACCGTACGTAGCCAATCGTGCTCATCGGAGACTCGAGAGGGAGAGAGAGAGAGAGCGTCCAGTCTCACGGCAGAGACGGGACGAGAGTCCATCCTCGGTCGTGGAGGAGGAGGTGGAGGAGGAGCGATGAGATGGGCTCCGTGTGCAGGTGCTGGGTGTGGTCGTGACATCGCACCGACCGTGAGAGATCGTGACAGCACCAGAGAGGCCTCATCCTCAATGGATCGATCGTGGCTGGTGGTAGCGGTGATGGTATCAGGATGCCACCGGAGCGACGCACTTCCAAATCTTGATTTGGAAACGGATGTCTTTACAACCGCGTTTTGTGATTCGTTTTATTTTGTATCCTCCCCAAGCACCTCCGATTAGCACGGTTGTCTGCGTACGGTGCGAAAGAAGTCCAACGCACATACATTCATAGCAGCGGCAGCGCGCTCCGTATCTCACTCAACATCCCCCCCATCTCCTCCCCAGAGAAGAGGTCATTCGCCGGCTGCCCGCGCGCGTTCCAAGGGGGTTTACAGTGCCGAGGTCATCCGGCTGAGGTCACGGAGCACGCCACGATAGATCGCAATGGGAGCGACACCAGCGGAGAGAGAGCGAGAGAGACAACAGCCGAACTGGCGGAAGCCGCGTCTATCACACGAGGTGCACTCTGGGCGACCCTCTGAGTAAAGTGTCGGGCATTGCGAGCGGGCATTCATCAGTCCCGGCTTTGTGTTCGCCGGCGACGAAGAAGGGGTGTCGGCCTTCCATCGTGGCGCGCCGCGCGCTCTGTGAAGGATTTGCCAGTTCCACAGCCGCTGAGTCGATATGCCGTGGGCTGGAGTGGTGGCGCAGTGATTGGGGGGCCACTGGCAGCGAGACGAAGGCGGCTGTGCGAAGATGGATTTCGATTCATTTACGAACACGTATTGAACCGGCGTGGTGAAGTATGGTCAAACAACCCCCCCCCCCCATGCTTTCGATTTAAAGCTTTCGTGACTGCAAGGATTCATCTTCTTGGTTCTTTCGGTAAAGTCACGTAGAAGGGAAATAATAAAATAAAAAAAATTAAACATAATAAAATAATTCTCACGACGCATTTCACAAGTAGTGACTATCCCATATCTGCATTTCCCATAAATATGCTAAATTCCTCTTGATATGCAAATTATTTTGTCCAAGGCGCTCTTCCCCCTCCAACCCAGCTTAAATATACGCTCCAAGCCTGGGGTGTTTCATTCAGACGCTGTCTTCCCGACAGACCTGTTCTTCACCTGAGGACGGCTGCTTGCTTGTGGCCGAAACGTCGTCGAGAATTATTTTATTATGTTTTATTTTTTATTATTTTATTATTTTCCTTCTACGTGACTTTACCGAAAGAACCAAGAAGATGACCCCCCATGAGTGGCCCGGCGTGAGGAGGCACTCAACCAGCAGTGAATTGATATCGGCAAAGGGCTGTTTGGTTATTATTATTATTATTATGGGGTGGGTATTGTTAAAAGTATCGTTATTTTAAATACGTTTGTACATTTTTACTGGCAATTGTGCATTTACACGGAGACTGATTAGAATGTTGGGATTATTGCAGCACGGTTGTTCTTGTACGGGGATCAAGCAAGGCAGACTCTTTTCGGTCTGATATTTGTCATCTTGAAGTCCCGAGTCAAATGTCTCTCTGCTCAGAAGTATAAAGACCAATGATGATTATAATAATGCATTGCTCATGCGTCTACGCACTTTAAGATTAATTACCTCAATGATTGTATAATAATATCTCATAAAAACAAACTCCTTATGTGTGATTGATGATGGGAAGAGTAATGATAGATATGGACATAGCAAAGCTGGTTTCTGATTCACCGATAACATTAGTAAACCTGCAATGACCAGCGTGGTGAAGTATGGTCAACCCCCCCTCCCCCATCATTGTAATTGGGTAGGGAAGATATGATCCAGCAGTGGATTGGCGTAATGCGGTGCAATTTATATAACGTATATAAGTGTTCCTGGAGAATATTGGTCCGTGAATGAAAATACGGGCCCCCCCCTCGCCCAAAGCGCGGGGCCCGGGGCAGTCGCCCCGATTCGCCGTTCACCCTCGGGGCGGCCGTGACACAGCGCGACACAGACGCACACAGCAAGAAGGACTCACACGACTCATCGTCACCCCCACGCGCCACGAGGAGCCGATGGGGGAGAGAGGCGAGGGCGAAGCGGATGGAGGGGCGAGAGGCGTGGAGGAGGAGATGGAGCGATTAGGGGGGGGAGCAGGAGCGAGATGGGTGTGGGGCAGCACCGTGGACTCGCGCTGGAGAGGAGGAGGCCTTCATCCAGCAGTGGATCGGCAATGGCTGCTGCTGGTGGTGATGATGGTGATGATGGTGATGATGGTGATGATGATGCTGATGGTGATGATGGTGATGATGATGCTGATGTTGATGGTGATGATGATGCTGATGGTGATGATGCTGATGATGTTGATGATGATGCTGATGATGATGCTGATGGTGATGATGGTGATGATGGTGATGATGATGCTGATGGTGATGATCCTGATGATGTTGATGGTGATGATGATGCTGATGGTGATGATGGTGATGATGGTGATGATGATGCTGTTGGTGATGATCCTGATGATGTTGATGGTGATGATGATGCTGATGGTGATGATGCTGATGATGTTGATGATGATGCTGATGATGATGCTGATGGCGATGATGATGATGGTGCTGCTGATGATGATACCGATGATACTGATGGTGATGCTGATGGTGATGATGATGATACCGATGATACTGATGGTGATGCTGATGGTGATGATGATGCTGCTGGTGGTGATGATGATGCTGATGGTGATGATGGTGATGATGATGCTGATGGTGATGATGCTGATGATGTTGATGGTGATGATGATGCTGATGGTGATGATGCTGATGGCGATGATGGTGATGATGATGATGATGCTGATGGCGATGATGATGATGGTGCTGATGGTGATGATGTTGATGGTGATGATGATGCTGATGGCGATGATGGTGATGATGCTGATGGTGATGATGATGGTGATGATGATGCTGACGGTGATGATGTTGATGGTGATGATGATGCTGATGGTGATGATGCTGATGATGCTGATGGCGATGATGATGCTGATGGTGAAGATGCTGATGATGCTGATGGCGATGATGATGATGGTACATCGGGCTCACCAAAAAAAAATGCCATCTATAAGGCGGTCATTAAAAAAAAATGTGAAACTACTTAATAATAATAACAATCGTATTTAAACACTGCAATAACGCAATAGGATTCATTACCCGGAGGTAATTCTGATAATGCGGACGGCAATAACGCGGCCCATTCAATAACACGGCCTAATTAATAATTGCTGCTGTGGCCTGGCGCACGGCTCGGTGAGACGGAGCCGCGATTCCTCCTCGGCCCAGTCTCCTCCACGCGAACACAAAGAGAGTGGGGGGGGGGGGGAGACGGTGGAGGGGAGGGAGGGGGGGTCTGTGGGAGGGGAGGAGACGGTGGAGGGGAGGGAGTGGGGGGGGGGAGACGGTGGAGGGGAGGGAGGAAGGGATGGAGGGGGGGATTGTGGGGGGGGAGGGGCAAGAGAGTGGGGGGGGGGGGGAGACGGTGGAGGGGAGGGGGGGGGAGACGGTGGAGGGGAGGGAGGAAGGGATGGAGGGGGGGATTGTGGGGGGGGGGGGAGGGGCAAGAGAGTGGGGGGGGGGGAGACGGTGGAGGGGAGGGGGGGGGGAGACGGTGGAGGGGAGGGAGTGGGGGGGGGGAGACGGTGGAGGGGAGGGAGGAAGGGATGGAGGGGGGGGTCTGTGGGGGGGGGGGGGCAAGGGAGTGGGGGGAGACGGTGGAGGGGAGGGAGGAAGGGATGGAGGGGGGGGGATTGTGGGGGGGGGGCAAGAGAGTGGGGGGGGGGGAGACGGTGGAGGGGAGGGAGGGGGGGATTGTGGGGGGGGGGGGGGCGGGGGCAAGGGAGTGGGGGGAGACGGTGGAGGGGAGGGAGGAAGGGATGGAGGGGGGGAGAGGGATTGTGGGGGGGGGGCAAGAGAGTGGGGGGAGACGGTGGAGGGGAGGGAGGAAGGGATGGAGGGGGGGGGGAAGAGGGTTTGTGGGGGGGGGCGAGGGAGGGGGGGTGAGGAGGTGGGTGGTAGCGAGGGTGGGGGGCGAGTTAAAGGACCGTGGGATGGTTGGGTAGGATGGAAGCAGGGAGGAGGGAGGCGGTGGAGGCGAGATGGGAGAGGAAGGGAACGAGTGGGGGTCTTGGGGGAGGGGGTGCGAGGTGCGGGATGGAGGAGGGAGGTGGGGGGGAAGTCTGTGCCGTGGGGTCTTGAACCCCACGGCACCTGTGAGATTTAGAGACCCCCGTCACACGGAATGCGCCCCTACTCGTCACATCTCGTTATTTCCCCTAAAGATTATATTTGAGAGCTGCCGCACTGGTGTCGCGGTTCGATTCCCCGGCGCGGCAGTGCGATTATTTAATAATATACCCCCCCCCACCCCCCACTGTTGCCTCTGTCCAGCCGGCAGCATGACAACACCCACAGTTAGTCGATCATTTAATCGAGCGGTCGCAAATGGTGGGGTGTAAAGTCTGGGTGCTCCAACCCATTTCTTCCAAGACGTCTGGACCAGGCGTGGAAGAGTAGGCCAAATACACTGCACTGGAGAGCCGTCGAGCGGAGGCCAGCAGAGTGTAGCGAGCAAAGCAATTGCAGGGCTGCGCTTGTATCTGTAAGTGTACCGATGTAACATCCCCTCTGCTCTGACAACACACACAGGCGGCAAATCGCGCACAACACGTGTGTGCGGGGAGCGGTGGCGCAGCGGTTAGGGCACTGCGCTGCAACCCGAGAACGATTCTCGCTCACGAGCGAAAATTAACAGCGGCGAATACTTAAACCGGTCCCGGGCCTCCCCTAGGTCGACTCAGCCTCAAATGGGTTATTTGGTGCGGTGTGTTGACATCAGCACAGGGGAGACAAAGGCGGCCGGGCGTGGTGCTGGCCACTCACCCACCCTCCCCCCTGAAGGTGCCAGTTTTCAGAGGTGCTAACAGCACTTGCCCCAATCGCCTGTGAAGGCTATACGGGGGCTCTTTGTCTCAGAGTGTGTGTGAGTGTGTGCACTGTAATCCAAGGACAGACTTAGGACACGCGCTTAACCAAAGTCGGGCATACATCACGGCCGAGCGTGTCAGCGCTGGCGTTATGAGGCTTCCCTGCACCCCCACTCCTTTCTATCCCCCCACCACCATCACCACACCCCCCCACCCACCTCTCTACCCCCCACCCACCTCTCTCCCCCCCACCTCTCACCCCCCCCCACCTCTCGCCCCCCCACCTCTCCCTCCCAGCACCCCCACCACCCCCCCCATTTTTTTCCTCTGCTCCGTTTTGTGCTCCCGTGAGCTGCCTCTGCACATGCAACACAGAGACCCCGCTCGTCGCATTTGCAGCAATGGTGCGTGCGTGTGTGTGCGCGCGTGGGGAGACAAAGGCGGCCGGGCGTGGTGCTGGCCACCGACCCCCTCGTGTGCGCTGCCCGCCTTCATAGGTGCTGTTACTCGCTGAACAGCACTTGCCCCAACAGTCAGTTGAGGCTATAGTGGCGGGGATCTTTGTCTTTGTGTGGGCACGTGTGTATGTAAGTGGCTGTGTGCGTGTGTTCACGCTGTGGCGCTCACGGCCAGCATCGGTGAAGAAATATCTGAGCCAGTCCTGAGCCACGCCTAGGTCGACTTAACCAAAACATCGGCACTGGGGAGACAAAGGCGGCCGGGCGTCGTGTTGGCCACCCAACCTCTTCATAGGTGCTCGCTAAACAGCACATGCTGCTATGTCCACATACCAAAGGCACGTGTTGCTATGTCTATCTACCCTCTGTATGTATGCGGCACCAACACTCGCTGCCTCGGGCGCAATCTCAGACTCTGTCAGGTGCGCTGCTGGCTCAGAGTCCCGAGGCAATTGCACATTCGACCCGAAGACAAAGGTCCCCCGTGTAGCCTGTAACAAACTGTTTGGGCAAGTGCTGTTAGCGAGCACCTATGAAGGTCGGCACGGCACACGAGGGGGTGGGTGGCAAGCACCACGCCCGGCTGCCTTTGTCTTCCCAGTGGCGATGTTTTTATGCACCGCATCAGGTACTCATTTGAGGCTGAGTCGATCTAGGTGAGGCCCAGGACCGGTTTAGATAATCGCCATTGGTGTTGGCCGTAAGCGAGAATCGAACCCGGGTTGCCGGGTTCATAGCGCAGCGCGCTAACTGCTACACTACCACACACACACACACACCTGCACACACACACACCTACACACACACCCCTGCAGACACAGATACCTACACACACACCTGCACACACGGACACCTCCACACACACGTGCACACACAGATACCTACACACCCACCTGCACACACACACATCTGCACACACAGATACCTACACACACACCTGCACACACAGATACCTCTACACACACACCTGTACCGAGCCACAAAGCCAACCCCCTTTGCTCGTTTCGCATTTATATATTTATTTATTTGTCCTAGCTGCGGGTCACAGAGGACCCTCTGGAGTGGCAATTACATCGCTGTCTTCTCGTAATTAAGTTTCATCCCGTCGAGTGGGCGGGCAGCTGGCTTGCGGGTCGGGTGGGAAGATATTTGCACAGCTAACCAGAGATGGGATGCAATGGGATGGGATGGAATGGGATGAGATGGGATGGAATCAGATGGAATTGGATGGAATCAGATGGAATTGGATGGAATGAGATGGAATTGGATGGGATGGAATTGGATGGGATGGAATAAAATGAGATGGAATGAAATGGGATGGAATTGGATGGAATGGAATTGGATGGGATGAAATTGTATGGAATGGAATGGGATTGAATGGAATTGGATGGGATGGAATTAAATGGGATGGACTTGGATGGAATGGAATTGGATGGGATGGAATTGGATGGGATGAAATTGAATGGAATGGAATTGGATGGGATAGAATTGGATGGGATGAAATTGAATGGAATGGAATTGGATGGGATGGAATTGGATGAGATGGAATTCGATGGAATGGAATTGGATGGGATGGAATTAAATGGGATGGACTTGGATGGAATGGAATTGGATGGGATGGAATGGGATAGGATGGAAATGGATGGCATGGAATTGGATTCGAAAACATGGGATAATATGGAATGGGATGGGTCCGCACTCTTGGACCTGGAACCCCAGAGGTTGCCGGTTCGATTCACCATATGGGCACGGCAGTCCAAACTACACAGCCAGCAAGTAGATTAAATCGCCAATCCCCGACTCTGTCCTGCTCAAGCAGCATCAGCAGCAGCCATGCATTGGCATGCTTGTTCACGCAGACACTTTATTTATTGTGCCGTGTCGGGTGGAGGAGGGTGTACAACACACATTTTACTCACGCAGCGATCTGACCCCAAAATCTATTATTCGTAATATTGGTCGCGAAAGCCTCTGCGGTGTTAGCAGGTGCTGCATCACCTTGAACCGAACAGGGACGGCTGCCACTGGGGTTGCCCCCTGCGAATGCGTTGAGACGAGTTGTGGTGCAGCAGCTCTGAGACGCTCTCTCAGAAAACGGAAATCGCCATCATGATTATAATTGTATCGTTAACTTTTTGACGCGGCTGTCCTGGGAAATCTACATTTATTCCCTGGACAATTAAAAGTTCGTATTTTTTGTCAGTTGCATAATTGTGCGTTGTTTATTGCACCTGTTCATCCAGCTAAACCTCATGGAGTCTACAAACTATTTTTTTTCACCCCTCAGGGTCCAGTAGGAGGGGACGACTGCTATGTTTTCCAGTGAAGTAATTTACAGCGTAAATCTCTAGTTTTGTTAAATCTGGACAAAATTTTGATCGTGACGCGAGCACATAACAGACCCATCTTCTTTACATCACGCCATGGGGTCTTGTACGTCTACGTACTGTGAAGCGTAATCTTAGATTTGAAGCTTTCGTGACTGCAATGATTCATATTCTTAGGTTTTTTTCGGTAAAGTCACGTAGGTAAAAACATTAAAAGTAAAATAAAATAAAAATTACGACGTTTCGGAGGCAACACAAGCTTCCGTCTTCAGGTGGTACCGTCACAGCCACGACAGCTGTATCAAGTAAATGAGAGATTGCAGGAGCTACCACTCCGTTTATATAATGGAGTGGTAGCTCCTGCAATCTCTCATTTACTTGATACAGCTGTCGTGGCTGTGACGGTACCACTTGAAGACGGAAGCTTGTGTTGCCTCCGAAACGTCGTGATTTTTATTTGATTTTACTTTTTAATGTTTTTACCTACGTGACTTTACCAAAAAAACCTAAGAATATGAATAAGCCTAATCTTTATGATTAATGCATCCGCAGCATTAACCCGGGTGGTCGGCTAGATTCGAACCGCGGAAAATCTCTCTGCAGATGAACGGCGAACACGTCAACTGCTGAGCCACCGCTCAAGACAAAATGCATTCACGTCCCACGGGGCCGTGTGAGCTATTCCCCCAACTTTTTATTCTTTTTATTTTGGACCTTTCAGAGGTTGGCAACTTTATCCGAGCGCCATTTCGTGAGTGGCACCAATTTGGTAAAGCGGTGGATCGTAGCATGAAATATCACACGGACAACGTGGGCGTTGAAGAAGAGGGAACACGCAATTGGATAAAAAAAAAACAAGGACGAGTGGAGAGAGAGAGAGAAGAAAAAGACATAAAAAAAATTCAACTCTGTAATTTTTTTCCTCGAATTCCGATGGGAAGACCAAAACAAAGTAGTGAGCCAGGCAGGTGGACAGCTGCGTTCCAAGCAACAACAACAACAAAATAATCCCACACCCGCCCCCACCGCGACCAGCCAAGAGCACGGATCGCACGCGTTCGCCGCGAGTACGCGCGGCGTCTCTCCCCCCCCCCCCCTCTCTAATTAGCGCAGCCATCTGTCTGCATTTGTGCCTGCGCCGCCCATGATTTGACACCCCCCGAGTTTTACAAAGCAAGAGTCAAAAATATATATATATATAATAATTGCAAGATGGAAAAGGTAAAGGTGCAGCCCTGGCAATTGCTTGCTCATACCACTGCTGCCAAAAAAGATGCCCCTTCCAAGGCAGGGAGCTCTAGAGCAGGATGCCATTCCTGACTTGCAATGCCCTGGAGTCTACAAACTAAGTTGCATCTGTGGTGATTGTTACATTGGGGAAACGAAACGTCATGTCTCTGACCGTATCCCCGAGCACACGTCAGATCTGAAACACGGCAGAAACGAATTCCTCCGCCGTTGCTGATCATTGCTATAACGCTGTGGGCTCCCATGATATTGTTTTCTCCGAGACCAAAGTGCTCTGCAAGCCGTCTGGCTACCATCAAAGATTTGTTCATGAAGCCATCCAGATATATAAACATAGACATCACTTCAACCGAGATGATGGATACAAATTGAGCAATCATTGGAAAGATGTTATTAACCAAGTAAAATGTAACTGTTCATAGTTGTTCCATCTTATTTACCGTGTACTAGTCTATTTTACCGAGCTAATTGCATCCTCCGCGTTTAGCAGTGCGGCTATTTTTGCTTTGTGCGCCATCATCGATTTTGGCAGCAATCATGTTTCTCCTTTGCTCTCAGCGTCCCTGCAGCGCTCGCCCTCCTCACCCCATTCGCCCCCTCCCTTCCCCCCCCCACCCTCCCCTCTGTGACTTATTTAACTGCCCTATCCCTGGCATATCTCCCACTTCAGTAAAACAGTTTCTTGCTGTGGTTGTCACACCTGATGATGATTGCTTGCGTTGCAATCGAAACGTCGTGATTTAATGAATTAATTTTTGTTTTTGTATTTTATTTTTTCCCCTACGTGACTTCACCGAAAGAAAGAAAAAATATGGATCCTTGCAGTCACGAAAACTTCAAATCTAGAATGAGCTCAAGAGCAGTGGTTCGTCTTAACCTGGGTGCACGCCTGCATCCCCTGGGGCTGCGAGATGCCCTTTCTGGGGGTGCGAGACATGTCCAGATTTTTTAAGAAGGTAAATAATCGAAAACACAACTACTTTGTTTCATCAAACCCCTGTGCATTTATTAACATTAAAACTATTTTACGCTTGAGAAACAAAGGGGTGCAAAGACTGCGGTAAATGTTAAGCGCCACTGCTGTGGACGGTATTTAGGCTGCATCTTCCACATTTGAAGCTTTCGTGACTGCAAGGATTCATACTCTTAGGGTGTTTTCGGTAAAGTCACGTAGGTAGAAAAAAAAATTAATTAAAGTAATTTATTTCCATTATTACTTTAATTAATTTTATTTTTTACCTACGTGACTTTACCGAAAAAAACTAAGAGTATGAATCTTCCACGCCAGTCAGAAGCGTCTTGCAAGAGGCGAGAGTGCCCACACTCTGCCCCACCGCACTGGCGCGACCCGCCCATCGACTCGACATCCATCCAAGGCCCTTCTCTGTCCACGCTGCTGCTGCGTGGACAGTGCCGGCGGAGGCGAGAGGCGGTGAAGGCGCTTGAATTAACTTGCACAGTTTTTCGATTTAAAGCTTTCGTGACTGCAGGGATTCATCTTCTTGGTTCTTTCGGTAAAGTCACGTAGGATGGAAATAATAAAATAAAAGTAATAAAAAATAATAAAGTAATATAATAATAAAAAAATAAAAAATATTCTATTATGTTTTATTGTTATTATTTTATTATTTCCATTCTACGTGACTTTACCGAAAGCACCAAGAAGATGAACTTGCACAGTTGTTTCAGATGCCGCGCCCGGGGGAGATCGAACCGAACGGGCAACCGCTGCATTGCCAGTCCAGTGCGCTGTGCTGACCGTCTTATCGCCGTGCCAGCAGCGTCCCCATTCTGTGCAAGATAATAAATAATTCCACATTGTCAGTGGGGCACCTGTGAGTAGTGGCGTGTGTGTGTGTGGGGGAGCGGTGGCGCAGTGGTTAAGCGCGCTGCGCTACGAACCCCACAGAGACCCGAGCTCGATACCCGCTCACGGCCACCAACACCGGTGACGATTGTCTGAGCCATAACCACAATCATATAAACATAAATCTATGCATTGTTATATGAAGACAAGTCCAGATATTGTGGCCAAGGTTTAGCAAATATTTTTTTTTACATAGCATAGCAATTATTCTTTTAAAATATTGTTTATAGCAATATATTGGGGGGGGACATTTTGAGCATATTTGAATATTGGGGCCTTGCTCCGGTCGATACCAGCGAGTCAGAGACAACTATTTCAGTGAGATATCACCTGTATTGGTAGGTCGCGTTGGTTGTGGGGTAACGTGTGGCTACTCACACCTCTGCCAAGACACCCGCTGCCGGCGTGGGAAGTTAGGCCACGAATACCCCTCTTGGAGGAGATCTCTCGCGAGAGCTTCCTCGAGTGGAGGCCCTTCTACCAGCAGTGGCGTGAGCGAGCAATTGCAGGGGCTGTGCCTTTAACTTTGGAAATTAAAATAAAAACAAGCAAGAGGAATAGAACGATGCTAAAAGCGTGGCAAAGACAAACTGTGGCCTGGCGGTCGGGGGGAAAAAAACAACCCAAATGCACCGCTGCAATTTGACATTACGAAAACCGTATCTGTGATTTATTGAGAAGCGGGTAAAATGGTTAAATTGCATGCGAACAAAAATCACCGCTAACGAGAACTCGCCGTTAATTGATTCCGTGTTTAATTGAGCCATTTGTTACGCGCAAGCAGCTAAGCGAACGCCTTGTTTGCAACGCGCTCAGTCATCGCGCATTGTAGCCCAGTTGAGATGAGATGATTTTATTCACTCATTCCAGGGGGGGTGGCGGGGGGGGGCGTTTTACCTTAACTAACGATTGGATGTAATTAGGCACAGAAAGGAGACAATGGGCTTGATTTAATCAGTCTGTTTTGTAGAGGCTGCCTCTTATTTAAAATAAGCGGTGATTACCAAATACAGCTTCAGAGTCCCATAGCAGACCATCCCATATCCGACCGTCCCATATCCGACCCATCCCATATCCCACCGTCCCATATCCGACCTAGACAATTAACCCGCACGCCACCCAGTGCATCCATTGTTGCCACGTGTTTGGAGACGTTGATTCAACGTTGGTATATCTACTGCGCTACTGGGCAGACAGTGCTCGCATGTTAAACAGAGCGATAACAATCCCCACACTTTACCCCAGCGCGAAGAATGAGGGATATGCTATGAATAAACAAACAGCGGTGGAACGGTCGATGGCCACCTGAGTTCGGCCCACAGCCGCGGATAAAGTCACCGCGAATTATATCAAATGTATGAACAAACACGCGCTGGCTAGCGTGGTGACGTATGGCAAGCATAATACACCATCTTCGCCCAGCGGTTAGGTTTGACAGGGACCCAACTTTTATTCTTCAGCAAAGTCACGAAACAACTCTCAGCACGTTCGTTGACAGCATCGTGAACTTAAAGGAGCAAACATTTTGTACAGGTAAAGGCAGAGCCCAGCAATAGCTCGCTCGCGTCATTGTTGGCGAAAGGGCCTCCACTAGATGGAGCTCTAGAAAGCCCCTTCTACGATGGTATTTGGCCTACTCTTCCACGCTGGCCAGACATTTTGGGATCGACTCAACGTGAGTTTCGCATTTACAGAGAGGCGGTGGATGGGAGGCAGCTGCGGCTGGAGGGCCAGGATATTAAAGAGACGCGTCACGTGTCCACTATTTCACCGGCCGCGCCGCGAGATCAAACCTCTGGATAGAAAGTCCGGAAGCGCTGAACCCTCTCGCACAACTACGGTGGGAGGGGGGGGGGGTGAGCAGCGAGCCGTGTTCGCTTTGC
This sequence comes from Lampetra planeri, assembly GCF_965212315.1. NCBI lineage: Eukaryota > Metazoa > Chordata > Hyperoartia > Petromyzontiformes > Petromyzontidae > Lampetra > Lampetra planeri. Next base: position 1,269,956 of record NC_136160.1, read on the forward strand.
AGTGTTCACAGCTTACAGCCAATTGGAATGGTTCTCACGCGCGCGGTGGCGGGGTGGGTGGCGGGGTGGTCATCGTTCCGTTGTCACCTCGCGTCTCGAGCGCACGCTCCTTTGCGCGCGCGCCTCGTACGCGGCTCGGCTGTGCCACTCGTTTCTCATCGCGGCGAGGAAACGTGCACGGAAGAAATCGCTGGGGGGTGGCTGGGTGGGTGGGGGTTTTTTTGTGTTGTTGTTGTTGTTGCTGCTCATCGTTTGATCTTTCGTAGCTCGCTCGCTCGCTCTCCCCTCTCGCTCTCTAATCCACGTGTATGTTTCCTTGCTCCTTCGAGGAATTCCGGAAATACATCCTCGTGGCGCGGCCTTTGACGGCGATACAATTGTAGGCGATTGATTTCTTCAAAAAGTAATACAAATATAAGATTAATCATGAAAGCCACGCCATCTTAATCAGAGATGCTGCTGCTGCTACTGCTGCTGCTGTTACTACTGCTGCTGATGCTGCTGCTACTGCTGCTACTACTGCTGCTGCAACTGCTACTACTGCTGCTGATACTGCTACTACTGCTGCTACTGCTGCTACGAGTGGTGCACTCACGGTACTGGACCTTGCAATCCAGAGTGTTCACCAGTCCGACTCCATCTTCAGGCGCGGCACTTGAAACAAGAGCGACGTTGCACATCGTTTCTTAACATCCACAAAGCGATCGGCAGGTTGCGTGTAAAGTGTGGGCTACCCCCTCCCCCTCCTCTTACCCCCCCCCCCCCCTCCTCTTACCCCCCCCTCCTCTTACCCCCCCCTCCTCCTCTTACCCCCCCCCCCTCCTCTTACCTCCCTCCTCTTACCCCACCCCTCCTTTTACCCCCCCCTCGTCTTAACCCCCCCCCTCCTCTTACCCCCCCCTCCTTTTACCCCCCCCCCTCCTCCTCTTACCCCCCCCCTCCTCCTCTTCTTACCAAATCCGTCTGGATGGTGCAGAAGAGTCGGATCCAGTTCCCCTCCAGAGTCTCGAGGGCACTCCCTGGAGCCCTCTACAGTGGAGGCGCCTTCTACCAGCAGTGGCCAGAGCCACATCATTGCAGGGGCTGCACCCTTGAAAGAAATCGAAAGGATAAGGGCTCTGAGAGAGAGAGAGAGAGTCGGCCCATTTCAGGGCAGTGAAGCGATGGCGACGACTCTCAAGGCTCTGTGATGGGCCCGGCCGGGCTCATTCTGTTTGGGATATTTCAACAACCTCGTTGCCATTACGTGTGTGTCGCGTCGAAGGGAATCCAGACCAGTCTGGAGCAAACACCGCCGCTCACAGCCGAGGGAATAATGGTGTGTTTTTTAATTATGAAACTGTTCATCGGTAACCGACTTGCAATGCTGCCCCATACAGGCAGCACTGGAAGAGGGGACTGGGATCTACGAATGAAATGACCACGACCGCCTCGCCTCTCCCCCCCTTAATGTGTGCAGTTACAACTATAGACCATTGTATACAATAGGGGAGTCAGTAGTTACAGCAGTTACAACTATAGACCATTGTATACAATAGGGGAGTCAGTAGTTACAGCAGTTACAACTATAGACCATTGTATACAATAGGGGGAGTCAGTAGTTACTGTAGGGTGTGTAGGTATATATATTATTATAATAACAACAACAATATACTATAATAACAATCTATTATAATATTATTATAATATATTGTTATTATATTGTTGTTATTACATTCTTGTTATAATAGATTGTAGTTCTTATAATACGTTGTTGTGATTATAATAGATTGTTGATATTACAATAGATTGTTGATATTATAAAACATTGTTGTTGTTGTTGTTATTATAATAGATTGTTCATATTATAATAGATTGTTGTTGTTATTATAATAGACGAGCCTTTTGCCCGTCCAAGGACGGGTGTATTGCAGTGAATCTGAGACTTGCAAGCGAAGAGCGCGGACCGCGACGTAGTGAGTGACGTCACCCGCTCATGATTATTAATGAGGGGGGCTGGTCGACGTGGAGTGACGTCACCCGCTCATGATTATTAATGAGGGGGGCTGGTCGACGTGGAGTGACGTCACCCGCTCATGATTATTAATGAGGGGGGGCTGGTCGACGTGGAGTGACGTCACGCGCGGGACACACAGACATATTCCTGGCTCATTATAGTAGGTAATTGTTGTTATGTTTAAAGTGCAGGTTGTGACCCACCAGCCGCGCCTACGAGTCGCTCGGTATTTTTTTTCTGGAAGACTTTGCACTTTTTTCCTGGATTGTTCTGTTTGCGCATAGACACTTGAAGATGTTTTCTTGTTCGTCGTGTTTTTGTTTTTTGTTTGTTTGCGGTTGCACCCCGATTCAAGAGCCGAATGGCTCACAGGGCTACACCAAATAAATGAAACTGAAACTACTGACAAGCCAGCAGTGGAGTGATCATGGCTGGGCCATGATGATGATGATGGTGCTGATTGTAAGTGGTCTATGCTGCGTGCTGCGTAACGACGGAGACGCCTGAGATTGACGTCACGTGAAGGGAAGAGACTCGTGATGCGACATTGCACAGACCTTCGTCAATCCACTGCTGGATGAAGGCCTCCCTTGCAACGCCGTGCCGGTCACGTGTGCAGCTTGACCATACTTCACCGCGCTGGTTCAGACGGTTTATTTTTTGTTAAGGGGCCGACCATAAATGACGTCACGCACCTAGGGGGGGGGTGTGACGATGTGTGACGACGGGGGGGGGGGGGGGGTTTGAAAAATGTGACGTCACATCAAAATGCGCAACTTTAAATAAATATAGGCAACACGTTCTACTTAATTAAATAGACTTCATAATAAATGTTTCCTCCTACAACATCAGAGTTCAGCGCCACATTAAATACGCACTACAATGACAATAGTTTTAAAGCGACTTGGAGCATGTTTTATGGTTTTTGGGGGGGGGGGGGGGGGGGGGGCAGGGAGCTTTGTGACGTCATATTTGAGGGGGGGGTCTGACTTTTTGT